>NC_050581.1:136378316-136717483 GCF_011100635.1 Trichosurus vulpecula
CTAGTGATAAATTATTAGTAATAATTGCTAAATATAAGAAGCTGCTAAGTGATCTCCAAAGTCGGCTCTTCACCCCAGCTCAATTTCTGCTGTTCTATCAATGTCTATTTCCCCAACCCTTTCCCTAATTGATAATTTCCCTAGTTATGACTCTAGGCTGTGATGATGGTGGCTTGGCATGGCCAGTCAGATAAAATGTTGAGGGAACCTATGCAGCTTTCTGCATAGTAAAGGCTAAAGGATACGGCTGATATATCATTTGTCTAATATATAAAATTTTGCTCAGGTAAGTAATCTTGAATTGGAAAGAGCAAGGCTATTTATTCAACTCAACAACTCTATGAAAAACAACTTAACTAGGTGGCCCTGGGCAAATCATTGAACTTGTGTACACATGAGTTTCCTCATTTGTATAATAAGAACATTAGAATAGATGGAATAAATCTCTTTCACAGATAATGAAACTGAGGATCAAAGAGTTTAAATGATATAACCTGAGGTGGAGTGAGAATCCACCTCTTCCTGCTTTAAGCTCTGTCCTCTGTCTGTTGTGCCATGTAACCTTTAAGAGCCTAATACATGTATTGAAAATAAGAAGATACCTATGTAGCATGCCTCCATATGGAGCCTCAGGCCTGAGCAAAATGTGGATGACTGTGTAACAGTGAAGAAGTTGAGGAAAGGAATTTCAAATGGACTAAAGAGGAGAGAAAGGGGGAAATGGTGACCTGTTGCTAGGGCTCATGCCTTTCTTTTTCTGCATAAGTGGGAGTGAAATGGTCACTACATTTATGTTTCATGTATTTTCATGCCTGTGTGTTGGGGTAGGAATCTGGCAGGAGAGGTTGTAGGAATTGGGAGGTCATCTACCTGAATAGACTTGCCTGAGAGTTAAAATTGAAAGTACCTTCCTGAAAGAGCTAGAAATTGCGAACAGAGACAACTGTTGAACATCTATCCAGAACAGAATCCCTAGATACTCTGAGACCTGAGTTCAAATGTGATCTCAGACACTCATTAATTATGTGATCCTGGGCAAATCACTCAACTTTAGTTTGATTGAGTTTTCTCAAATGAAAAATGCAGGTAATAGAAGTACCTACTTTGAAGGATTGTTGTGATGCACAAATTAAATAATATTTGTAAAAGCACTTAACCAAGTGCCTGGCACAAAGTAGGTGCTATCTGAACATTTATTCCCTTCCCATTCCTGCTTCCTCTTTCTCATACTTCATTAATGGGAAGTAGAGTGTCAAGCAATACAAGCTCTATTCTACTGCACTGATTTTTCTTTGAGCATAAAACCATAAGTGGACATCTTTGTCAGCTTCCCTTTGGGAGTTGCTGGAGAGAACACAATTTGTAGATTTCTTCCCTATCTATCACTGCAAAGCTAATGCCTTCTCTAAAGAATCTTGTGCATGTTGAATGTGTTGATACTAATTGTTTTTATCCCTTTGCAATAGTTTGATTAAATAATTGAAATATGTCTATGTTTGAACTTTGAAGGAAGAACCAAATGTTCAAGGGATAGAGAAAGAAGATTAAAGGAAAATGGAGGCTGAGTCATGATCTGACTGAATAGTTCATAGAAAAACCTATATTAATGAGATAAAAGCAATGTCACTCACAAACAGGTAGAGCCAAGTCATCTAGCTATAGGAAAATCTGAAAGATACCACCATAGAGTTCTAGGGTGTTGAGTATTGTACCATCCAATCAAGCTAAGAAATTGTTTAACTTTAAAGTAATTGGACAACCACAAGAGAAAAACTCATGTCGACACAATTAGGCATTCACTATAATCACAATTTTGCATATTTCATGAATACATTGATACATGATAAATTTCCATCTTTGCCATGACACTTTATAAGGTTTAAAAAATTGTGTTAAAAATGTTAGGATGTAATCTCAGAATGTATTAAAACAATTTACTTCACATGAACTCTCAGGTTGACTTATTAAAGAAGTGACAAATAGAAAGATATTTGCGATTTGTTTTGCATGAACACGAAATATTTTCATTTTACGGTGACAATTACAATAAAGCATTAAGGAATGATCTAAAATATTCCCTATTGTTTCCAAGTTTTGAGAGATTGAACTTCAAAAAACACTTTTTAGAGCTTTTATGTTTAAAAACTTGGCACTGAATAACTAGTAATTGACAAATAGGAAAGCTGTTTTCCTTTATAGATGATTATAAAGAAAACAGTGTGAGGGATGTGCGCTGTTTCTATTAAAGAAGAAGGCCAATTATTCTCTCCTCAATGTTCTCTTTTGATAACCTGAAAGCAGCCTAATGTTCTCTAATAAACACACATTAGTAAGTAATCAAAGCCTAAAAGAAAATCCTGTCATTCACTTAATTTGCTATCTTAGAAATGAAAGTCACAAAGTAAAACTTATATAGGACAGAATACAAGCTTGATAGTTTCCTAAGTTGACTTGACATCTCATTTTAGGCGCATTTTGACTCACTGAACAAGAATTCATTTCGTCCTACCTAGGAGATCATGCAAAAAGAAATGAACTTTGCCTGTCCTTCTAGAATCATAGATTCTTGAATGTAAGAAGTGGAAGGAATCATTGTCCTATTTCTTTTCATTCAGAATGAGGAAAAGAATGACTGGTTTTTTTTATTGGATTTATCACAGCACAAATGGGGTTCCTATTTTCCTTAAACTAATATAGGGACAATAAATATTTAATTGAACTTTAATTCATTGAATATTTATGTTAAAAATAAAAGCTTTGGGTGGCTGACCAACTGATACTCAAGCAATTAAGATGGCCTCAAATTGCAAATCAACCTCAAAATGGTTTATCCATATAGATATGACCTTAGACACTGGTGACAACCATCTACTTTCATTTGATTCTACTTGGGGTTATTGCATTGCAACCTCTGCCAAGGGACAGCTGATCAAAGAAAGTGAATCTCAACTTGTCTACATTCCTGCTTCATTCTGATTCTAGTCAGGCAGCACAGCAGCACTGACTAGTGCTGACCTTCCTAAGGCATACTCCTCAATTAATCATGTGATGAAAGTCACAAATGCACCACTGCTGGGAGTGAATTCTGTTCAAATCACCACACAATTTTCTTCTAAGGCAGCACTTAGCCCCATTTGAAAAACAACATGTGTTAACTCTAAAGCAGTTGGATAGCACTAAGAACCCACAGTAATTTCTCCACACATTGAAAATCCTCTTCGTCACACACCAAAGAGATTATTTAAAGAAAAATACTTATCCCCACATTGCATCTTAATGTTCCAATTAGCAATAAATCTTCTTTTGAAAGATGAATAGGTCAACTGCTCAAAAGTAAAATGCAAAACCCATGAATGTTATGATTTGATTTAATTACAGTGTTTATAACCACAACTCTTCCTCAAATTATTGAGTCGTATAACAGCATCACATGTGCCTTTTTGTTGTAGCCACTGAAATCACCTTTCAAATTTATCTTTCAAGGTTTTTTTAGACATTCCAACAATTGCTTAGGCTCCACATTAATTATTCTGTAGTCCAGGATTTTCAGTTTCCAAACAAAGGGGGAATTCTAATGGTTAGTTTTCTTCTTTATGTTTTGCAGTTTATCTGAAGGCAGAGATATGAAGAATCTGGCTTTGTTTATTGTTATTGTGCCCTGTGATTCTATTATTTCATTTGCATAAACACTCAGAGAGGAAACTCCTTTTATCAATTCAGATTCGATTAGCAATTTTTCTTCAGTCTAGAGTTTTTGATAGTTGCTTGAGAGAGCAATAATTTACATACCCATGGTCACACAGATAATGAGTCAGAGTGAGAACTTGAACACAGATATTTTTGATCCCAAAGTTGATTCTCTTCCCACTAGGCTAAAATAAACTCATAAAGAAATCATAGTATCTATTTAACTCATATAATTTAGAAGGAAAGAAGAGGTGCTTGAATATAATATCTTCATTTTATATATGAGGAAAATGAGGAGCAGAGAGGGACAATGCCTGGAGATACAAAAGAAGCAAATGGCAGTCCATGTCCTCAAGGAGTTTACAATTTAATGGGGTAGAAAACATGCAAACAAACATATACAAAGGAAGCTATACACAGGATGAATAGGAAATGATAATCAGATGCAAAGCTCTGGAATTGAAAGGTTTGGGAAGGTTTCAAATTGAAAAGGTTCAAAGATACCAAGTGGTCTAACTTGAAACTGAACAAGAATCCCTTCTCTGACACAGCTGAAAATTTGTCATTCAGAATTTTCTTGAAGTCAATGTGAGGGAACACCATACTTCCCAAATTTGAACAAAAGTCAAGGAGGATTCTGGGAAGATGGCAGAGTATAACAGAAAACTTTCGGTTCTCCAAATTCCCTCCAGAAAAAGATGGAACATTGCCTCAGAGTAGCAGAAATAAACATGGGGTAAGAGCAATTGTCCTCCTAAGACAATTTGAGAAGATCCCAGAAAAGACCCAACTTCCTGTGGGCAGAGGTTCAGTGTGAGTGAAGAGCAAACTCTGGCCAACTCTGCAGAATCAACAAACAAGCACTGAAGGCAGTTCGGCTGAGAAGCAGCCTCAGCCTTAAAACTTTGAGTTTGTAGACAGTTGGGGGTGGGGGCGTGGATCTGATGGCTGAGTAGGAGAAATTTGGAGGACTTTCCACTGTCCAGGGACGTCAAGTACAGCTGTGGCTGCAGGGAGAAAGAGCTAGCATACACGTGGTAAATGCAGTAGCCAGGGCAGAGACCCCTCCTGCAGGAGAGCAGAGTCCCTGGTTTCAGTTCCAGGGCTGAAAGGACAGCTGTAGTTTGCAGCCATTGGAAGGGCTGCAGGAAACAAGATCATTTTCAGGACAGTGTGGTTGGGGGCCCTAGCCATCACTAGGATTGGAGAAGAGAGCCCAAGGTTGGTCCCTGAGACAGATCTAAAAAATGACAGTAAGAAGGACCTGAGACTTGCGGCATCATTGCCCATACCTCCAGACTGAAATCTGATCACACAAATAGCTGCTAAAACTAAAATAAAATAACAAATAAACAAATCAATGAATGAGTAAATTAATAAATGAATAAATAAAAACAAGTAAGCAAAGGAGAAAGTTACTATGGGGATAGAGAGGATCTGGGTTCAAATTCGAAGTAAGGTAATGGAGCTAAAATAAACCACTCATTTTTCAATGAGAAATGTTAAATGGTCTCAAACACCAAATGAGTTCTTGGAAGAACTTAAAGCAGACTTTAAAAGGCAAATAAGAGATATTGAGGACAAATTTTGAAAAAAATAAGAGCAATCCTAGAAAATCAAGAAATTTATGAAAAGAAGGTCAACCAACTTGAAACAGAGAATCAAAACCTTAAGGAAGAAAGTAATTCCTTGTAAACTAGAATTGGGCAAGGGAACGTAATGACATTCTAAGACACTAAGAAAACATAAAACAAAAGCAAAAGAATGGAAAAATAGAAGAGAAAGTGAAACATCTCATCAGGGAAAATCCTATCTGGAAAGCAGACTGAGGAAAAATATAATATAAAATTATGAATAAGATATATGATATTTTAATATAGTACAAGGATAGTTGGACTACCTGAAAATTGCAATGAAAACTTGACATATAACATCCAGAAGACCAATTATAAAGGACTCAATAATGTCAAATTATTTACCTCATGTATGTCAAAATATTAGCAGTACTCTTATGATTGTCATCATTATTTGAGTAGTTTGAAAGAAAGACTTGGGCTGAGCTGAGTATGAGGGAGAGATCAAAAGCAGCAGTTATGTCCTACAAATGAGGCATAAGGGGAAAAAAATGTCACAGAAATAGCTAGTATGGGGAGAGGGCAGGAAGAGGTAAAACCTTACTTTCACTGAGAATGGATTACAGAGAAATCTATATATCCGTAACTATATGTGTATGTATGTTTATAGATATCTATGTATATGTATGTATTTGTATATTTGTATATATGTATATGTATGTGTGTATATATGTATATATGTATGCATACACATATACATACAGATATATATATATGTGTATGTGTATATATATATATATCCATCGTTAATTGAAGCCTTCCTTAAGGGAGGGGGAAAATAAAGTAAAAATTGCACAGCAAAAAAAACAACAAAAGAAAACCAACAAGGAAGCAAAGAAAAGCTGGGCAATTTTGAAAAAAATGTGTAGTTTTTTTATATAGGTTTTCTTAAAATGGACATGTATTATTTTATATTCAGTCCTCTCTTATGGTCTGCTGTGTCTTCTTTTTCTTTTCTTACTTTGTATTCAGTTTTAAAATAAAAAAAAATAAAACAAAACAAAACAAAAAATCCATCCATGACATATCTGACAAGTCGCCATTTAGAATTTTCTTGAAGTTATATAATGAAAGAAATATACTATTTCCCAAAATTGCTCATTTCCCTCTTGAAAAATTCTGGTAGGAAGTTTCTCCTTACACTGAGTCTAAATTTTCCATTTTGTAATTTTCATTCATTAGACCTAGTTTCACTCTGTGTGGCCAAGAAGAAAAAAAAAAAGATTAATTATTCTTACTTTTGAAAAATTTTCAGTACATACATTAAGATAAAACTTCATCCAAGAGATCTGGAAGTTAGATTCACAGACCAGCTACACTGCACCTTTCCTAAATGACAAGAAATGGTCAAAATAGAGCAGACAAGAAGGAAATAAGAAATAAAATAGTGTAAGAAAATAAATCAATAAAAGGAAAAAAAAAGGTCTGAAAAATTTTTAATGTTAAAGGATAAGGGATGAAAATAAAATCCAAGAAATTAATTGAATATTATGGGGTAGAGGAAGTGATGTAGGAAAAATTACAATTACTACTACAAGACTTCCTACAAAATGTAAAGCTTGAAAGTCCTCTATAACACAAGATCTAGAAGCTTCTACATTAAGGGATCGAAGGGCTTGGAATATGATATTCCAGAGGTCAATGGAGCTAGAATTAAAATCAAGAATCACCTACGCAGCAAAACTGAGTATAATGCTCCAAGGCAAAAGTTGGATTTTCAATAAAATAGAGGATTTTCAAGCCTTCTCAATGAAAAGATCAGGGCTGAATAGAAAATTCGACTTTCAAACAAAAGAATCAAGAGAAGCATGAAAAGGTAAACAAGAAAGAGAAATCATAAGGAACTTACTATAATCAAACTGTTTTGTTTACATTCCTACATGGAAAAATGATGCATATAATTCATGAGACCTCAGTATCATGGTAGCTGAAGCAAATATGCATACATAAAAATTAAATTAAAGGGTAAGAGAGGAATATATTGAGAGAGGGAGAAAGAGAGAGATAGAATGGGGTAAATTATCTCACATAAAAGTGGCAAGAAAAAGCAATTCTGTTGGAAGGGAAGAGGGGGCAGGTGAGGGGGAATGAGTGAATCTTATTTTCAGCAGATTTGACTTGAGGAGTGAAGAACACACACACTCAACTGGGTGTTTTACACCACAGGAATGTAAGGGGAACAGGATAAAAAAGAGGAGATGATAGAAGGGAAGGAAGTTAGGCAGAGGAGGTAGTCAAAAGCAAACACTTTTGAAAAGGGACAGGGTTAAGGGAGAAAACTGAATAAAAGGAGACAGGATAGGATGGAAGGAAATATGGTTAGCCTTTTACAACATGAGTATTGTGGAAGTGTTTTGCATAATGATACACATGTGACCTATGTTGAATTGCTTGCCTTCCTAGGGAGGGTGGGTAGAAAGGGAAGAGGGGAGAGAATTTGGAGCTCAAAGTTTTAAAAGCAGATGTTGAAAAAAAAGGTGTTTTTGCATGCAGCTGGGAAACAAGATATATGGGGAATGGGGCATAGAAATCTATCCCACCCTACAAAAAAAGTAAGGGGAAAAGGGATGTGGGGGGAGTGGGGTAATAGAAGGGAGGGCTG
The DNA here is from genome assembly GCF_011100635.1 of Trichosurus vulpecula. Lineage (NCBI taxonomy): Eukaryota > Metazoa > Chordata > Mammalia > Diprotodontia > Phalangeridae > Trichosurus > Trichosurus vulpecula. The sequence goes on from NC_050581.1 coordinate 136,386,240, forward strand.
ACTGGGGTATGAGGCAGTCAGAATATATGCCATCTTGGAATGGGGGGAGGGTAGAAATAAGGAGAAAACTTGTAACTCAAAACCTTGTGCAAATCAATGTTGAAAACTAAAGTATTAAATAAAAATGATAAAATTAAAAAGAAAAAAAAGAATGTGAACTCCATGAAAAAAAAATTAATAAAAAAGAACAAAAGCAAACGAAGAATGAACAACACCAATGTTTCAGGTACTGTGATGAGCAATTTTATAAATTTTGTCTCATTGCATCCTCACAGCAACCCTTCAAAGTAAGAATTTTTATCCTAATTTTAGAGCTGAGGAAATTAAGACAAACAAAAAAGTGACTTGCCCAGGGACAAACAGGTACAAAGTGTATGAGGGTGGATTTTAACTCAGGTCATCTGAACATTTTAACCACTGCACCACCACTGTTTGCATATTTCATGTGAACTCTAAGTTTTATTTTTCTCTTGTTTAAATCCAACATCTTCTCTGAGAGGTAACAAGAAACAAAAGCAGATCATCTATAGGTGAATTTCACAACAATGGCTCAAAAGAACTAATAGGATGGAATGAACAATTGATTTGTATTTCTTCAACTAGAAGCCTTATTCCTTCACTTGGTAAATTACATTTATGGGAAGGGAAGTGTCTTTTAATTGGAGATACAGGGAGAAGAGGGGATGAGGGGAAGATCTAGATAAGCGACTTTACCCTGATCTACATTATGGAGGTGGGGGGTAGAGAACTGATTTGTTTGTTTTGATTTGTTTTAGCACATCTCAGTGTATCCTAAGTGTTTTGATTAAAGTGATGGAAAGAACATTGAAGACTGTAAGCCAGAATGGGACAACAACAATTCCCCCCTCTCCCCCAGAAGAGTCATTCTGTTGGTTTTTTTTGTTTGTTTGTTTTTTGTAATTCATTTTTCTGGAGATAAGATGATATAACAGAGGGAAGCTAAGTGGTGCAGTGGCTAGAGTGGCAGGCCTGGAGTCAGTAAGACTTATTTTCCTGAGTTCAAATCTTACTTATTTACTAGCTGTGTGACCCTGGACAAGTCGCTTAACCTGGCTTTCCTCAGTTTCCTCATCTATAAAGTAACCTGGAGAAGAAAATGACAAACCACTCTAGTAGTTTTGCCAAGAAAACCCCAAATAGGGTCACAAAGAATGAAATGGACTGGAATGAAATGACTGAACAAGAGCAACCACAGAAGCATCTGTGGCAGTGTATACTTTTGATGTAGTTTTCTTCTTCCATCAGCAGATTTGATTTTCACATCCATGGCTATGATAGGAACCAAACACCCTAGAGGGACCTGGCACAATGGAAAGACAAAGACGGAAGCCTCAGTCCAGAAAAATGATATAACCTACCCCAGGACTTTTAGGTAGTGAGTGGAAGATACTGGAATCAATCTCGATCCTCTGATTCTCACTATAAACTGCTTTCCATTGCTTAGCAGATTTTTCATAAATTATCCTTTACTAGTAACTGAACTGCTTAAAAGATCTTTCAAAACTAATGAGAGATGAAAGATTCATGCTACCAAATGATGAATGTGGAAACTATGTTATACTTAAAAGTGCTATGGACCACACAATAAATTGCACTCTCCAAACAAAGCCTCAAGCCTCCATCATGGGGTCATTCTGATTGGTTATAGGTTATTAAATCCACATGATGGCAGCTACCTGGCAATGCTATCTTACTGCCATACCACGCTGTGATGTGCTTCTCCTCTTTTTCCTCTTGAGGCTCTAGAACAGGACTAGAATCAATATACCACATGTATCTTATGAATGCTCTATGGCTCCACTCTCTATCTCTGTGATTGTACTTTCTGGCCACTGTTGGTACCCTTTCCTCTCTCTTTCTGTCTCTCTCTATTTCTCCCTCTCTCTCTCTCTTAAAATTCCAAGTTCCTTGTGGGCAACAGCTGTACCTTTTTTGTATTTGTAACTGAGGAGATTAGGACAATGAATGGCACATTGTAAGCCTTTAATGAATATATTCATATTGTCATGCATTGTTAAATACATTTGTATTAAATGGCAAAGTGTCTAAGTTTATAAAAGGTTGCCAATTACAGCTTCCAAAACAAAAGTTTATGTGGTGAAAGGGATGCCAATACTACAGTTCAATTTGAAGGAAGTCATAGTGATTGTTTGAAGTGCTTTTGATTAGATTTTATAAAACCCTCAAATATTGAATTTGTAATAATTTTGGCAATATTTGAGAAAAAGTTGAGGGGGAAAATTTTAGTGAAAGAGAATGATTCAAGGTAGAAAAGGAGACAGATTGACTAGAAGGATATGAAGAAGAAGAGGAAAAGAAACAAGAAAGCAGTTGGTGATACAAGGTAAGTTATAAAAGGTAAGTATAAAATATTGGTAAAATGAGTAACAAGATTCTAGACAGAAGAGGAAAAATGTTTGACATAGCTATCAGATTTCGAAGAGGCACTAATGAGGCTAAATAGCAATGATGTGAACTGCAATCACCCATGAGCAGTTTGAAATATAAGGCAAGAACTCACTTCTAGTAGATATGAAGAGCAGATGTTAGACCCTTTCAGAGACCACACATATGACAGAGTTTGCCAATGACTGACAGCTAGCTGATTTGAGGAACCTGACAAACATGACTAGAATGCACATTAGCTATTCATAGTATATTATTGTGTAATATAGAAATCAAATCCCTTCTCTCAATGCAGGTCACACTTGAATTATTCCTTGTGTTATTAATTGCTTCAATTATTCCAAGTGTTAGTATCTATATAGTGTATACACATATGAAGGAAATTAAAGTCAGAGAGATCCAAATCAATACATATTTATTAAGTATCTACTATGTGTAAAGTATTTATGGGATGGTAGGGGAGGACTAGAGATATAAAGGAGAAAAACAGCCCTTACATGAAGAAATTTTATAGTGCAAAATGGAACAATAGATCATGAAGCTTTTTGTTCTTTTAATTGCCCTATTCACTCCTCAAACTACATTATAGTAGGTTGTCTTCCAAATTATATTATTGTTACTCTTATATTGGAGCAGATTGTAAGAGAGAGTAGACAAAGAAGAGATGAAAAAATTAGGAATATTTGAAGAAGAAGTGAGCGTGAATCACTGGGAAGGTCAGTAGTGAATTTAATAGTGAAAGTTCAGTTAACGAATGGGTAGAAAAAATGAATGAATGAAAAATAAAACGATTGTTAAGCATTGATTATATGTCAGGGATTGTGATAAATGCTGAAGATATAAATACAAGTAAGCAAAAGATTTTTTGCCCTTAAGGAGCTTACCTTCTATTCAGGGGAGACAATAAAAGAGCAAGTGGCATGTGAGCTGATAGGTGAGTCAGAACACCTGTCTGGGTTCAAATCTTGTGTGTGCTATTTGCTACCTGTATGACTTTCATCAAAGTGGTTTAACCTATTGAGATTTCATTTTCCTCACATCTAAAATGGGGAGGTTGTACTAGACACGGAATAAGGACTTTTCAGATCTGAATATATAAACCTATCATCCCATGATAAGAATTCTGGGAGGCATGAATAATTCTACCGATGGTTGTGTTAAAACGTGGAAATGTGTAGAGAGAGGTCCCTTGAAATGTGGAGTTCAAGACATATTAAGTATTCTAGTGCATCTGGAATTTAGGTTACATAAAGTGGAACAAGTCTGGGGAGTTATATTGTAACTAAATTGTGAAAGATCTTAATTGTAAGGCTAATGGCTTTATATTTTATAAGAGAGTTAATTCCCATTAGGTATTTTTAATCAAAATCATAATATGGTCAAGATGGTATTTTTAAAGTATTATTTTGGCAGTTGTGTAGATGGATTAGTAAGGAGAAAGGCTGAAGGCCAAAATTCCAGTTAGGGTACTAGTCCAAGAATCAAGTGATATGAATCTGAATTAGGGTAAGGAAAGTGGGAAAAAAGAAAAAAAAGGGAGTGGCTCTAGGAACTGTAAGGTAGTAGTACAAATTGGAGTTGGTAAGTGATTAGATTTTGTGTGGGGAAAGGTATGAAAGACAATCTTAGATGGTTGTAACACTACAAACTTAAATGAAAGATTTCTGGGCCATGTGACTATAAACAAGAAAGAGTTATTGAAGTTTTCTTCAGTAACTCTCAAAAACTCCCTTAAAGAAGAATTATGTAGCAGAAGTAGAACAAATTATAGTTACTTCCACAGGCCAAGATACTTAGAACCCTTACAAGGGAATGACCGTATGAATTAACATCAGAGAATGTGATGAATGTGTAATCCCCATCCCCACAAATCCCCCTCCTCTAGTAGGGTACACAACCCAACGCACTAGCTTTATCTAAGGGATATACTTAGCAATTCTCCAAAGATTGCCATCTCTATTGGAACTCACAAAGGTAAAAATCTAAGATATCAGGAGTAAGAAATAATTAAAAATCTAGAGAACAAGTAGATAAATCAACAGGGAAGATATTACAACAGAATGGGAAATACCTACCAAGACATTCTAAAAATTCACATGTTTCTAAATAAACATATTTCAATTAAAAGGAAATTGGATTAAAAACTGATGGAGGACAAAACACTACATTCTCATATTTCTAAGCTCTTTAAAAATCAGAATCTTGAAAGAAGTTACCAAGGGAACAAATGAAATAATTTATGACCTAAATCACAGAAGTTCTTTCTATAATAGAAAAACTTGAATCCACACTATTTAATGTCTCCAAAGAAGTGAGACACTGATTTATTGATACTACAAATATATTGAAGGACAAGTTGAAAGAAGAAAAGCAAGAAAAAAAGCAATAACATTCAAAGAACACATCTCTATATAAACAAAACACAATGATACTGAAGATAGAATGGATGGAAATAACATAGGAATCATAGGTCTCTCAGACAAAAATGCCAAGGTAAGAAAGAAAAAAAATTGAAAATTATAATGAAGGAAACAATACAACAAAATTACCCCCAACTTCCAAATACAGAAAACAAAGGAAAAATTGAATGAATCCACCATCAAAACAAGGTTGATGTTTTACTTCAGATTTAACAAATTGGCAAAAATGGCAAAAGATGCGAATAGTAGATGTTGAGGGAGTTGTCAGAAGAAAGGCACACTAGCACCTTGTTGGTGGATGTATTAATTATTTCAACCATTTTGGAAAGCAATTTGAAACTATGCAAATATAGTGACTAAAATCTCCACATCCTCTGACCCAAGGATTCTACTAGTAGGCATAAACCTCTAGGAGGTTATTGATAAAAAGGAAAATCCCCATGTACATCAAAATTCATAGCACCATTATTTTGTAGCGGGTAAGAACTGGAAAGAAATTAGACCCCCTTCGATTGCGAAAAGGCTAGACAATTTTGAACATGAATGCAATGGGAAATACTACAGGGAATGCAGCAAAGTAAAGTTAGTGGAGCCAAGGAGATAATATACAAATGATTACAAGCAATGGAAATAGAAATAGAACTACAAAATTATTGAAAATGAATGTAGCAAAATTACAAAGAACAAAGTGGGCCCCAAAGAAGAGATATAAGAAAACATTCCTTTACAGAGGCAGAAGGTTCAGAGGTGTGGATCATTGAATATTTCTTCCTTTTTCCCCACACTTAGTAGTATTTGATTTTTCCAATTATATGTAAAGATAGTTTTCAACATTCACTTTTATAAGATTTTAAGTTCCAAATTTTTTTCTCCCTTCCTTCGTGTCCCCTTCCCCAAGATGGCAAGCAATCTCATATAGGCTATACATGTACAATCATATTAAACATATTTCCATCTTAGTTGTGTTTTGAAAGAAGAATCAGAACAAAAGGGAAAATCCACTAGAAAGGAAAAAAAAGCAAAAGAGAAAAGAGTATGCTTCTATCTGCATTCAGAGTCCATAGTTCTTTCACTGGATGTGGATAGCATTTTCCTTCATGAGTCTTTTGGAATTGTCTTAATTCATTGTATTACTGAGAAAAGCTAAGTTTATCAAAGTTGATCATTATGCAATGTGGCTATTGCTATGTACAATGTTCTCCTGGTTCTGTATACTTCCCTCATCATCAATTTGTATAAATCTTTCCAGGATATTTTTATGAAATCCACCTGCTCACTATTTCTTATAACCCAACAGTATCCCATTACATTCATATATCAGAACGTGTTCAGCCATTCTCCAATTGATAGGCATCCCCTTAATTTCCAATTCTTTTTCACCACAAAAAGAGCTTCTATAAGTATTTGTGTACATGTTAGTCCTTTTTCCCTTTTTATGATCTCCTTCTAATACAGACCTAATAGTGATATTACTGGATCAAGGGTATGCACAGTTTTACAACTCTTTGGGAATAGTTCCAAAACACTGCATATATTTTCAAAGTATAGATAAGCTTTGCTGTTTTTTTTTTCTGTTCTCCTATTTTCCCCCTTTACTCTTGATGGTATTCTTCATTACTCAGCTCACTGGGTCATGTGAGGAGGAGGGACATAAGGGAAAATTCCATCATTGTAAAAATGAGTGTATAACAAAAAAAAAAAATAAATAAAACTGTAATATGTGAAGGATGATCATGTTCTCAAGAGTAAAGAGATTTTACAGGAGGATTAGATTTAGGTCAATAGAGCACTAGTTTTATTCTTAATATGATTGATATATATATATATATATATATATATATATATATATATATATATATGAGACATAGAAATATTTTGTCTAGCATACATTTGATGATATTCAAGAGAAGTTCAAAAGAGACATTTGTCTGGATACATCAACTCATTATTCATTGATGTGGAGGTATAAATTGAGTTCATCTTAATAAATGGTACAATAAAAGAGGGGGTACATGGAGAGAAGAGAAATGGGTTCAGGCCATAACCATGAAAGATATTTAGGGGATGAGAAATACATATGGATTAAAAAAAGAGAGACTGAGAATGAATGGTTAGCCTGGTAAAAGGGGAATCAGCAACAAAAATAGCCTAGAAGCAAAGGGCAGGGGAACTATCAAGGACGAAGAGATGATCAAAAGTACTAAAGACCACCAAAATTTCAAGAAAGATGAGGCTTAAAAAGGTCATTGATTTTGTCAATTATGAGGTAATTAATAATACTAAAATAAAAATTTCAGTGGATTTTTGTATTCAGAATCTTGGTAGATTGTAAAGTGTTAACAAGTGTGTAAGTTACGAAAAAAATGAAGAAAATAGATATAAATCAGATTTGTGTGTTGAAGTCCATAGGCAAAGTGAGGGTCCAAAACATATTAACATGTAACCTGGAAATGTATAACAAAATAAATAAAAATATAACACAACATAGATAATGTTAACTTGTGATTTCCTAAGTCAATACGCTGCTTGCAGGAATTATTATTATTTGAGTCAGACAATTTTAATGTAGGACTTCCATGGGAGTCCAGTAGGTAAATGAAGATACGTATAGTTGGATAGACTGAGATGATGAAATGGTGAAATTAACTTTTTTATTTGTTTTAAGATTGAGCTACATACATTTGTAGACATATTGGGAAGGCATCAAGAACACAAGTATATCATTTAACCATAGCAACAAGGGCCATCTTATCCTCTGAGACTAGGAAAGGAGGAAGGGGCAGATGATGGTATTGAGATATTTGGGAATGTGAACTAGAGGAATTAAGGGAAGTAATGAGGTACGCCTTGAATTTTGTCAAAGAAGTATGAGGCAACTTCATTTACTAAGAAGCCGTTTAGATATGGTGTCAGGGAAACCCAGTAGGAGAAACAAGAAGGGTTTGGGCAGGCACTTGGACAAGTGTGACTGAAATCCAATGAAGGCAGCATAGAGAAATTGCCATTCAGCAGCAGGGGTCCAGTTTAAATTAGATAGCATGACTTTATAGTATCCTATATTATCAGCATTCATCAATATGGGAGTAGAAACAGAGAAGTTGGATGATGTAGACCTCAAAAGGTTTGTGATTGGTCATGTGTGTATTATAAGATAAGGGAGAAATGGAATCAAGGGTATAGGGTAGTATACAGTCAAAATGGGTTCAAGAATACAAAAGTATTATGAATTGCCTAAGGTCATTCAGGTAGCAAGTAGCCAGAGTGAGAATTTTAATCCAGTTCTGACTCATATCCCAACTCAGGTGGCAGCTCCTCCATTAAGGATTAAAACACTCTTCCTATGGGATTGCTTCTTAAATTCAATTCATTTAAAAATAAAATAAAATATTAATATCTTTGTATTAAATACCTTTTCTGTACAGGGCACTAAGCAAGGCATTATGAAAGATACTAGAGACACTAAGTCTTTTACCAAAATAAACTAATATTCTTTCTCTAGGATTTTTCACAATGCCTGGCACATTGTTGGTACCTAGAAACTATTTTACTTGACTTAACTATAAGAATATCATTATTTTTTGTGAAAGGATAACATTAAAAAATGTTTGCAAAGACTCAAAATTCATTTTCCACCAAAATTTCTGTTTACTTTAGGAACTTTCTAACATAAATAATGTATTCAGGGACACCTTATGTAAAATATGAGGAATTATTATGAACAAATACCATGAGAATAGGAAATCGTTAATTTCAATAATTGAAGGAAACCAGGTATTTCTAGATGACATTCTAATAAAAAAAGTCAGAAATCCATTGTATTGTCTATGGAAATAAACAGACTTCTCTGTCAAGTGAGAAATTAGAGGAATAAATAATATTTGAATAAAGATGCTATAGGTTGTCCAATTTAATGTTGTAGAAACCCATCTTGAGAAAGGTGACCTAAGCTTGTTTTGGTTAGGTCCCTCCATATCTAAGTTACTGGGAAAAAAACTGAGTGAATTAAATATGGTATTTTTATGGAGAGGATTCTGAACAGAGACACCTTCACTTTATTCCTGGTTCTGCCACTGGGTGATCTTGCAAAAAAAGGTTTCTTCTCTAAACATGTCTAACATGATTCTCCTGGTAATAAATTAGATAACTAAGTAATAGATTCCTAGAAACTAATTTCCCTTTAGTTCCTGAGAAACAGGGCCTTAAAATAAGGCACAGAGAAGCTAAAGCATTGAAGAGAATCAGGCTTAATTTCTTATTTTTTTCTGAAAATATACAGAAAAACATCTTGGCAATATAAATCTCCAAAGGGAAGAATTTTAAGCCACTTCTTTCTAATGCAGAGATCTTTTTTCTGACATGGTACTCTTGGGCATTCTTGCAAAGCCTACGTACACCTTTTCAGTCATTTCTGACTCTTTGTAACCCCATTAAGGGTTTTCTTGGTAAAGATAGTAATTTTCCATTTCCTTCTACAGCTCATATTAGAGAAGAGGAACTGAGGCAAACAGATCTGTGATTTGCCCAGGATCACACACTAGTAAGCGTATGACACCAGATTTGAACTCAGGAAGAGGAGTTTTCTTGGAATCTAGTTGCCCATAAAATAAAATAATGTACTAGGACTAAAAAGGAAAACAATTATACTGAAATACAGTTCTCAAAATGTTTAAAGAAGAAAAGACAAATTCAGAGACACCAGGTTAAGAACTCTTGTTCCAAATGGATGTATGGGTTCCTACATTCTTTCTTAGATTCATTGGACTTAGAACTAGAAGGTACATTAGTTATTATCTAATCTAAAAACTTCATTTCACAAAAAAGGTGTGAAACAAAAGAACTGAAGTGACTTATTCAAAACAATTCACTCAAAAATCAGTAGCAAAAATAATATCTACACCCAAGTGCTTTCTTTTCAAACTGAGTACTCCTCCCACTAATCAATACAAAGTTCTAATGTTCTACATAATAATCTTTTTCATCAAACTTTGTTCAACTCAGTAATAATAACTCACCCTGATAAAATATGTTGAGGTTTATGAGGCACTTTTGTCATAAGTTTGTGTGTTAAGTAATATATGAATGAACACCAAGATTTTACATATAAAGAGTAAGGCTTAGGTAAATCCTAACTTAGCCATAGTCACATAGCTTGGACATGTTGGAATGAGTATCCTCAAATATCTCTCAACTTCTAGTCCAGTGCTTTATAGATTACAACACAATGCCATTTTGTCTCATTCTTTTTCATTCTTCTTAATAACCTACTTTGCCTCTGATGATCTTTTAATGCTTTTTTTTCTTTTTTTCCCTAAATTTCCTGTTCTAAATCAGAAACAATTATGATCTGTATCTGTTGGAATATAAGTTTCTTGAGGCCAGGGACCTTGGTTTTTGTTACTGTATTTGAAGTGCCAGATAATAAAATAATGCTCGATTTGTATTAAAGAAGATACAGCATCCAAATCCCGTGTCTTACAATTCATTTCTCTTTAAATATAGGTAAGTCACATAAATTATCTGAGCTTTTGACAATCCTCTAACATTATGAGTTTTAAATGGTTCATGATCTGGATTTACGGAAGGAATTACTTGATAAACCTGGATTTTTCCTCAACACCTTGTACAAATACCTTTCACATATTAGTTGCTTAACAAATATTTGTTGAAAACAATTGAATTCATGTACCAGATCCACATATCCTCCCTTTCAGTTAAGAGAGGGAGAAAAGAAGGTATGGACAGAGACAGAGAGAGAGACATACAGAGAGAAAGAGACAGAGAGATGAAGAGATGAGGGAAAGACTGAGACAGAGAGATCAAGAGAGATGAGAGAAAGATTGAGACACACACACACAGAAAGAGAGAGAGAGAGAGACAGAGACAGAGACAGAGAGACAGAGAGAGAGAAACAGAGAGAGACAGAGAGAGACAGAGAGACAGAGAGAAAGAGACAGAGAGACAGAGAAAGAGAGAGTTTGAGTTTATAGGCAGTAGACATTTTTTTACATATTGCTCACAATGCTGAGAATAGCTTTTTGCACTTAGTAGGCATTTACAATATAGGGAATGAATGGACTGTATACCGTTTTCTTGATTCTGCCCCTCTCCCTCATATTTGGGGTTGATGAAATTGTAAAGAGCTCTGATTTGGGATTATAATGTACTGAATTAAATTGCAAATAGCTCTGATTTGGAATTGTGTGTGTAGAGAATCAAAGCTATTTACAATTCTATTCCCTCCAAATGCAGAAACAAGGTTTCCGATCCACAACCCCCTTCTTCATGAGAAATATTTGAACAAGCCGAGCACACTTGGGGAGGATGAGTATAGAAACATTTTCCCCCCACTCTTTACGTAACTAATTTGCCAAGCACAAACAGTATCCAAGCCATTCATTTGAGCTCATTTGCACACTTAACTGCATCACTTCAATCGGAACTACAGGCCTCTCAAGGTTTTATTGGCCAGCTGACTGTGCTAATTCAGCACACTGCTTAGAGGGAGCTGAATCAGAGGTTCTGAAGCATCTTTAACAACTTAGCAATAAGATGAATACACATTTTGTGACTATTCAGAAAGTAAAGACTCATTCAAAATCTGAATCTGTGCAGAAAATATTTTAAAATTTAAGAAGGGGATTAGAAGGCAGAATGCAAAGAAAGATCTAATATATACCTACAATATTCTTCTTTTAACTTACCTGATACTTCTTGTATTCTGTGTGTTTAAATAAATATTTCCAAATGAATTGGAATGCAGGGAGACTATTTTCCTTTTAATCCTATTGGTTCACACCCATTTTTATCAACTCACTATTTGGGACAAGTCTTGCTGCCTTAAGATATTTTTAAATTGTTAGCCTTTCTTAAGGCTGCAAAAGTGAAGGCCAGAAAACGAAATTTTGTCATATTACTGTGTGTAGAATATTAGCCCCATGACCTGATTTTGCTCCCTGTCTGTGACTTCTGTAGCTTGCTGCCTGACACCCCCTACACACATCTGTCTCCTTCTTTCTATTCCCCCAGTACTACTCAGTATCAGAGTTCAAATCCTTTTTATCTCACATTTTAGCTGCTTGTCAATGTTCCAAATGCTGACAGTACCAGAGTGGAACATGTCCACAAAACACCAATGGTCAGCTGAACTGATAAGAGGTGGTAGCCGCCTGATCATGTGGCAGAAGTTTCTGTAAGTAACAAATGAGGTGACCTTGAACCTAGTCAGCAGTGACTGTTTTCTGTAGTGATTGTTTTCTTTCCTCCTCACCTTACTCCAGCACCCAGGGTTTCAGGATTATTTTCCAAAGACTAGCCTAAGTCTAATACCTTAGCCTAATACCTCCAATTGCAATGCATTTCTAAGACATCCTGAATGTGTATCTTTGGACTCACAGGACCTTATAATTTCAGAGCTGGAAAGAACATCAGCAGCTGGACAACTTGATCCATGCTTTTAAAAAAATTCAATCCCCTTCATTTCTATTAAATATTCTCCAACCATTCATTGAAAGATTCTAATAATGAGAAATAACAGCTACCTAAGACTGCATATTCTACTTTGAAATTAGCTCTGATTGTTAGTAAATTTTTCAGTTATATCAAGTTTAAATTTACCTTCTTTGACTTCCTATTCATTTCTCTTAGTTCTGCCATCTGGGTCTGAACTGAATAATGTAACCAGGTTTTCAACAACATAAATCTTCAGATGCCTGAGGACAGCTATCGTATCTCAGCTGAATTTTCTCTTCTTCAGGCTACTCATCTCCAGATTTCTACAGTAGTCCTCAAAGTGAGCAGTCTTAAGGCCCTTAACTATTTTGCATGATTTTCTATGAATGTTCTGCAATTTATCAATACCCTTCCTAAAATGTGGTGCCCAGAACTGAATAAATATGTCATATGTGGTCTAACCAGAGAAGAACACATGACCACTATCATTTCCTGATTCCTGAAAGTTATGCTTCCCTTAATTCAAAACAATAACAAATTTGTTTTGAGGGCTATCTCATCCTGTAACAAACTTATGTTGAGCATTCTTTGTACACCATACATTTTTCAGATAAAGTGATATCGAAATATAGCCCCACATCTTGTATTTGTGAAATATATCAAAGAAATTATAGGACTTTATATTTACCTTTATTGAATTTCACCTCTTTTTTTAAATTCACAACAATGTTTAGGATGTCAGTATTTTTGGATCCTAACATTGCCATTCAATGCATTAGCCATTCTTCCAATGTTTGTGCCCCAAGTGAATCAATGTGGATTCTATCTGCGTCTTTATCAAAGTCACAGATAAAAAAATTAGCAGAACAGAATCAGGCACAGATCCCTGGGAATACGTAATAGACCTCCTTCCAAGTTGACTACACATTATTAGTGTGCTCTTTTGGTCTAGCAAATAAGCTACTATAAATACATCTAATTCCATTATCATCTAAACATATACTTCTTTACCATTAACCCAAGAAATGTATAAGATATTGAAAATGCTTTGCTGACAGGTAGGCAAACCATGTATTTGGCATTTCATTGATTTACCAATAAGGTTTGTAACTCTGTGAACTAAGGAAATGGAGATTAGGCAGATATGATGAAGTTATGCTGACTTAAGGTTATCACTACAGACTTTTCTAAATATTCACTAATCATATCCTTGATTGAACATTTCAGGATTCTGATCTATAGTAGGAAACATTTTATTCCAACCTTTTTAAAAATTTGGACCATATTTATCTTTCTTGAATTTTACATTATCTTCTTCCCATTCTTTAAATATAATTGGTGTGACTAAGCAATCACATGTCACAGGTGTTTTCTTTTCTCTCCTGTGTCCATGGATGTTGATTGAAATGGGTAGCTAGATGTAACCTTTTTATTTCCTTACTGGTGTTTGTAATAGCCATTGCTGTTTTGCTGATTCCATTCTGAAGGTCAAACTTCTTGGCAGAGAAAACAAGGACATAATAAATCAAACAACTTTGCCTTCTGTCATTTGTCAGATAACATCATCCTATGCACCCTAATTAATAGTCATATAACTAAAATGAATGGGTTTGTGGTAGGTATTTATCACATTTACAGCCATATTATGCTATCACCTCGATGGTTACATGGGCTTTTTTATTCATTATTTGCTTTTGAGACACAGCAGTGGTGGAAACAATCACCTGTGCCCCCATGATTTTAACTTTCTTGCCCGTAATTTTTTTAATCTCAGGCAATATGTTCTAGGTTTTTTCTGGCAATAGAATTTGTACCCAAGTAAATAAATAAGAATTCACTCATCATTATCAAGGTTTGTCAGAGGTGACAGACATTTGGTAGCTTAAGTTCAGTGCAGAAGACATAGAACGAGCTCAGCTCTACAGAGCAATAGCAGTTTAGATAGCAACTCAGTGGAAAATGAGCATATAGCAATACAGAAGAGAAAGCCTCCCAACAGATGACATCACTGGACTGGCAGATGACACAGAAATAGTAAGCATCAACTTCAGAGGCTAAGATGTATTGTAAGTAGAAAGAAGATAGTCCCAAGAAATTAAATTGTTTTGTCTATGACTGATCCCTCACTCTTGTTCAAATGAATGGGCTTTTCCTTGTTATTTAACTTGGTCCTCTATTGTAGTTAAATGCCTTTTGCTTTAAATTAAACTGTATTTTTGTTCAGTCTGGTAAAACTGAAGGACATCAGTTGATGAAGGCTTGTGAGTTATGATTTTGAATAGATCCTGACACCCCATCCCCAAAATGGTCTTTGAAACTAAATATCACATGTTGATATCAATTATGAAGCAGATCTGGGCTACATCATCACAATTGCCATCATCATCACTTTGTACGTGAATGCCATTCCTATTTTTAATTCTCTGAACCTCTTCTGTGACTTGGGACTTGGAACACCCACAATAGATGAGTTATGATGTCATTGTCTTCTGGAATTCTAAAACACAAGGAAACAAAACATAAAGGCTTTATTTTATTTTTTATTACTACTCATAGAGGAAAGCTATATTGATTATAATATGTCCTTCATGGAATCACCTAACACAAAGTTTTCTGAGAATCCATGCTACCTAGAAGTGTGGAAAATAAGCCCATATGATGCTACTATAATGATAGTTAATCTGATCTCTTTCCCCAGTCTACTCTATTTACTGCTTCTAGAATGAATTACCTAAATAGCAATTTTCATTTTATAGCAGACCTTAACGTGATGACTTCCTACTCTGAACTCTCATAATAGTCCTCAATATCTGTAGTAATTTATTTACTATATGCTATTCTTTTTTTCTTCTTGTACATGTTTCAGTATCTCCAACTAGACTGTAAAGCAAGAGGGGTTAGTATGGAAGAAAGAAAGTTTAGATGAGTCTTATTCCTGTCCTCAAGGAGGTTATAGGTTAAAAGGTAAAGATACCAACAACAGTTACTGAACTAAACAGTGTTACACATTCAACAAAAAAGAGAATTAAAAAACAATATCTAATGAAAAAGGATCACTGAGGAGGAAATTTACTACCCATGAAGACAGATAAATCAAGAAAGACCTCTTGAAGGAGGTGAGGTGGCATTTGAGTCAGACTTTAAAGAATAAGTAGTAATTTAAAAGAGATAGGATGGGGATCAGAGAAGGAAAGACAGAGGGAAATAGAGGGAGACAGAGAAATGGACAGAGGCAGGTACACAGACACAGAGAGATTGAGAGAGAAAAGAGAGATACAGAACATGAGAAGAAGAAGGGAGTGAGGATAGAAGGGAGGTTAAGATGAATGGTAGGGAGACAGGAAACAAAGACATAGAGACAGAGACAAGAAATAGAGACAAATTATAGTCATGTGGAAGTGTGAGCTTTGATTCAAAACCTATTATGATTTGCTATTCATATTTTGCATTCAGGTACTGATTTTGATAACTTTATCCTCCCTGTTCATACACTTGTTATGTTCTTGGGCTACGTTTTGTTTAGCCTTTTAAACTCTATATGAAAACCTATGTCTTAACTTTTCTAATATTTGAGTCGCCACCTTACATATCAGTCCCTGACATCTACCCCTATTCGAGCTATCAAGTCTATTAAAAATAGAATTTGCTAAAACAACAAAGTTGTTCTTCAAAAGGAAATTATATTTAATTGCTTTCTCAAAATTAATTTTCCCATATCTAAAGTAAAATGTATTATTACTTATAAGTATTTCATCAACATAAGTATCACCATCATCAAAGACATTTGTTAAACGTGCATTTGTAATTGCCACTATTCAGAATATTTAAGCCAAAATATGGTCCTTGACTCACTAGAGACCAAAACATCACAACATTTAGTGTAATTTCATGTGAGTTCTGCCCAAGTTAAAACCACATGAGACTATGACTGAGTCTACCATAACATACATAGCATAACTATACAAAAAGAAGTGTGGAATTAGCCTGCAAATAAGTATGCCATTCTTCCCTTAGTGTGAAGACCCTATAATGAGGTCTGGCAACCGATGAATATTTCTGTTTGTCATGGACTAAAGTTAACAAACAAGAGCCTCTCAAGTTATTCTGGAAACAGATGTAAAAGTTTCTTATAATTCAATGATTTAGTGGACGTTTAATCATCCTGATGTGGGTATTCCCTCTACTTGC
Organism: Trichosurus vulpecula; assembly: GCF_011100635.1. NCBI lineage: Eukaryota > Metazoa > Chordata > Mammalia > Diprotodontia > Phalangeridae > Trichosurus > Trichosurus vulpecula. The sequence goes on from NC_050581.1 coordinate 136,402,724, forward strand.
AGAAGTCATAACCCCTTGTACTTCTTCTTGCCCTCTGTAGTTCTTGTTTATGTTCTCTACAGATCCTCCACAGTTTATGTACACAAAGTATTTGAGACTCTCAATCGTTTTTTTTTTCTTTTGTGATTGTGAGTACTGTTGGTCCACTCAAGTAATCTTTACATTACTCCACTTTATCTCAAATATTTCCTAGATGTTACTGCTTGTGCCACTTTTTACACATAGGGCAATCCTGGGACTGACCTACTTGTACCTACTAGGTATCACTTGATTTCTCTTTTGGTCATCCACAAGTTGGTTCTTTTGGAACTATGGTGTTCTAGGATTCACAACCAAAGAACATTACTAAAATGAGTGGGTTTTGTGGTCGGTAATTAGTTTGAAAAAAAAAAAAACACCCAATTTCCCAAGTACACTCCAGAATACTATGTTCTTATTCAGTTCTGAGGCAGGCTCATTTTCCATATTCAGGTAGCCTAATTCTATCTCTGTCTCTCTTTGAATGTGTCTCTCTCTCTCTGTCTCTTTCTGTATGTGTCTCTCTCTGCCTCTCTCTCTCTCATTTATTGAGATGTCTATATATGAATATATAGAGATATTTATGTGTCATCGTATCTACATACTATCCATATCTCCCTCTCATTCTCTCTCATTCTCTCACTCTCTCTCTAGATAGATCTATCTATAGAGACATATTTATATGTATATACATATGTATAGACATATGGATTCATATATACATAACATATTATATATAAATATACAACACATTCCTATATGTATGCATACATATACAAATATATTATATTTGTGTATATATGTTTATACATTTAAATACCCACATGCATACACATATACCTATAGACCAGTGCTGTCCAAAATACAGCCTGTGGGCCACATGAGATTTTATGCAGCCTGCCTGTGGGTTTTAATTTTCATAAGCAGAAAAATAAAGTAATAATTTGCATGGAATACATATTAGATTTTTTAATTCCATCACTAAAGAATAATCTCATTGATGTTTCTTTGGTGTTTTTAAGCAGTATCATGAATGGAACATATCACGTGGAAATTTCAGTTGATCTGTGGGATGCGTTCCATCTCTACCAGGCAGACTAGTCAGTATGCACCTACCTTTATACTGTTGTGTTGTTGCTTTGCTGTTTTGTGTTTGCTTTAGTGCTTCACCCCTTTGTCTGTTGTATTTATTATGTGGGTTCCCCCTCTTTCTATTAGTGTACTGTATTTTTTTCTGGGTGCGGCCCTCATATAATTATTTTATGTTAATGCAGCCCTAAGATAACCTAAGATTGGACAGCCCCGATATAGACACTGATACACTGATTCATTTAACTGACCATCCAGCTACATGCCATAGTGCAGAGAAGGGACATTTCCTTTTCATCAATATATCTTTTTTTTTCTTTCAACAAAGATTACTGCATGAGCTCTTCTAAGTATTCATAGATCTCCTTGAGGGGATCCTATAGGATTTGACCTCATACAAGGAATCCTCCTTTAATTTGGATCCTAAACAGCAACAATTTCTTACATAAAGCTCCAAGAGTCCTATGGCTAAGGAGTATAGTTAATAGAAGGCTGACTCTGGAATTTGGAAGCTGTCAAGTCTTGCCTTTGACATATACTAAATTTATTATCATTGGCATGTCAATTACTTTCTCACTATCTTAGTCATCTCTCTAAAATCATTAAGAAGTTACCAATTTGTAGAAGTGCAGAGAGTTTCAGTTCTGGAACTTAGTTGACTTGATTAAATCATAATTCTAAAAAAAGAATGAATGGGGGGAAGATATAAGAACACTCCATCCCACTGCTGTCAATTAAATAAACAGATAAATCAGCAGGAATAACCAGCTGATCTTGTCACTTCTGTGTCTTCTGTTTTTAAATTACCTCACATAATCTTTTAATAGCTCCTGTGATCAAAAGAATAATGAAATACAGTACTCACTAAACCTCAATGAAAAACACAAAGCTTTATCAGCTTGTAACTTTCAAGAGACCATAAATTTAGTGCTGATATGAACTGAAACTCAGTTGGCACAGATAGCTATGCCACAGTAACATGCAGTCTATATCAGCACAATATTTATGACTCAGTGAATATTACGAGCTTTGTGAGGATATATGTGACACCAGCAAAGCCCACAGGAATTAGTTGAATGACTGGTAGCTCTCATAAATTAAGGGGTGATGAGTGCTACCAACTGCCTTGCTAATTTTGATACAAAGGACTTTGTAGATTTCAGTCACTTCTGGATATATATGACTGAAGCAATGTTTTTCCTTGATAATTTAACTTCTAAGAATTTTCTCACCTCAATGCTTTACTCATTAAGTTCCCTTGAGCCTTCAATTTCTCATAGAATCATGACTTCCTACAAGAAGGAAAAAGTTCAGAAGTCATTGAGTATAGTCTTATAACCAGTAAAAAAAATATTTGCTACTTTTTTCCTTAATACAAAGTTACCCAAAACTGAAAGATTCCAGTAAAAATGTCCTTATTAGACAACTTATTCAACTCTTAGTTCTAAATATTAAAGTTTTTTTTTCCTTTTTTCTTATTGATCTACAATCTCCTTCATTCTAACTTTTACCAATTGTTTCTAGTTCTGCCCTCTGGTATAACACAATAATAAGTTGAATATGTGTTCTAAATAATGAATAAGCCCTTTATCATTGAATAGGTGTGGACTCTGACAAAGTGAGACCCAAGAAAGACCTTAGATTAAAAAGGTCATAGTCACCCCTTGCATTCTGGGCCATCACCAGACATTTTGACTTTTGTTTTGCCCCTGGACTCTGATGACTCTAGAGAAGAGAGTGAGGCTGGTGACTTTGCACACCAATACCTCACTTAAATCTAGCTCTTGCTCAAGTTCATCACCCTCATGATGTCACTGGTCCTCTTTGAGAAAGGACAAATAACAACTCTTCAAATATGACCTATAGTTTTCCATACGCTTCTCCAAACAATACTTCAACAGATCGCTTTAGTATTTTTGACAAACATATCACACTTTACATCCACAATGACTTTGTAATGTCAAAATATTTTGGAAGTGCCCTGTTTCCCATAGCTAAGGCCCAAAAACCAAGCTGTGCACTGAGGTTGACATAACAACAATGCTTTGTGCTCTGGATTATCTCATCCTCTGGCAAAGTGTATTGCTTTAACCAAGCACCAGATTTTCACTGTCACCTATTTCCCAGGCATGTGGGAACCATCTATCACCTTACTTGACTTGCTCACAAGCGCTGTTCTTTGTAACAGTGAAGTGAACCAAAAAGATATCATACCCTGCAGTGAGACAACCAACTTGGAGACTGTTCCCACAGCACTCAGAAATGCCTGCATTGTCCACACATGAGCCTGCTGTAGGAAACTGCTACTCAATTAAGAATGATTCTGTCATAGTTCAGCCGATTATATATACATATATATATATATATATATATGTTAGTTTATATATATTTATATGCATTGCCTGTACCCCAACAGGTTAAGCCCTCCTTCTCAGGGGAAAGGAGAGCTTCCTTGCTTGCAAATTGTTTTCCTCACTCTGAAATAAATTATACTGCTGCTTTGTGTCCTGACACACCCATCTCTGGCCTGTTTTGTTTAGGCTCTGGTCATTCCCAAGCTAGAGACTGGTCCGGTCTGGACTGCATTCAAAATTCTGTTGATGATAATCAACTAGAATATCTACATTTTCATATGACACTGTATAATCAATGACAAATTAGCACTGACATGAAAGAATCAATGAATACATCAAATTAATGAAGAGAGGCATTATTGTAGACATTAAATGACATGAAATTCCAAATTCCAAATGTTCATAATAAATTTTATTTTATTTACTCTCTCACCCCTTGCTGCTTCAGATTCTCATCTGAATCAAAATGTATAGAAACTCTAAATCATACTATATTTGAGAAGCCTAATTTTCTCCTACCTGCCATCAGCCTTTTGTATCTCTTACAAGAAAGTCAGAGCTGCTGATTGTAACCAGCTCCTCTCCAATCTATAATACTATAGAAGAGAGATATGGTACTTATACAGTTAATTGAATTAAATTGTAAGGAAGAGACAAAAAGAGAGAATGGAGAGTGAAGGGTGACTTGGTACCATTCAAACCAGCATGAAGATTACCTCTTCTATAGCCTATTCCCAAGTTTATACCACCTGGGTTCAAATCTAGTTTCTTACACTTACTATCTGACCTTGAGCAAGTCACTTCCTTTACCTCTGCCTTAATATTTTGATAGGTAAGATGACACAATTTTACTAGTTCCTTTCCTTGTCTAGATCTATAATACTATGGGCCTATGATCCTTATTGGGGTAAGAATGGGGAACTGGATGCTGTACTTCACACTAAGGCAGAGAGACCATCTTTGCATAAATTTTTAAAGGCCAGATGAGTCTCAGAAAAAAAAAATAGCTATTCTGTGATACAGTGGTAGCTGCCATTCTGATTTTATCACTCTAGTTTCTGAGAAAGTTTGCTCTATGTAACACAGGTTGCCTAATGCCTCAGTTTGGATCTTACGAGTTATTGCTAGTCCCAGGATTGAAATCCCTTATATATATATATATATATATATATATATATATATATATATGCAGTCACGCAAAACTGCTTTTTGTTTTCCTTTGTCAAGCCTGTTAGTCAGTGTTGCTGTATTTTTCTAGGGTCTATCACCTTCTCCTCAAGAAATAGATGTATACTGGATTATTCTCTGAAATGACTTAGTCACAGGAAATAGACTTCTGCATTGACAGTTTCCATATGCCCAAGAGAAACAAAAGAGTCTGAGGTGTAAAATAGTCTGAAGTCTTAGTCTCTGTCTCTGTGAAAAACAGAAATAAGGTAGATAAGTGATCAATTTGCTTTTCCATGATCAAAGGAACAGTGATTTTGCAACAATGGACCTGAGCAGGTAACAAACCAGATGTTCCAAAAGATGTATCATTCTGTGCCATAGCTGCTATGTGATATAGACAGAAAGACAGGTAGATAGATAGATAGATAGATAGATAGATGAATGCATATCCAGCCCTCAAACAAATGGAACATAGACGTTAATGAACATTCCTAGTGAGCTTACACCCACCCAAGTCAATCAGATTTCAAAGAGTGGATTTCTCAGAAATTGATATTATTTAAATAAAGCCTCAATAAGCTGATGTTTCTCAGCTGTAAGGTAGAGATTATAGTGCCTTGGATACTTATCACACATGATTGTTGTGAATATTAAATGAAATAACGTATATAAAGTATCTCAAAAACTATAAAATACTCCATAAATGCTGTTTTTTAAATATTTTTCTTACTCCATTTCTCCAATGATTCTCTCATCTCGTTGGTATGAGAATTCACTCCAATTATACAGAAAGAAACCAACTATCTGTACTATGTCATGAAAAGTTCAACCATGAAAAATATCACCATCAAAATCAAAGAATTAACCTCCAATTCAGATTGAGAATGTTTTGTGTTCACTATTTTGAGGACCTGGAGGCATGTCAGGAAATGTATCACTCAGACTTTCAATAGATGTCAGGAGAATCCTGGAAATGCAGCCAAAACTGGGATCATTAAGGTCATTAGGAGAGAATCTGAGAAATGGTGGACTTTGCTGGAATGACCTGAATTGGGGAAATCATTTCTTCACAGTCATTTTGACATATCCAGATGTATCCTGCAGAATTTTTCCTAATACCAACCAGAACTATCACCTGACAACAACTATGCTCATCTACACCCATATGGAATAGAGGTGGCTATGAGTGATTCGTGAAATCAGCACTTCCAGGAGTTAGAAGTGTGACCAATCTGATTTCCATAAGTCGTGTTTGACATATAAATAAACTCTATTCACAGAAAGGCCCTATTTCTTTTCTTTTTTACTTTCTCTAGCATGTAGCTAGAAAAAATCATGCAATTGGTAAATTACCCATCAGCTACAGACAGAGAGTATTTTGATTTCTTTGGTTCATAGTCCATGAAGTCAGATTAGCCCCACATTTAGGGGAGCTGGTACTTTGAACATTTCATCTTGACCTTCCAGAAAATATACATGGATTACAAAGTTGAAAAGGAAACAACAGAAGTGTCACATGAACTGTTACCTTTCTTAACTCACAGTTTGCCTATTTTACCTCTGGCATTAACTTCAAGCTCCCATCTTCATCTGACCTGAACTAGTTAAGAACAGAGAGGAACATTTAAGGATTACTTTGAAAGTAGGTAAAAAAGATATGAATACAGTAATCTTGATTCTCATAAGGTATCCAGTAATATCTGAAGCTACTCAAGTTTACCTAAAAGCCTTGGATTACAATCCCAATTTGACTTAATAGTAATCCAATGCTTTACATATATAGACATACAGATAACACAAAAGATACTATACTGATATCTCCAAAATATTGAGAATATTAAGTAGAAGACTCCAGAGCATTGGGTAGATTATTAATGGAAAAGTTATCTTGGGGATGGGAGTCATATATAATATTGACTTATGATAGAAAGACTTGGAGTGATTGTGTTGCAATAATGGAATATCTAGGGAGTAAGTCACATTATTGAATAATATTTTATTTTGAAGGTGCTAGTAGACATAGTACTGTCCCAAAATAATGAAGTACTAAAAGGAAAAAAAAAGAGCAAAATACTTAGTAAAATCAATCTATATATTGAAGAAATCTGGCATTGTATGCTTTGACCCATGCCTTTGGTCTTTTTTCTGTATTTTTCCATACAATCTAATCTATTAAATATTTATTAAGTATTGTAAGCATAAGTTGAGTTTGGTTTTTCAGGATCCATGGCCATAACAATCTCTTGTTCTCAGGTGTTGGATACGAGTTCTATGGTTCAAAACATCTCCACTGACCAGTGTACATTGTAAGGGCCAGGTGTTGTCTGCTTAGATTGTAAAAGTCAGGACCCTGGAGGGGTGGAGTGTAAAGCAGGTAGGCACTGGTCAGGCAATGGGGAACCTTTAGGGCTGAAGTGCACAAACTAGGATGCTCTATGTGCCTTGACCAGCCCCCATCAAGGTTTGGGGGAATCTGTGTTTGCCTCAAATGGCCTCCATTGAGTCTTGAGGGAATTTAGAGGAATGCATAAGTTGTGCCTGTCTCAACTGACCCCATTGAGATGTAGGGAGAGTAGCCCCTGTATAAAATCAATGCTGCTAGTGGCTGCTGTGGAGGTATAAGACCAACAACAAGACCAACAACACCAGCACACAGGAGGGCTGCGGGCTGCCAGCACAGGTTCTTTGATATGCTTTTCTAGGGAAAGTAAGTTTAAGGGGCTTACAATCCCACTTTAAACATATATATATGTATATCATTCACTTAGTTCAGGGGAAAAAGTCAGCAACCTGAACTTCAGAGAAAACACGAACAGAAATTATAAGCAGAAATTATATACACAGAACAAATAACACAAATCAGCAGAAAGGGCTGCTGTCTCTCCATAGCAATACATACATAGTAACAGAGATAGAAGCACCAACAGCTGGGTTTTCAAAGCCGGGGGTTCCTTAGTGGCTACCCAGAGTCTCCTCTGGCCAAATCACATGGACACTCCTCCAATGAGAGAGTCCCCAAAGCAAAATGCTACCTTCAGAGTATATATACATGTCTTTAGGGTCAGCCCCCAGAGGTTGTCACAACAATGTGACTTGAACTCATGTGACTTAAGTAGGTCATCAAAAACTCTTGATTAATCAGAGACTCTTGATTCAAACAAAGGGCCAGTCTCAATCAATGGCACTTGATTACCTTAGTGCTGAAAAGAACTAGAACTCCAAAAGAAAAAGAGCAAAACAAAAAGTCCTACTTTGCTTGCAATTACACTCCCCTCCCCTCACCTGTCCTCTGGAAGAAGGGTGATTAGGGAATGCTGTAGGAGTTGGTGCTCAACAACCCCCCTCATGAGAAGGTTATATAGAATAAAGTCTGTGTTGTTTAATCAATGCAGGATTGTTAGCCCCTTTGAAGCTGTCTTTCCTTTGTGAAAGAAGATCAAATAACCTATGCTAACAGGCCATCCTGGGTGTGCTAGGGTACTTGCCAATACAAGTGCCTACTGTATTCCAGGTACTGTGCTAAATGTTTCAGAAGAAATAAAAAGAAAGATAGGCCTTGCCCTCAAAGATCTTTCAATCTAATGGGAGAGAAAACACACAAAAGGGGGCAGGAAATCTGAGTGGGGATGGGTTGGAAATTGAACCAGGCAGAACACTGATGCAGAGTGGAGTGCAACTCTACAAAGGATTGGGGGAAGGTATAGTCTTTAACTCTTCTTTGGGGCTGAGCTTTTGCTTTGTAATTTCACAACATTCATTCTTGGTTTTCTGTAGTTATTTTTTTTCCCATTTGCACATAGCAATATTTGTGTATATTGCTTTTTTAAAAATTCTGCCTAATAAACTTTTCATTAATATATATATATATATATATATATATATATATATATATATACACACACACACACACATATACATACATATACATACATATGTGTATATATAAATACACACACACTCCTTTCCATGGTATTCTGTGTTATAAAACAGAAGTGTTCAACTGCATTCATATGCCAAAATTTATTCACCTAGTCCCCAAGCAATTAACATCTACTATGTTCCAGTTCTTTGCTAATGGACACATGCAGACATACACAAACATAAACCAGAGACACATTTGGCGACACATGCACCTACACATACAGCACTTCTACAAATACTTTGGGGAGTATAGAGCCTTTTGGTCAATGACCTACTTGGGATATATGCATAATAACATCATCTCTGGGTCAAAAGTTAGAGATATTTTTCACCACATTGTTTAATAATTCTAAAATGTTTTGAAAATGGCTGTACTAATTAGCAATTCAGCCAGCAATACAATATTTCACCTATATATTACCCCATCTAATATTGATTATTTACAATATTTTGTCATCTTTGTCATTTGCTGGATGGGTAAAATTCAATGTTATTTTGATTTGGATATCTCTTATTAGTGATTTGAAATACTTTTTTGAATTGGCAGGAGGCTGAAATGACTGATTTTAAATTTATTTGTTCATATCTTTTGAATACATTTATTTGGAATGGGTTTCATTCTAGAAGGTACTTTTAAGCTATTAAACCATTAGTTGTCTATGTTTTGGATACAAAAACCTTTAATTTAGAAACTTGGTGGAAAGCCTTACTCCTCCTCATCCCGAGTTGGTAACTTTCCTCTTCATTCTAGATGCATTAATTTTGTTTATGCAAAAGATTTTTTGATTTTAATTAATTTAATTTTTCAGTTTTAACTGTAGTGATTATCTCTATCTCTTGCTTGCTTAAAATTATCTTTCCCTGTCTGTGAAAGGTATATGATCTGTTTCTCTTCTAATTTTTAAGGTATATTCTTTACTATTTTGGTCATTTGCCCATTTTTTATTTATTGTGGAATATCATGTAAGATGTTTATCTAAGATAAATTTTGGAGACTTTCCCCTCCCCTAGTGTTCCTAGTGTTTTTTTATAACCACATGAGAAGTCCCCCCCCAAATAATTTGTTTTAGAGTTTATTTAACACTGGACTGCATTCCATTATTTTTGTTTCTCCCTTTTCTAGTGAGTCCCATTTAACAACTTCTCTATTTTTAAGCAATGTCAAATGGTTTTGATAATTTATGTTTCATAATATAGTTTGAGGTCTCAAAGTGCTCTTCCCCCTTCCTGTTTTTTTCAATATTTGTCTATTTATTTTCCCCACAAAATGAATTATTTTAAATTTTCTAATACTGTGAAATATTCCTTTGACTATTTATTGGTATAGCATTGAAATTATAAATGAACACATGTAACATTGACAAGTTTATTATATTATCATTACCTTCACTGGACATTCTTTTGTTTTTCTTTGCACCTAATAGTAATTTTTTCCTAATTACATGTAAAGATAGTTTTAAAATTTCATTTTTGTAAGATTTTGATTTACAAATTTTTCTCCATTCCTGCCTGCCTCCTCAAGACAGCAACAACCTAATATAGGTTCTACATGTACCATTATGTTAAACATATTTCAAGATTAGTCATGTTGTGAAAGAAGAATCAGAACAAAAAAAAAGAGGAAAACCACGAGAGACAAAAATGTAAAACATAGTATGCTTTAATCTACATTCAGAGTTCATAGCTCTTTCTCTGAATGTGGATAGCATTTTCCATTACATGTCTTTTGGAATTGTCTCGGATCATTGTATCACTGAGGAGAGTTAAGTCTATCATAATTGATTATCACACAATGTTGCTTTTACTTTGTACAATGTTCACCTGATTCTACTCATTTCACTCCGCAACAGTTCATGTAAGTCGTTCTTTCTGCAATCTGTCTGCCCATCATTTTTTACAGAATAATAGTTTTCCATTACATTGATATGCCATAACTTGTTCAATCATTCTCCAATTGAGGGTATCCCCACAGTTTCTAATTCTTCACCACCACAAAAATAATTGCTAATATATTTTTGTACATGTGGGTCCTTTTCCCTTTTTTATGATCTTTTTGGGATATAGATCAAGTAGTAGCTAGATAGTCTTCCAACTATTTAACTTGTTTTACTATTTCTTTAAGCCTTATTTTGTAATAAAATCTAAACAAGTATTTCATGTACTTTGATACATTGATCATTAAATATTTTCTTCATTTTTTTATTTATTGTGAATAGGGTTTATCTTTGTATTTTTAACTCATGGAATTTCTTGTTATTAAAGAAATATTTTGATTTTTGTGGTCTTATTTTCCCCTGAAACTTTTGAACTACTATTTCAATTAGTTTCTTTTCAGATTCCCCAGGATTTTCTAAGAGAGATCATAAATAGTGAATTATGGCAACTGTGTTTCCCTGTGGCTCACAACTGCATCCTGTACTTCTTAGATTCCAGATTAATGAATAGATAAATGGAGATATGATCAGTAATGATATGTTCAAATGGTCTTTTATAGCTTATGTCCTAGTTACTTCAGGAATCACCCAGTGTTAGGCGTCTTTGAGACAGACATAGTTCATGGCATTTGGTTGTAAGGCATTAGTATTGAAGGAAATGGGAAGATTATAAGAAATTTTGTTGGAAAATTCATAAGTTCTGTTTTGGAGATGTTATGATTAAGTTGCTACTAGATGACAATTGATTATATCTAGTGAGTAGTCCAACTAAACATAGTCCTAAAACTTAGAAGTCAACTTTGAGATTTAAATATATGAATCATCAATGTGGCTGAAGTAATGGGTATTGGTGTTATTAACAATAGAACTATTATCAAAGGAGGGAAAGTTGAAAGGATCAGTAGCAGACCCTTGAATATCACCTACATCAGTAAGTCAGGGAAAAAAAATAAGAACCTGTGAAGGGAAAAAAAGAAGAGTGATCTAAAAAAATAGAGCAGTGAAGACAGTAGGGTATCATAGATACTTGAGAGGAAATAGTGTTCAAAGGAGAGAGCAGTCAACTTTTTCAAATAGTGTGGAGAGTTTAAGAAGGATTTACACTAACACTAAATTTAAGAATGAGATCATTTAAATAATAGTTTCTACAGAGTAGTAAGGACGGCATACGTTTCAAAGAGCTTTTAGGAACCAATGCTTGATAAGGGAAAAAGCAGTATCAAATGCATGGAGAAAATGTACTGTGAAAAGGAGAATTAAGGTTAGGCTTAGTGATTTCTCAAGATTATGGAGACTACTTTGTTGAGTTTAAAGAGATAGAGATAAATGAGAATTGATTATATGTAAGGGAAGAACTGCAAAGAAGAAACAAGGAAAGAAATTAGTGGAAATGTATAAGGGAAAGAGTTAGCTATGTGGTAATGTGATTCTTTGAAAATCCGATCTAGAAGAGATTAGTTGAGTTTTGTTGTCTTGTTGTTGTTGTTGTTGTTGTTTTCTGGAATGTGTTCCATTTCATATGTCCAAAATCACTTCCACTTGGGTTTGGACTTAGTAATCACATTTTACAGCTGTCTACTGATTTTATGCTGAATCTTAGCCATGTGCCTAACTGATTTTAAATAGCTTCTAAATGATTCATCCAAATGTAAATCTCTCACATTCACTTCAGTCAATATGTAAATGCTTTCCTTCTACATTATAATATATTTCATCTACTGTTGTCAAAGTTTTTTTGATATTCGTGATTTACCTATCATTCATTACCATGATATATTTGGCATGGTTTATATAGAAAAACATGACTTAATTGACTGAGCATCACAGATTGAGTTTAAACTTAATAGAATGTAAAGATGTTTTCACTGGGTATGCAAAATACAAGCACTCAAATTATAGTCAATTCCATTTTTTGCATGCAATTTTTTTTGTATTGTGGATTACCCACAACAATGTCTAAATCCCAAAAGAGATTCATCTTATGACTGAGTATAATGCATGCTAACCCAACACAGCCCACTACTCAGTCAGTTTTCACAAAGCATAATCTGGTGAATAATATATTGGGGAGAAATAAATTATAATACATTTAAAATAATAATATCTGATGTGTATATAGTGATTTAAGGTTTGACAAGTCCTTTAAAATTACCTTATTTTTCTTCAAATCAACCCTGGGAAGCAGTTGGTATTATGCTCATTTTACAGTTGAAGAAACTGAAGCAGAGAAAGGTGAAATGACTTGCCCAGGTTACCACAACTAGTAGGTGTCTGAGAATAAATTTGAACTCGGGTTTTCCTCAATCCCAGGTCCAGAATTTTATTCATTATGTTATCTAAGCTGCCTCTAACAAAAGTGAATGATAAATATTTTGGGATATCTAATAGTATCATCCTGTAAAATGAAAGTGACAATAAGTCCCTTTTGCTGTTGTTATTGCGTGGATGGAATACAAGACTACAATGTGTAGCTCTGATAAAGACATACATGACAGGCAACACTAATAGGTGTAACTATGCCTCTTTGCTTCCCTCTTCATTCCACTCCCATAACAGGTGTCCTTTTGCTGGCTTAAAAAGTGAGAAATAGAGATAGATATATCATAGTTGCAGATATAAAGGCAGATGGAATGATAGGCAGTTCAAATCAAAATGAAGTTATACACTTGGGTCCACTCCTCTTTTTCTGTTGTTGTTCTAAAAATAAAGTCCACTTTTTCCTGTTGTTCCAAAAAAAATCTGTATCCAAGTAGATTCATTTTTCTTCAATTAAGTTCTCTATTTTCCTATATGTATTTACATCTATAACTATCACATGTTTCAATCTCACTTTTTCTCAGCTAATGGGTAAGAGGAAAAGCTAAAGGCCTCTCTCAAGGGAATAAAAAGAAGTAAAGCTTTTAAAACAAAACAAGTAAGTATTGATGAAAAAGACATGGGCTGTTGCTGATGTCTGTTGCTTTATGTATTTTTCTGGGTGAGTCCCACCTTTCACCATTCTCTGGAACTCTAGAACACTCTAGGTATAGTGAGGGTGAAAGGAAAACAAAATGGGAGGGTCTTTATAAGAAAACTGAGTTTGTGGGTGAAATGAATGTAACATAGAACTTAGCGATCAGAAATCAAAATTGGAGGTCTAAAATTCAGAGATATCAGGGCAGGATGACAGCATGCTTTGGACAGGTCTTTGTGCCCACTTTTCCTTACTGCAAACACACACACACACACAAGCTAACCACAATAAGAAGAAAAGAGAGGCCCCAGCAAGCAACAAGATAGAAAATGGGAAAGACAACAACAAAAAAACAAACAAAAAAACATCAACTATTGGAGCTTCAATCTGCATCAGACCATGAATCTTTGGCCTCTGGGACTAGGAATGAAGAACCTAACCAAAGTCCTAGAGTCTTCAGTTAAAGGCTATCTTTATTCATAAGGTGACTGGAATATCAATGCCAATTTGCGTAATATTTCTGTACTGATTTTCAGTCTTTCAGGAAGGTTAGCCTTGGTGATTAACAAACAAACCAAAATACTACTTTTCTAGATTTAATAGACTATTGTAAAGTCTGAGGAATTAACTCTGTCTAGGAGAATCTGTCAGCATTTAGTCCTGCCTAAGATGCTTTATTCCTTATTGTTGATTGATTTTGTCAATAATAAGCATTTAACAAGATCCTATTATTTGTCAGATTTGTGCTAGGCACTATGGATATAGGTACAAACAACAAAATAATTCCTACTCAAAATGAATTTGTATTCCAAAGGTGAGATGACAATATGCATACTTTTATGTGTATATATAAAATACATATGATGGCAAGTAAATAAATGCATGTTTATATATATACAACATAAATAAAAAGTTAATAAATTCTAATATACCAAAAATGTTAACATAAGATAGTTTCTGAGAGAGGGACCTACAAATGGAGGGCAAAAAAGCTTCATGAATAAAATGATTCCTGAAGAGAATCTTTGAAGCAGAGGTAAGAAAGTAGAATATTCTACGAATTCAAAGATACAACAACAGTAGATGGAGTATTAAGTGTGAGGAAAAAATGAACAGTTTGTATGGATGCTAGAGCATGGGAAAGGAAGTAATGTCCAAGGAGACCAGAAACATAGGTTGGGGCCTGGTGGTACACTATTTCAAAAGCTGAACAGAGATGTTTATATTTGATCCTACGGGAAAAAGAAGGCGCTGGAATTGGCCAAGGCAGGGAGTTAGATCTGTGTGTAACAAAAAAAAAAATTACTTGACCACAGTGTGTATGATGGTTGTGAGAGGGAGAGATGAGGTAGGGAGAATAATTAGGAGGCTGCTGCTATAATGTAGGCAATAGATAATAAGAAGCTGAACTATGGTATTAGCTATATAAGTAACCCTTAGAGATAAACAGTAAAAACAACCATCACCAGCAACAGCAATGGAAAGTTGCATTAAGAACTTTTTAAACTTATCTCCATGTAGCACCATTCATGTATGACTCCAAATTTAACCTATACTTCAAGCTATACATAGTTATGGCAAGATGAGCCAATAACTTTTGGAGTAGTATGAGGGATGGGTGCCCTTACTCCTACCAAATATTTGTTGAGAACATTGAATTAAAATAGCTCCTAGGTTTAGGATGGAAGGAAATAAAGGGAGTGTTGCATAAGCATAATGCTTTTTAATATTTCTATGTGGAGAAATATGTCCAAGGGAAAGAAGGATGAGTAAAAGTAAATCAATTTACAGATATGTCTTGTAGTCTTCTTTTGGATGTCACACATATAGGATTTCTGATTCTGTAACAAAGGGAGGTCATAAAACTTGCCCAGTCCCAGGTAAATGGAGAGAACATGTAATTTTGGGTTGAAAATTGGCCCAACAGTGCTATATTTATTTCATGTAATCTGACACAGAATTGAAGTGACTCCCAGTAGAAAGTCTAATTATAATGGCTTTCACAGAAAACCAGAAGTGATGCATTTATTTTAAAAGGAGAAGGAAATGAATAATGTAGAAAAGGAGACAATACAATGAACAAGTACTGTGGAATGAAGGAAGTCAACGTGAAAGTCTCTGAGGGATGGGAAAGTATTTGCAATAAAAGAATAAAAAAAAGTAAGGAAAAAAGGTGGAAATCAGCATGGAAATTACAATTTTCCAGGAAGACCCAATAAGACAAACAAATGAGTAAAGGATCTAAAAGAAGTGATAGAAGAAAATAAGGAATTCATACCAAATTCATCCTATGAAATGGATGCAGTCTTGACATCTAAACCAAAGAGGGACAAAGCAGAGAAAGAAAATTATAGAAAAAACTCATCACTGTCCAAGAAATGCTTGCTTCTATTTCTATCAGTTTTGATAATAGAATTTCAGAGCTCATAAGGCGATAACAAAGTATAAATATTTATCTTTGCACTTAATTTAAGAATTTACCATCTTATCTTCTATGTAACTTATTCTTTTCCTTTTGTGATTTTATCATCTGGGTTGAGAATATCAATTGAACTAGGATATTTGGATCTTTTCCTCTCCCTTTAAACTTTAATTTGTCACTCCCAACTTCATTAGATTGACTCTTCCTAAAGTGTTGTTTTACTTTTATCCCCATTCTTACCCCTCCTCCCTTTTTTGGAATGTTCTTTCATTTTCCCCAGGAATGTTAATTCTTGACAGACACAGCTAGGTATAGTAGGAATTACTTTATAACCCTAGTGGTGTTGAAGTGTGTGGAGGAGATGGAGGAGATATTGTTTGTTGTTTCCTAAATCATCAATTATCCCATTTGTTGTCCTGGCACCTCCCTTTGAACCTATGACCTTATACTGTCTATGAATCTATGTTCTACTGTCTCTGGGTCATATTTGTTCAGATTCAAATTCTTTGGACTCTATATCTCCTCTTGATCCCATTCCACAATGCCTGTCATGTGTATTAATGCCAGGACTTCATATTTCCAAAGCTTCCTCTTGCTGTAGGAAGATTTTGATAGGCAAGGTGTGGTTCAGCCCATTCTCCATATTTTCCAAATTCACTCTTCTGGGCTGTACCCTTATGTCTAACACACCATCTTTCTTCAGTTTCCAGGTTGACTCTGAGCATGTGGGCAAAGATTAGTTGGCAAATATCCTCCAAGACTTTGCTATGGAGAGCCCCTCACTGAAAAGTATTTTTTAAATGAGTATCTTCATCTTCTGTTGGCTTCCTATTTTGTCCTGTGCTCTGCTAAATGATGCTACCCAACCCTGGTTTCCTGGTTTCCTCCTTCTTTAATCTTGAATCCCAGGGTTCTGACTCTTCAATAGGTGCCCCCTTTACTTTTTCTCAAATATTGGATCTGATCAGGTGCCTCCTCCTCTCCATGGTATGATACTGGTACCATTCCCCTGATTTCCAAAATATTGCCAGAGAGTCAACTGAAAATCTATGTCTAAAATGGAAGCCAATACATAAGATTGAAAGGATCTCTCTGGCTGGTGGAGCTGAAGGATACGGGACAGGGCAGGGGAAGACTATAACAGGAGTCTCAAGTTGGTGAGTAGATCTCATTTTTTTCCTGTAAGATTTGCCTTAAGTTAGGATCTTTCAATTATCTTCTTATTAGTATCCATGGGCTTGCTGCATTTAAGGATTTTTGCTTACTTGATGTAGTGGGCTAAGAACTCATCCTAAGTTGCCTTTCACTGAACCATCTGTCTTGGATACTTCCTCAAATTCAAGTGTACAAAATCCAAATATGTTTGAGACTTAGCGATATTGTATATTATATATGTGTTGAGTTTCCAAGCCAGCCTCACAATTTAAATCCAAATGTAGATTTATATAGGCTAACTTAAACCTTTCAGGAATCTGCAATATATAATGAACTCCTTACTCCTTTAAATCTCAGAAGGAAAATGAAATGAAAATGGAGAAGTGGTCATTAAACATCAAATACCCAGGCATTCATGATATAGTATAAATGCATCCTCTGCCCAGCTATTTGAACCTTTATAAATCAGCCATCTCTTCCAAGGGGACCAAATGTAATTGGATAAACCCTATGGAAATCTCTATCCTTCTTAATGAATTCTCTTTTGTATCTACAAAATGTTCAATTTACCATTTATTTTGGTGTTAAAAAGAGAAAAAAGAAAAAAAAAAACCTAAACAACTCCCTGGTGTCAGGTTATGCCAGCCAGATGAAATCGCTATGTGTAATAATACATCATGAAACTGACATTGCTACAGTATGAGTGGGGAAAAAAAGGCAAAAGATTGCAGTAAAAGACCTTGAAAACATGTTGGAGGAGTTTTAATTGTTTCTTCTACATTGAAACCTGTTTGCAGCTCCTCTTTCCATTAACCCTCTTTACACTCTTTAGTTATTCAAAAGGTTAAAGCTAGGGCTGTGCTGACATGAAGCCATTATTTTTCAACTACTTTACATTTTGATTTTACGCCATTACTTTTACATCCCTATTAGCTGGTATGTCATGGAATATAGATTGCTTTGTTTGGAGTCACAAAGAGGTAGGTTCATATATTAACTCTGACACCAAGTGACCATATGACCGTTAACCTCTGTGTTTCTCAGGGAACTACCTACAATTTATGTACTAAGGCTCAGATGGATTGTATTTTATGCAAGTAGAGGAAATCCCCACACAAGAAGATTCCTGCACTGAAAAATTTGCAGATGATTAACTAGTGGGCTATGAAGTAGACCTTAAAAAGGGGGTGATTCCACATTCTGGTTTTCTCTCTCTCCCCATGTGCCTAGCCTATGGAATATCTGTGCAAGTGTAGTTCTTCACAAAGATTAGAGGTAGGCTTAAAGAAGGACTTCTATTCTCCTTTAGAACATGTGACATTGGGTATATATGCTACCAATGTGATCACAAATCTGGCACTTTAGCCTCTGGCTGCCCCTTTTACTTTATGTTTTTGTTTGTTTGCTTTGCTTTGTTTGTTTTTGTTTCCCTGAGTATAGGTGACTGAAAGGTAATCCTAAATTGAACACCTGTAGTCTTGCTGAGAGTCTGAAGCATTCAAGAGTTTAGGTTTTCTTATGTTCCTTAGTCCAAATTGCCTGGCAGCAGGAAGAATTTCTGTAAATGCCTCCTTCTCAGAGAATATGAACACCTCCAGGAGGATAAACCCAAGCCATGCTCCCTGCAAACTAGATGGGAAGAGCTTGAAGGAGCTGCTTAAAAAGTGCAGAGCCAAGGTAAAGATATACTCTCTATCCAACAATCCTACTAAACCTTCATGTTCTAAAGTTGTCAGTATTAAACTTCTAGAAGAGGATAGTAGTAAATACAGGTTTACTTTACCAAGTTTTAAGTATTTTTCACTGTGAGTTTCATTGTGAGTGATTCTTTTGTGTTTTAATTGTTTTTGTAAAGAAAATAAATAGCTGTCCTTCTTATGCTAGATATAATGCTGAGGTCTTTCTGATACTTATTGGGCAGAACCTAATTTAGACATGAGAGAAATCAAAATTTTAGAGATTTTCCTTGGGGTTCCAAGGTAGGAGAAGAAAAAGCCAGAAAGTCCAAGGAAAAAAGCCTGAACTGGTCCCTTGGTGGGAGGGACTCCCACAACCGTTTGGTCCAGCACCAAAGTATGTTGCATTTCTATGTGTATATTTTGCATCTTGGCATAGAATAAAAGCTTATTTCAAACCTATCACTATACCTTGGACACAGCGCATGCCTAATAAATGATTGTTGAATCAAACTAAGTTAAATTTAAATGACTATTTCAGGATGGCCCAAGGAATGATTTTTGTTTTAAGTCACAGTGTTAGTAATCCCAGAGGTACATTCCCTCATAAATGAATGTCTATGGTTAGAAAAAGTAGACCTGAACCATATCTGGGTTTAACCTAGAATGCCTATCCCAATGTGAATTTAGAATTACCATGTGTGTATACCCACACATACATATAGACACAAATATATATATGTAAGTATATGTACATATGTGTATACATATGTATATATACATATATACATATATCATTTCATCTGAACTTCAAATAGTCCTATCAGGTAGGTACTGCACATGTTATTATTCACATTCTCCAGATTTAGAAACTAACATTCATTATGCATGGTTTGACTTTTCACTTACCAGTAAGTATCAGAGGTAGGATTTGAACTCAGGCGGTTGTAACTATAAAACCAACCCTCTGTCCATTATTCAGCGTGTGTAGCTTTGCCTACTGCTAGATTTTAGCTGATAAAAATGACACAATGTTTGATCAAGATCTCCATCCCCTCGAGATCATCAGCCCATTCTTCTTAGATTTTAATGATTAGGAGGAGCGATTTTCTTTTTGATGGGATGACTTTCAAATATCCCAAGTCATCCACTCAATGTCCAACCAGTTGACATTGACATTCCCAATCAGAAAGTGTATTAGGAGCCACATTCTGAACTCCAGAAATATGTAAGTCAGAAGTGTGAATTACAATTGGCCTATTGTTAATCCCTAGGTGATAGAAATAATTTCATGTTTGACCTCAGACTAACATGCCCATATATTAGGAAATTCTAGTGTACCTAATAATTAGCTTGGCCAGCTGTATTTAGAGTTAAGAATGTGATATTTGAGAACTATCAGATTAACAAATGTCATCTAATCCAAGTATGTAATGTCAGAAAACTTTCCTTATCACAGTGTCCGTGCAGTGGATAAGGTTGGGCAGGGAGGTGTATTAATGGCAGGGCTCATGGTATAGACCACATACTGATTGACTGTTCCTAGTATTCATTTTATTTACACTCAGTCCCTCTGAATCTGACCAGCACAGAAATCAGCTATAAGGGCAAAGACCTGGGAAACAAAGACTCTTAATTGTGATATACATCCTATTGTATATGTAAACCATTTCATCATTTGCTGGTTTTTGATGGTTTTCTCTCTCTCCCTATCTTCTGAGCCTATGGAGCATCTGTGGAAAGGTAGTTCTTCACATAGATTAGAGGTGGGCCTAAAGAAGGACCTCTATTCTCCTTTGGAACCTGTGACACTGGGTATATATGCTACCTATGTGAGAACAAATCTAGCACTTTAGCCTCTGGCTGCCCATCTTACATTTGAAGAATCCTCAAGCTTTCATGATTGTGAGTAATACACTGCTTGCTTTATGCTATTTTGAGTGATTCTGTTCTGTTCCTCCTTATGACTTTCTCACCTATCTCCTTATACTACACATCCTTCAAATACTAAATGTGGAAGTTATAAAAGTGTCAAGATATGTGAGCCCTATCATCACAGATCTTACAATACAGACAGGGGAACAGACATGAGCTAATTAAAGAACAATGGAAAGTTCAGCGGAAATACTGACTAGAATTGGAACAGGAATTTGGCAGTTTCAAAGTTCAGTATAATGAACAGCAGAGGTGGCAGGACCTGAGATTCAGAGAGAAGAGAGGAGCTTTCAGACTGACCTGAGATTCTTCGAGTCCCTTTATTCAATTCATTTGCTGGACAAATGAAGCAATGTATGCTTGAGATGATTTGTGAATCCCTGGGAACTAGTTTAAAAGTTAATAGGGCTGGTGCAACCTGGAGATCTTAGCAGCCTGGGGACCATGACTATAAGTTTTTAATTCAAGCAAGTCTTCACAATTGACCCTCAGGGACTCATTGACTTGAATGCAAAGAAATATTTTTCAGCAAAAGATGTCCTTTCAACGTGGCTGAATTATAGTCTTTTGGATAAAGACTATTCAGTAGGTTTTTGTTGGTTTTAGAGAGAACAAAGTTTGACCTGTCTCCACCTTTCTCAGCTACATATGGCTTCTTGTCCTTATTATAACTAAATTTTGATCAGCTCTCGTAAACATCTCTCAGGTTAGATTAGGCAGATCCATCAGTCGCTAATATTAGTGATATTCTAAAAAGAAATGGTTATTAATACTGACCATGGAATGAAACACAGCTGGAGGGATATTTTAAACACCAGTTTAAAGGTTGCATTTACCTTTTAGATTCTTTACCGTTTGACAGGAGAAATTCTATAACTATGCTAATCAGGTCACTGACATTTTGAGAGGAACTAACCACCAGTCTGAGAGTAGAAATCTCCTAATACGTTTATTTCTTCCAATTAATCCCTTTCTCCAATATTTATAAGTAATCCGGATTCCAGATGGGTTTTAAATGAAGCTATTGGGTTAAATCCTTTTGATAACATTCCAAAGTTTCTACTTTTCTCCAGTTTAAATCATGAAATGGGATTCAGTAAGACTGGGTGATTCAAAATATAGTCAGGTCCCAATTGGTGGTAATAATAAATCCTCTGAAGTGGTTGCATTATTTGAATTCTTGCCTCATATTTCCATTGGACTGCAACCAATTTTCATATTTTACATAATTATAACTTCTAATAGTATAAATTTGAATACATGCAACTACTTCAGGGGATTCATTATACTCCCTAAACAGGAGTTGGCTGTAAGTTATGCGGAAGATAATAAATGCTAAAGGATAAATTTAAGAATTATAAAGCATGTTACATGCCCATATGAAGATGAAGATGAGAACTACACAAGAAAATTACCATAAGTGATCATCAGCAGGTGTGACTAATTATAACACAAGCATACCACACTTCACCATTGCTAGAGATGTGGAATTGGGGACCATCTGTGCCTTCATAGAATTCCATATACTTTGGAGGTGCCTATCTGCTACACACCAAAGCAGATTGCCATTCCTCTACTAGTCAACAGATCATTAGATGTGTTCAAGAATTACCGTGCTATATGAACCTCATAAAATAAATGAGATGAATGAACCAATGTTGCTATTGTTGACTATTATTATTTTAAAAAGGACATTTATTGGTGTGAAATATTCTTTTCATATGATCTCATTTGAACTTCACCACTGTGAGGCAATTACTATAATGGGGATAATATTGGTCTTCTTTTTTATGAATTAGGAAGACACTGACATTCAGAAAAGAAAGAAGGAAGGAAACAAGCATTTACAAATGTCTTCTCTATTTTGGCCACTGTCCTGGGCTAAATGCCTAATTTGATAATCACAGCAACCTTGAAATGTGGGTGCTATTTATTATCCTCATTTTGCAGTTCTTGAAATTGAGGCAGATAGAAGTTAATTGACTTGCCCCAATTGACTCAACTAGTAGGTGTCTGAGGCTGGATTTGAACTTAGGTCTTCTTGACTCTCTGCTGTGCTACTTAGTGTTACTTAGAAGAAACACAAAAGCACACACACACACACACACACACACACACACAACTGTGCACACACACCCCACCACCACCACCACCACTACATCCAAAATAATTTTTAAAAATATGTTTATTAACTTTTCTAAATATTTCACCATAACATTCTTTTAAAAAGTTAACAGTAATTTTTAAAAATTTTGAGCTCCATATTCTCACTTTCCCTCCTGCGTCTCTTCCACCCTTTGAGGAGGCAAGCAATATGATATTGATTACACTTGTGAAGTCATACAGAACATTTTTCCATATTGGCCATGCTGCGAAAGAAAAAAAAAACACAGAAAAAAACCCACAAAAAATAAAGAAACTGAAAAAGTGTGCTTCAATCTGCAATCAATATTTACAAGTTCTCTATTTGGAGGGAGTGAGGGAGAGAGAGAGAGAGAGAGAGAGAGAGAGAGAGAGAGAGAGAGAGAGATGATAGGTAAAATCAGACATAGATATCTGTATCATTAATCAACATTATTTTTAACTTCTAAGAAAAAATAATTCTTCCCTTAACCATTTTTATCTTTAAACAATGAGTAAGGTCAGCTCTTTTGCTTTATTTATGGAATTTGGAATTGTCTTGGATCATTGCATTGGTAAAATTAGCTAAGTCTTTAACAGCTGATCATTGTCACAATATTGCTGTTACTGTGTACAATATTGTTTTGGTTCTGCTCACTTCATTCATATAAGACTTGCCAGATTTTTTTTCTGAAACTATCCTGTTCCTCATTTCTTATTGTACAATTAGATTCTATCACAATAATATAGCACAGTGTGTTCAGCCATTCCCTGATTGATGAGCATCCCCTCAAATTCCAATTCTTGGCTACCACAAAAGAGGTAAAGAGGTTCTCTCTCTCTCTCTCTCTCTCTCTCTCTCTCTCTCTCTCTCTCTCTCTCTCTCCATATATATGTATACATATATGTATATACACACATACTATATATATATATATACATATATATATATATATATATATATATATATATAAAATTTACAAATATGTCATTTTCTATTTTCTTTCATCTCTTTGGGATACATAACTACTAATGGTATTGCTAGGTCAAAAGGTATGATTAGTTTACTACCTCTAAATTTAGCCAAATGTTTAAAAAAGGAAATGGAGACTGAACTAAAAGACACACTGTAATGCAAACTTTGTGGTAAGAACTTAATAAACATTTAACTACAGATTAATTTTAATTTCTGTTTTTATCAGCCGTGGAGCTCTTGCAAAGCCTTACAGAACTGAATATAATCAAGTATATCACTTAGTTGTCAAGGGGATCTTAGAGAAACACCCCTATCATTTATGAGATGAATAAACTGAGGCACAAGTAAATGAAGAGATGTCACCCAACCACTTAGTGAGATTGGTCCCATATGGTATTCATAAAGACTAATTTCATATCTCTCCAAAATACTAGATTCAATGCATAGGTGAAGTTTATTGCTGTTCTTTCTTTCATTTGAACATATTTTCCATCCTTACTCAATGTTGAAAGATAATGTTAAAGGGAAGAATTTATTTTTCTTAGAAGTTATGAATTTATCTATCATCTCTCTGTCCTTTTGTTTGTGGTATAAACCATACACATTTATAAATTTAATTGATTTGATATTTCTCAATAATTTGAAGATAACCAGGGCTGTATTTTAACTTCACTTGGCAGAGCCTTTTGATTATAGACAAAAACTGACAGTCCGAAGATTAAAGGAAAGATTTCAAAACTCTAGAAAATAAATATTTTCAAGTGCTTTAAACCCAATCAGAGGCACCAATTTACATATAAATCATCAGCTCTCAATGACTTTGGACCAGTCACTTAACATCTCTGTAGAAGGAAGGTAGGAAGGAAGTAAGGAAGGAAGGAAGAAGCAGAGGGAGGGATAGAGGGAAAGACGGAGAAAACAAGTATTTATTAAATGTCTGTTATGTGCCAGGCAGTGTTCTAATTGCTTTACAAATATTATCTCATTTGATCCTCAGAACAGTTCTGGGATGTAGGTGCTATTTTAATCCTATTTTTATAATTGAAGAAACTGGGGCACACAGAGGCTAAATGAATTGCTCATGGTTATACAGATGGTAAATATTCGAGCCTGGATTTGAATTAAGATCTTCCTGACTCTAGGCACTGTGCTTTATCCACTGTGCCATCTAGCTGGTGCCTAGAGATCTCTGTGCCTTAAGCTGCTTATCTATTGAGTGAAGGAATTGGATTCTATTATTTCTGAATTATCTCCCAGGTTTATGCTCACTGATCATTCCCTCCCTTTTCCCTCCAAACTCTGATCCCCTGTACCTATTAATGTATGATGGTATGACATTATAAAGTTCTATGACAATTCTGTTAGTTACACCGAAGCAAAACTGACACTGATATTTCTAATTTTTTTTTTTTTTTTCTTTCTTAGTTTCTCTTGGAAATTTTCAGTCCCCAGTTAATCTTTCTTGCTTTTGGTATTATAAGCTTGACTAAACGGAATGTCACTTTTGAATTTGCTCATGAAATATTTCTAGAGGTTTCCCAGGTCTCCCTTCTTGGTACTTCAAGCTACTAAAGTCTAAAACAGCACTTAGACTTTTGGGATACCCTGTCTTAGAGGAGAACCAGGATGAGGGCATGAGTGTTAAAGCAGTAGTTATGACCACTATTTCCTCATAGGACTATGGCTCATAGTCTCACATGAGGATACATGGAGAGATTGTGATTTGGGGAACAGCTGCAAATTTTGGCTCCTTTGTCTTCCCCAGACTAATTGCAATTTCAAGACGCTTGCCACAGTTAATATTAAGAGACCAAAGACAGAATTCTTATCATTGTTCACATCTCTCCACTGCTCACTTGTACTAAGGTCAGAACTCACTTTTTTTAACAGTCTGGCTAACAAAGGCAGTGGTAGGACAAGAGTGGGGGGCAGCAGATATATGGGTGTGCAATATTGTGACCATAGCATAGAGTTACAATAATTGATGATAATATAAAATAAAATTTAAGATACGTGCATTTATTTCCCCACTGATATAACTCGTGATTCTATTCTATCCCTTCAACTTGCTTATCTTCCTGTCTTTCTTTTTTTTTTTTAAATTTAAATTTATTTATTTGACATATTTAGTTTTCAGCATTGATTTTCACAATAGTTTGAATTACAAATTTTCTCCCCATTTCTAGCCTCCCCCCCCCACTCCAAGATGGCATATATTCTGGTTGCCCTGTTCCCCAGTCAGCCCCTTTTCCCTTCCTTTCTTGTAGGCCAAGATAAATTTCTACGCCCCATTGCCTGTGTATCTTATTTTTTAATTGCATGCAAAAAGTTTTTTTTTTGTTTTTGAACATCTGATTTTAAACCTTTGAGTTCCAAATTCTCTCCCCTCTTCCCTTCCCACCCACCCTCCCTAAGAAGTCGAGCAATTCAACCTAGGCCACATGTGTAGCATTATGTATAACCCTTCCACAATACTGATGTTGTGAAAGACTAACTACATTTTGCTCTTTCCCAACCCATCCCGCTTTATTGAATTTTCTCCCTTGACCCTGTCCCCTTTCCAAAGTGTTTGTTTTTGATTACCTCCACCCCCATCTGCCCTCCCCTCCATCATCCCCCCCTTTTATTTTTTTTTATCTTCCTCCCTCTTCTTTCCTGTGGGGTAAGATACCCAACTGAGTATGTATGGTATTCCCTCCTCAGGCCAAATCTGATGAGCACAAGGTTCACTCATTCCTCCCTCACCTGCCCTCTCCCCTCCTCCCACAGAACTGCTTCCTCTTGCCACCTTTATGTGAGATAATCCACCCCATTCTATCTCTCCCTATCTCCCTCTTTCAGTATGATGCTCTCTCATCCCTTAATTTCATTTTATTTCTTTTAGATATCTTCCCTTCATCTTCAACTCACCCTGTGTCACACATATATATACACATAGATATATACATACATACACATTCACTTATATATATACACAAACATATATATATATATATATATATATATATATATATATATATATATATATGCATATTCCCTTCAGTTACCCTAATACTGAGGTCTCATGAATCATACATGTCCTCTTTCCGTGTAGGAATGTAAACAAAACAGTTGAACTTTAGTAAGTCCCTTGCAATTTCTGTTTCTTGATTACCTTTTCATGCTTCTCTTGATTCTTATGTTTGAAAGTCAAATTTTCTATTCAGTTCTGGTCTTTTCACTGAGAAAGCTTGAAAGTCCTCTATTTTATTGAAAATCCATATTTTGCCTTGGAGATATTTCTAATTTTTTATATCCCACATGGTCTAGTGATGAATATTCCATAGATTTCTCTTCTAGGATTCATCTTTTTTGAACTTGAATTTTTCTATTTAGCTATGTAAATTACATGCAAACCAAAGCTCCCCAACCATAGTCACTACCTTTTGTGACTGACCATCTTAATGATCAAATTAAATGACTCCATGAATAATATAGTGGAAATAAATCAATGCCAAGTCAATGACTTGGCTCTAAATAATCCAATAAACTGATTTTGTCATGCTGTTAACTTACTATGCCAGACCAATATTTTAGTTTTTCTCTAGGCAAAATGATTTCATAGAGATATTCTGAAAATGAGTGAAAGATCAATAATTGGGATATTTTAGCTGAAAGGGAACATGGTCATTTTCTTTCCCAACTCACTCACATTCTTATTGAAGAAACTGAGATACCATTAGTGGGGATGAATTGTCTAAGGTTAAATATTGTCATAATTAGAACTAGAACCCATGTTTCTTGGTCTCTCAATAAAAAATTGTTTCTAGTCACATTGGAGATTTCTAAATGTGTTCTTTATTCTTTGTTAAAATATCCAATAATGAATGGAAACAGACACAAGTAAAATTCAAAGGGTTCTCTAAAATGTATACAAGCTGGATTTAGAATGAGTTTCTAATTCATTTAAATGAGTAATATAAATTGAATTTTTTGAGACCCTTTACCCTGTCAGCCTCTAAAACCTTTGTACCAAAATTAAACACGTAGGATGTTTTAATATTAATTAGAAATACACATTTGCTGTGTTGACAGAATTGCCGTCATTGGAAATTATCATCCTAAAATTGCATCATTAATTTACCTTCCAAAAATACATATTAACATATTCTAGCCAAAAAGATAAAATGGTCATATTTGTGCTTAAGGCTTTACTATATGCAAGATAGATGTTATCACCAAAAGTTTGCAAAATAGTTCACTAATACTTCAGATAAATCACCAGTGAAGTCAGGAGGGGTAAATTTTGTTTGCTTATACTGCTACATACTCTAATACAAAACTAATAAAAATTTTATTCACAATCTTTTTTTAATCAAAAATTGCATCAAACATTTTCCAGTCCAGGGGGCGCATGAAGGCAGCATCTTACCAGAGCTCTCTCACAAGGTCTGTCAGATTCCTATAAAAAAGTGAATTTGAGGAGATTTGAGAGAGTCAGAAACTGCCTGCAGTCTGTGTGGGGTGGATTTCTGAGCTGGGATAGTCTGAAGGACCGAAGGCACGAATCTGTAGGCTCAGAGAGTGCTCGGCTGCGGAGCTACTCCAGACCAAATCGGAGGTAGCTGGCCGGGAAATCCACGTGGGAGACAGGCTGGGAGAAAGCTGGGCGCCCAAAACCGGGGGAGATCCCCAGGCCTCCCAACACAGGATGGCAGTCTGTGCAAACGACAAGAGGCAGCGCAAGGCCACCAGCCGGGAAACACCGACTCTTGAGGCTTGCAGCCCAAACGTATGAAACGCGGTTTCTTGAACTTCCAGGAGGCATAATGTCCAGGTAAATGGCTCTAATCCCTTCCCTCCCCACCCAGAGAATACCTCGGGGGGAAAAAAAAAGAATGCTGGAACTGAACAGAAAGTAGTGGGGCTTCAGTGGTCAAATAGTAGAAGTTCATCAGTCCCAGAGGGGCAGAGTCGGCAGGGTTCAACGCCAAGAGCCCAGATGTAATCTTGCTCCCCCAAGGGAAGTGCAAGACATCAGCTCAAACAACAAACAGCCGAGACCATTGCTGAAAAGCAAGTGCTGGAGAGCACCCATAGGGAGTGAGAAGCCAGGGAGCCAGGCCCCTCCCGCACACCTCAGGAAACGGCTATAATTCTAGACTCACAATCGCCAGAATAAGAAAGCTGGGACAGAGAGACCTGAGCCCCACAGGCAGAAATTTGTTGTAACGCCAGGAAAAGGCTAAACAACAAACATGAAGAAGAATACCAAAAAACCGAGGACAATAGATTCTTTTTATGGAGACAGGAAGGATCAAAACACCAATATGGAAGAGGGTAGCAATGACACTATAGACATGTCTGATACCTCAAAAGGTAATGTGAACTGGTCTCCAGCCCAAAAAGCATTGCTGGAAGAGCTAAAGGAGGATTTTAGAAACCAAATTAAGAAGCTAAAAGAAAACAAAATCAAGTCCCTAAAGAATAGGATTGGTGAAATGGCTAGGGAGATACAGAATCTAAAGAGAGAAAATGACAACCTGAGAGGTAAAATCAACCAATTGGAAAAGGAGACTCAAAAGCAAAATGAAAACGCTAAATCATTAAAAGTTAGAGTTGAGCAAGTGGAAGCTAATGAATCTGTGAGGCACCAAGAAGCAGTAAAGCAAAACGTTAAGAATGAAAAAATAGAAAAAAAAATGTGAAATACCTGATTGGGAAAACAACTGACCTGGAAAATAGGAGAGACAAGTTAAGAGTTCTTGGTCTACCAGAAATCCATGATGAAAAAAGGAGCTTTGACAGTATCTTCGAAGAAATTATCAAAGACAACTGCCCAGAGGTCCTAGAACCAGAGGGCAAAATAGTCATTGAAAGAATTCACCGATCACCACCTGAAAGAGATGCCAAACTGAAAACACCAAGAAATATTATAGCCAAATTTCAGAACTATAAACTCAAGGAGAAAATACTGCAAGCAGCCAAAAAGAAGCAATTCAGATATCATGGAAATACAGTCAGGATCACACAGGATCTCTCAGCTTCCACATTAAAAGACAGCAGAAATTGGAATATGATATTCCGAAGGGCAAAGGAGCTGGGACTACAACCAAAGATCAACTACCCAGCAAGTCTAAGCATAATCTTTCAGGCAAGGAGATGGATATTTAATGAAATAAGGGAATTCCAGACCTTCCTGATGAAAAGGCCAGAACTCAAAGGAAAATTTGATCTCCAAATACAAAACTCAAGAGCGACATAAAAAGGTAACCAGGGGAAAAACCCCACAAACCTTATTAACCAATAAGGGCAGGTTGTTTACATCTTTATGTGGGATTATATCATCTTATGTATGTTTTTTATGTACATATGTATGTGTATATATATATATATATGTATGTATATATACACACACACATATATAAGTCAGTCTTGAGAATGGTATAGCTATTATGACAATTGAAAGGGATGTACATAGCTTGTGAATGTCTGTATAAATTAACTGATGTAAAGATAAAAAACATAAGTAAGAGATATAAAGGGAGGGCTATGAGAGAAGTGGTAAGGAGGTAGTAGAAAAGGGTGAATTACACCAAATGAAGTGGCACAAAAACATATTATAGTAGAGGTAAAGAAGGGAGGGAGAAGAGCAGTATTTGAGCTTTACTGTCATCTGATCTAGTTCAAGAAGGGAATAACATACCCTGATAAGTTTAGAAATCTAACTTGTCCTACAGGAAGTGGGAGGGAAAGGGGGGAGAAAAGGGAGGGAGGTTGTCAGAAGGGAGAGGAGAAGTAGCAAGTGGGTAATGGTAAGATAAGGGAGGGGAATAAAGAGGGAGGGTAAACTGAGGAAGGTGGCAGTCAAAAGCAAAACTTTGTTGAGGAGGAGAAGGGGAAAGGGAGAAATAAAAGCATAAACAGGGGGAATTAGGATGGAGAAAAAGACACAGATAGAAATCATAACTCTGAACATGCAGGGGATGAACATTCTCATAAAACAGAAGCAGATAGCAGAATGGATTAAAAACCATAATCCTACAATATGCTGTTTACAAGAAACACATTTGAAACAGGGGGATACACATAGGGTAAAGGTAAAAGGCTGGAGTAAAATATATTATGCCTCAGCTAAAGTAAAAAAGCAGGTGTAGCAATCCTAATCTCAGACAAAGCAAAAGTAAAGATAGATCTAATTAAAAGAGATAAGGAAGGACATTATATCCTGCTAAAAGGCACCATAAACAATGAAGCAATATCATTGCTTAACATATATGCACCAAGTGGTAAGGCACACAAATTCTTAGAGGAGAGGTTAAGGGAGTTACAGGAAGAAATAGACAGCAAAACTATAATATTGGGAGACCTCAACCTCCCCCTTTCTGAACTTGATAAATCTAACCTCAAGATAAACAAGAAAGAAGGTAAGGAGGTAAACAGAATTTTAGAAAAGGCACATATGATAGACCTCTGGAGAAAACTGAATGGAGATAAAAAGGAATATACTTTCTCCTCAAAAGTACACGGCACATACTCAAAAATTGACCATGTACTAGGGCATAAAAACCTCACAATCCACTGCAGAAAAGCAGAAGTAGTCGAAGCATCCTTTACAGATCATGATGCAATAAGAATCATTTTAAATAAAGAACCATGGAAAAATAAGCTAAAAACTAATTGGAAACTAAATAATCGAATTCTGAAGAATGAGTCGGCCAAAGAACAAATCAGAGAAACAAATAATAACTTCATTCAAGAGAATGACAATAATGAAACATCATACCAAAACTTATGGGATGCAGCAAAAGCAGTTCTTAGGGGAAGTTTTATATCCCTAAATGCCTACATGAATAAAATAGGGAAAGAGGAGATCAATGATCTGGGCATACAGCTGAAAAAGCTAGAAAGAAAGTAAATTGAAAACCCCCAATTAAATACCAAATTAGAAATACTGAAAATCAAAGGAGAGATTAATAAAATTGAAATCAAGAAAACTATTGAATTATTAAATAAAACAAAGAGCTGGTTTTATGAAAAAACCAATAAAATTGACAAACTTTTGGCCAATTTGATTAAAAAAAAGAAAGAAGAAAATCAAATTACCAGTATCAAAAATGAAAAGGGTGAGGTCACCTCTAATGAAGAGGAAATCAAAACAATAATTAGGAATTATTTTGCCCAACTGTATGCCCATAAATTTGACAACCTTAGAGATATGGATGAATATCTACAAAAACATAAACTGCCCAGGCTAACAGAAAACGAAGTGAAATTTCTTAATAACCCCATCTCAGAAAAAGAAATTGAGCATGCCATCAATGAACTCCCTAGGAAAAAATCTCCAGGGCCAGATGGTTTTACATGTGAATTTCATCAAACATTTAAAGAACAACTAATTCCAATACTTTGTAGACTATTTGTGAAAATAGGTGAAGAAGGAGTTCTACCAAATTCTTTTTATGACACAAATATGGTACTAATACCCAAACCAGGTAGATTCAAAATGGAAAAAGAAAATTATAGACCAATTTCTCTAATGAATATTGATTCAAAAATTTTAAATAAATTATTAGCAAAAAGCTTGCAGCAACTCATCACGAGAATAATACATTATGATCAGGTAGGATTTATTCCAGGAATGCAAGGCTGGTTCAATATTAGGAAAACTATTAGCATAATTGACCATATCAACAACAAAACTAGCAGAAACCATATGATCATCTCAATAGACGCAGAAAAAGTCTTTGACAAAGTACAACACCCATTCCTATTAAAAGCACTAGAAAGCATAGGAATAAGTGGAAGCTTCCTTAAAATTATAAATAGCATCTACCTAAAACCATTGACAAGCATTATTTGTAATGGGGATAAACTAGATGCATTCCCAATAAGATCAGAGGTGAAACAAGGATGTCCATTATCACCCCTATTATTCAATTTGGTACTAGAAACGTTAGCTGTAGCAATAAGAGAAGAAAAAGAAATTGAAGGAATTAGAATAGGAAAAGAAGAAACTAAATTATCACTTTTTGCAGATGATATGATGATTTATTTAGAGAGTCCTAGAGAATCAAGTGAAAAACTACTTGAAATAATAAACACCTTTAGCAAAGTTGCAGGATATAAAATAAACTCACATAAATCCTCAGCATTCCTATACATTACTTACAATGCCCAACAGCAAGAGATAGAAAGAGAAATTCCATTCAAAGTTACTGTAGGCACTATAAAATATTTGGGAGTGTATCTGCCAAGACAAACCCAATGCCTACATGAATATAACTATGACAAACTTTTCACGTGAATAAAATCAGATCTAAATAAATGGAAAAATATCAGTTGCTCATCGTTAGGCACAGCTAATATAATAAAAATGACAATTTTACCTACCCCAATCTATCTATTCAGTGCCATACCAATTAAACTACCAAAAAATTTTTACAGAGCTGGGTTAAATAATAACAAAATTCATCTAAAAGAACAAGAGGTTTAGAATATCTAAGGTATTAATGAAAAGAAATGCTAGGGAAGTTGGCCTAGCCATACCCGATATTAAACTGTACAGCTGTCAGCAAAACTACCTGGCACTGGATAAGAAACATAGCCATGGATCAGTGGAATAGGATAGGTACACAAGATGCAGTAGTCAACAACTGTAGCAATCTATTCTTTGATAAACCCGAAGAATCCAGTTTCTGGGCTAAGAATTCACTATTTCACAAAAACTCCTTAGAAAACTGGAGAGTATGACAGAAACTGGGCATAGACCAATATCTTACACCATAAACCAAAACACAGTCAAAATGGTTTCATGATTTAGGAATAAAGGCTGATACTATGAGCAATTTGGGAAAGGAAGGAATAGTTTACCTATCAGATTTACGGAAAAGCAAAGAATTCATGACACAACAAGAGATGGAGAGCATTACAAAATGCAAAATGGATAATTTTGGTTATGTTAAATTGAAATGTTTTTGTATAAAACAAAAGCCAATGCAACAAAGTTTAGGAGGGAAGCAGAAAATTGGGAGAAAATCTTTACAACCACCATCTCTGATAAAGGCCTCATCTCTAAAATATACAGCAAATTGATCCAAATTTCTAGGAATACAAGTCATTCCCCAATTGGGAAATGGTCAAAGGATATGAACAGACAGTTTTCAGAGGAAGAAATTAAAGATATCTACAGGCATATGAAAAAATGCTTGAAATCACTACTGATTAGAGAAATTCAAATCAAAACAGCTCTCAAGTACCATATCTCTTCTGTCAGATTGGCTAACATTACAAAACAGGAAAATGATAAATGCTGGAGAGAATGTGGGAAAATTGGAACACTATTACATTGCTGGTGGAGTAGTGAACTGATCCAACCATTCTGGAGAGAAATTTAGAACCTTGCCCAAAGGGCTATAAAAATGTTCATACCATTTGACCCAGAAATACCACTTCTAGGGTTGTATCCCAAACAGATCACACAAGTGGGAAAAGGACCCATATGTACAAAAATATTTATAGCTGCGCTTCTTGTCATAGCAAAGAATTGGAAATCAAGGGATGCCCATCAATTGGGGAATGGCTGAACAAGTTGTGGTTTATGAAGGAAATGGAATACTATTGTGCAATAAGAAATGGGGATGACACAGACTTCATAATTACATGGAAAAACCTACACAATATAATTCTGAATGAGTGTAGCAGAACCAGGAGAATGTTATACACAAGCACAGATATATGGATTCTGTGATGACCAGCCCTAATAGACTTTGCGCTTCTTAGCAATGCAAGGTGCAAGGACAAGTCCAAAGGACTCATGATGGAGAGAGCTATCTACACCCAGAGAAAGAACTATGAAGTATAAGTGCAGATAGAGGCACACTGTTTGCTTTCTTTTTTTTTTGTTTGTTTTCCCTTTGTTGTTTTTTTTCTCTTTTGTTTGTTTTTGCTTTTTTTGGATGTGTTTCTTTTTTCTCCTGATCCATTCCATTGGTCATAATTCTTCTTTACAACTTGACTATTGTGTTAATAAGTTCAATGAGAAGTTATATGTAGAAGATATATCAAAGTCCATGCCATCTTGGGCAGGGAGCGGGGTGGGGGTGATGAAAATCTGGAATTCAAAATTATGTGGAACTGAGCATTGTAAACTAAAAATAAAAAAAATTTTATTATAGAAAAGAAAAATAGGATGCAAAAGAGTGCTTTAAATCTGATAATTTGTGCTAAAAACAAAGAAATAAAGATGTTCTAAAAACAGGAAAAAAAAACAGACTAGGCAAATGGTAAAAGATGTGCAAAAAACCAATGAGGAGTGGAATGCCTTAAAAAGCAGAACTTCCTAAATGGAAAAGGAGGTCCAAAAGTTCACTGAAGAAAATAATTCCTTCAAAATTAGAATGGAGCAAATGGAAGCTAATGACTTGATAATGAATCAAGAAACAATAGAACAAAACCAATTTTTTTTAAAAAAAGATAATATGAAATATCTCATTGAAAAACCACTGACCTGGAAAATATATCCAGGAGAGATAACTTAAAAATTATTGGATAACCTAAAAACCATGTTTGAAAAAAAAGATCCTAGCCATCATATTTTGAGAAATTATCAAGGAAAGCTGCTCTGATATTTTAGGAACAGAAGGGAAAATAGAAGCTGAAAGAATTCACCAATGACCACCTGAAAGTGATCCCAAAATGAAAACTGCCAGGAATATTATATCTGAATTCCAGAGTTTCCAGGTTAAGGAGATAATATTGCAAGTAGCCAAAAGCAATTCAAATGTTGTGGAGGCACTGTCAGGATAACACAAGATTTAGCAGCTTCTAACTTAAAGGATTGCAAGACTTTGAATATGATATTGTGGAGGGCAAAGGAGCGAGTATTACAATCAGGAATCACCTACCCAGCAAAATTGAGTATAATCCTTCAGGGAGAAAAATGGATATTCAATGAAACAGAGGAAATTTGAGTATTCTTGATGAAAAGAGCAGAGCTGAACAGAAAATATGATTTTCAATTACAAGACTCAAGAGAAAGGTAAACAGGAAAGCAAAATCATAAGGTGCTTACTAAGTTTAAACTGTTTACATTACTACATGGGAAGATGCTCTTTGCAATTCGTAAGACCTTTCTCATTATTGGGAGAGTTGGAAGGAGTATACATAGAGGGCACAGGTGTGAGTTGAATATAAAGGGATGATATCTAAAAATAAAATTAAGGCATGTCAGAGGAATGTTTTGGGAGAAAGATAAAGGGAGAGGTGGAATGGGGTAAATTATCTCACATAAAAGAGGCAAGATAACATTTTATTTTTTACAGTGGAGGTGAAGAAGGTAAGGCGAAGTAAGTGAACCTTACTCTCATCAGAATTGGCTCAAAGAGGGAATAACATACACACTCACTTGTGTATAGAAATCTGTCTTACCCCAGAGGAAAGTAGGAGGGGAAGGGTAAGAGAAGGCGGCACGATTAAAGGGAGAGAAAATTGGGGGAGAGGGTGGTCAGAATCAAAACACTTTTGAGGAGGGACAGAGTGAAAGGAGAGAGAAATACAATTAGCAATAGTAGCTATGAAAAAAATTGAAGCAAGTTTCTCTGATAACAGCCTCATTTCTCAAACATATAGAGAAATGAGTCAAATTTATAGAAACGGGAACCATTTCCTAATTGATAAATATCAAAATATATGATCAGTTTTCAGATGAAGTAATCAAAATTGTCTATAGACATATAGAAATACTGTAACTCACTATTGATTGGGGAAATGAAAATTAAAACTATTCTGAGGTACTACTCCATACATGTTAGATTGGCTAACGGGACAGATAAGGTAAATGACAAATGTTTGGCAGGGAATATATGAAAAATGAGACATTAATGCATTGTTAGTGCAGTTGTGAATGAATTCAAACATTCTTTAGAGAAATTTCAAACTATGCCCAAAGGTCTATAAAACCATATACCCTTTGACCTAATGATACCACTATTAGGTCTCTATCCCAAAAGATATAAAACACATAAAGGAAAAAGACCTATATGTATGAAAGTTTTTATAGCAGCTCTTTTTTGGGTGCAAAAAATTAGAAAGGGAGGGAATGCCCATCAATTGGGGAATGGCTGAACAAGTTGTGGTATGTGATTATGATGGAATACTACTGTACTATAAGAAATGATGAGCAGGATCCTCTCAGAAAAACCTGGAGAGACTTACATGAGCTGATGCAAAGTGAAATGTACTGCGTACAAAATAACAGAAACGTGGTAAGATGATCAGCTGTTAATGACTTAGCTATTCTCAGCAATAAAATGATGCAAGACAGCTCTGGAGGACTTATGATGAAAAATGCTCTCCATCCCCAGAGAAAGAATTGATGGTGTCTGAATACAGATTGAAGCATATTTTTTTAACTGTATTTTTCCTCAGGGTTTTTTTTGTCTATGTTCTCTCTAACAACATGATTACTAAGGATATGTTTTACACGAGTATATATCTATAACCAATATCAAATTGCTTGCCTTCTCAATGGGAGATAGGGAGGGAGGAAGGGAGAGAATTTGGAACTCAAAGTTATAAAACTGAACATTAAAATTATCTTTTGCATGTAACTGGGGAAAATAAAATACTAAAGAAAAGCCAAAAAAAAAGAACGACTTTCAACTACCAAGTCATTTTGACTCTTATTAATACACAAATTAACTACAAAGGACCTATGAAGAAAGACTCTGTCTGCATCCAGAGAAAGAACTGATAAATAGAAGTGTTTACAGCATGATTTTATGTGCATGTGTGTGTGTGTATGTGAGTGTGTGTATGTGTGTACACATACATGCATACCTCTTTGTGTCTAATGGTAGCCATCTCTAGAGCAAGAAAATGGAGAAGAAAAAAAGGGGAAAATGGTACATGTGTGTATATATATACATATATATATAAATATGTATATATGCACATATGTGTGTGTATATATACATATACAGAATGTATAGCAAGTTGTACACAATACACTTGCAATTTCATGTACAATCTTTTTTCTTATTCTACTGTTATGAAAATTTTTTATTTCTTACATTCAGAATAAAATAAAATAAAACAAAATAAAACATAAAATCAAGTATAATTGATGTGATATAATCCATAATAATGCAATAATATAAAATAAAATACAATAATGTAATATATAATAATGCAAATCTAATCATTGTGCATTTGAAAGGAAGCTACAATTCAGAGTCTGTTTTGAGGACATAAAATCAGAATTTTAAATTAAGTACTTTTTAAACTAAACTTTAAATGTTATTAAGTAGAACAGAATCTAACTTCATCTTTTTTTCTGTTTTATTTTATCTTTTTATTTTCTTTTGTTTATGATAGGTGTCAAAAAGATCCACAGTAGCTTATAATGTTAGTATCATAGATTTAGTTAGAAGAGATCTAAGAGGCATATAATCTAGACATTTCATTTCATACATGAGGAAATTGAGACTGAGAGGAATTAAGTGACTTCCCTATGTCACACAGGTGGTATGAAGCAGAGGAAAAAAATTGAACCATGGTTTTCTGACTCCACTCCATGCATTCCATGAAACTAGTCTTAGTACTTTAGAGGTTCTTCTATGTTTTGAAAACGAAAGTCAGTAAACAGCTATTTGAAACAAAACACTCATTTGCTTTGTTGTTGTTGTTGTGTCATTTCTGTCCTGTCCAGCTATTTGTTATCCCATTTGGGTTTTTCTTGGCCAAGATACTGAATTGGTTTGCCATTTCTTTATCCAGCTCATTTTATAGATGAAGAAATTGAGGCAAACAGGGTAAAGTGACTTGCCCAGGGTCACATAACTAGTAAGTGTCTGAAGCTAGATTTGAACTCAGGTCTTCCTGACTCCAGGCCTGATGCTGTATCCACTGCACCACTTAGCTTCCCTTTGTTTGCCTCCTTAACTCCTTCTAATGATTATATTCTTCTTTATCCCTTTTTAAAAGATAAAACTGTTTTCTGTTATCTATAGCTTTCCCTTGCCTTGGATAAAATATCTAGAATTTAGTGAGCTCATGCCTACCTGTATTGCACATAGACAGAATGGTACATTATTTCCCTGACTCTGTGGCTCCACCATTTATTTTCTGTGTGACCTTGAGCAAGTCATTTGGTGTCTCTTAATTTCCTTATCATTCAAATAGCGATCACCATGCATCGGTTACCTACTATCCAGGGTTGTCTGTGAAGATCAGATGAGATCATGTATGAGAAAGTGTTTTATAATCACAAAAGCCCTTATAAATGTAAGTTAGTATTAATAGTGCTGGGAAATTTAATTGGCAATATTTTCTCTATACTGATTTGGTCTGTTGGGATGAGGACATAGGACACAGTGAAATGTGTATAACTACAAGGAAAAAGAAGTTCTTTTTTTTCTTTTAATGCTTCTCCTAATGGAATGCAAAGTACAACTACAATCGATTCATATGGCTATAGACATAATAATTTCTAAATGTGCTCATGCCTTTGAAGAAACCACTCGAACAGGAGGTCAACAAAATTACCTATTTACAATGTCAAGAAATGAAGCAATTAGCTTCGTACTTGATGAACTCTGAATTAATGAAAGTGTTCTGGAGACAGTATTGGAGACCCTACCACATTAAAATCATGAAGGATGAAAAGGCCATGACAGCCAAAATAATAAATGGATTAAATGTATCATTTTGAGAATACTTGCAAGACATTTACTACTTAAGGCAATTCAAAAAGAATGAGTATGTACTAATACAACGTACTATGTCAATCTCTTCTATATGCAAGGACTGGCCACAGTTAGGGCTTAATGTCCTAACCTTGAGTGTGAAGAGAGTGTGAAAGCCACTCTAGCCTCATGAGTATCTATGTAATATAATCTTAGAAATGGGTACCACTTGAGTCATGTTTACAGGGGAAGATGCTATGAAAAATACTGACAGGGTAGCATGGTGCACTGGAAAGATGTGGGGTTTGAAATCCTAGGGCCTCAACGTGAATCCTGGCTGTCCTATTTGCTCCCTAGGTGAACTGGTACAAGTCTCTTTTTCCTCTTAGCAGCTCAATTTACTCAACTACAAAGTAAGAAAGCAAACTGGATTAGCTTTAAAGTCATTTTCAATTATAATTATATGATCCCATGATCCTATCTTGTTGGTCTTCTACTGGAAAGTTCTTCATTTATAGTGTGTATTATGTGTGTGTGTGTGTGTGTGTGTGTGTGTATGTGTGTGTGTATTTAGAGTAATAGGAGGGATACCTGGCAAGAGAACAGATATTATTCGCCTGTTCAGAAAACTTCTTCTTGATATTTAAATACACTTGGAATGTTGTTGTTCAGTCATGTCCAACTTTTCCTGACCCTGTGGACCACAGCATGTCAATACTGTCCATAGGGTTTTTCTTAGCAAACATACTGGCGTGGTTTGGCAGAGGTTAAGTGACATGATCATGCTTATACAGCTAGCAGATATCTGAGGTTGGATTTGAGTTCATGTCTTCATGACTTCAGGCCTAGGGCTCTATCCATTAAGCCACCTAGCTGTCTCACACTTGGGTTACCAAATTATAAAATATCTAATTTGAGCCCGAGTGTTCAGAAGATTTGAAACTGTATTTTATTTTGTACTCTGTTTTTATTTCATACTGCGTGATGTTAAACATATTGCATAATGTTTCTGAGACTTGTTTTCATCATCTTAAAATAGGGATAATAATATTTGTTTTATATACCTCAAATGGATGTTATGGCATCAAGTACGAAAATGGAGTATAACCTGAAAATATTATCCCTACAGAAATATAAAGTAAATTTGAAGTATTTGACATATACACACAGATATAGATACACACATGTATATATTTATTAATCCTATCCCCAGTGCTTAGCACAGTGCCTGGAACCTTCTCTGTGCTTAATAAATATTTATTGGGTTAGATCAATTATTTTTCCTTCCTCCCTCCTCCCTTCCCTCATCTTCCCTTCCTTTCCTTTCCAATCACTTCCTTTCTGATCTTTTCCCTTCTCTTCCCTTCCCTTCTGTGGAAAGAGCATGAGCAGCTATAGATGCTTGCATCCAGTTGTAGAAATTAAGATGAAGGGAAAGACAACTGGTAATTCTGTGACAGGCAAGGAGACAATAGTTATGAATAGTGACATTTGGCTAAGGTAGATTCTTCTCTACAAGTATTTGTTGTTGTCTTTTTATTAAGAGATTGGAACTCAAATATTGTAAAACAAAGTTTATAAATTTAATTCACAAATTAGTTTCCATTTATTTTTTCAACAAATTAATATTATCTTTGCCATTGTGCTTTAGCTCAAAGTAGAACCCAGGTCTGCTAACTTCCAGTCCAATAATTCCATTAGAACAGGTTAATATGTCCTTTTTCATAGTTCTGAGTGTTATATGAATAATATTCAGGCATTTATCAGCAAGATGACATCTAAAGCTTTTTTGATTCTAAAATTCTGTGATACTCAAGAACTTTAAATCAATGACTTCAACATAACTCAATCCTCAATTCAGGGAATATGGAGTAGTCCAGTTTAGCTGAATTACTAAGAGAATAGGAGAATTATAAGTCTGGGAAAGTAGGTGGGCATGAGGTTGGGAAAAATCTGGATTACGAGGATAAATTGATATTTTACCTGCTATGTGATGGAGCCTCATTAAAGGATATTGGGCAGTGGTCAGACCAGAGATCAGAGGTGAGCATTGAGAGGATTAACATGGCAGCTGTATGGAGGATGGGGGGAAATGTAGGGTGTCTTCTTTAGGAGTTTATAGAAACCTGAAACAAGTTGTAGCAGCAGAAATGGAAAAGCCCATTGGATGAGAGCCAGAGAAGGCCTTATATGTCACATTGTCCAATGTCCTCATTTTACCGATAAAGAAACTAAGGCCCAGAGTCAATGTGATTTTCTCCAAACCAAAAAGTAATTGATAGAGGTAGGATTTGAACTCATGTTTTATGTTCAGCATTCAAAATCTATTGCTATTTCATTTCATCACACTGCCAAAAGTTTTCTAGATTCTATGTCTTAAGGAAACACCAAGAATCTTTGAAGAGAACTTTGATAGTGTGGTGCCTTCATTCCTTTGTCTTAACAACATCCTAGCCACTATATGTCTGCTTTCTCTTTGAGTAGCCTTTGATCCCAAATCCCAAAATTGAACCCAGTTTGGCTGATTTCTGCTGACTTTGTTTCATGCACTTTCAAAAACAAGAGGACAGGTTGTGGGATCATGTCTAAAGCAGACTTTGTTCATCTCAGGCCATTTTAGGAATTCTTTTCAATGACTGTAAGGGTTTCAGGTATTCCCTGGAGGAAAATGGATTTAATTATGAGAGAACAGATTTGGAAGCAGTAGGGTATGGTGAGAGTCAGAAGAAGATGCATTGTTATTGCAGTGGTAAGTGAAAGTTTGTGTGCATGTGTGTGTATGTGTGTGTGTGTGTGTGTGTGTGTGTGTGTGTAGTGAGTGGAGAATTCTACTTATACATTTGCCTTGGAAAAACAGAAATGGGAGCAAATGAAAGTTTAAAATGCTTTCTATTAAAATTCCAATAATTTTATTTTTCCCAAATGTACAGTATACAAATGTTTCTCCAGACATTATAGTAATTTGCAACAATACTGAAATAATCAATATAAACATATTATCCAAATATTCCCAAGTTCCATTTTTTTGAGTGATTGTTGTCCAGAAATGTGAAGTTGCTAATTGGAATATTGATTTTGAGAGATTTGAATGGTGAAAGGAAAGCATAAAGCATTCCTTAGTTTGATTATTTTTTCACTACTAAAGTGACCTGAGAACCTGGTAATTGCAAAAACTGCAATATTTTAGCTTTATATTTTACACTTTAATTAGTAATGTATTTTATGATATCTCAAGGAGAAAGGAAGAAATATTCTTTGATTTTTTTCAATACTAAATAAGAAAAAATAGCAGAAACATTTGATGATGAATCAGAAAGATATAATAAAGGGTGAAGAGAATGACTTTGTAGTCCTGGGAATCTGCTGGCCCAGATAAAAGGCATTTACATTTACAACACAGATAAACTAACCAGTCAGTCAGATAATAAGAAATTCTTCAGTGCTTACTTTGTTCCAAGAAAGACAATAGTAGTCTTTGTCCTCAAGTAAGCCATTTTAATGGGAAGATAACATGTAAATAAATATGTACATACAAATGTATATAATGTAGTCTCAGAAAGAAATCATTAGCAAAGGGACAAGGTGGGGAATGGGGGGTCAGGGCCAGGAATGGTGTATTGTAGAAGGAAAGATCAGAGCTGAGATTTGAAGCACAGTGAACCTAAGAGGTAGAGATGAAAAAAGAGCTTTCCAGGGATAGTGATAGGCATAGAGTCAGATGATGTAGTGGTGTAAGATGAAGACTATTAAGTCTGCCATGGGAGCTAGATTGTAAAAGGA
Source organism: Trichosurus vulpecula (assembly GCF_011100635.1). NCBI lineage: Eukaryota > Metazoa > Chordata > Mammalia > Diprotodontia > Phalangeridae > Trichosurus > Trichosurus vulpecula. The sequence goes on from NC_050581.1 coordinate 136,445,893, forward strand.
TATAGGGGAGACTAAAGTTTACATAGATTGAAAAGGGCCAGGTTAAGAAGAGCTTAAATAACAAATAGAAAACTTTATATTTTATATTTCATTCTTCAGATGAAAGGGAGCTCCTGGAGTTTGTTGAATGATGGCAAGGATCAGGTGAGAAGCTGTGCTTTAGGAAAATCACTTTGGCAACTGAATGAAGGATGGCTGTGAGTGGAGGAGACAAATAAGAGGATGTGGCCTGTATTAGGGTGACATTATGAGAAAGAAAGAGATTGTGACCTTATGATGATCTCATCAGCTCCCATGCATTTAATTACCACATCTAGCTATGCTGAGGATTCTCAGGTCTGCCTATCCTGCCCCAACCTTTCTGCTCACCTCCAACCTTACATCTTCAGTTGTTCTTTAGATATGTCAAGCCAAAAGTTCAGTAGACAATATAAACTCAATATGTCCCAGACAGATCTCATTATCTTTCCCCTTAAACCCTCTCTTACCTTCCCTTTTACTATAGAGGACAACACCATCCTCCCAGTACCTTCATCTTACAGCCTAGGAGTCATGCTGTATTCCTTGTTGCCTATCACTACTCTACCCTTCTCCTATATCCAATTTGTTGTCAACACCTGTTAATTTTACTTTTGCAACCTGTCTTGATTATACCTCCTCTCTTCTCTCTGCTAATGCTCAGTTGAAGACCTTTATCACGTCATGTCTTGATTATTGCAATAACTTGCCCACGGGTCTACCTACCTCAAGTCTCTTTTCCCTCCAATCCATCCTCTATCCAACCACTAAAGTGATTTTCCTACAGCAAAAGTTCAATCCTCCCTCACTCCATAAAGTTCAATGGTTTCCTATTGCCTCTAGGATAAAATAAAAAAAATGAATTGTCAGTAATTCAAAGCTCTTCATAATGTATCTGCCTTCAAACTTTCCAGTCTTTTTACACCTTACTCCTTAAAATGTGCTTTTTGATCCAGTGACACTGGTTGTTTTCAGTACAAAATACTCATTTTCTTTTCTTCAGGTAATTTTTCTTACTGTTCCCCATGCCTGGAATGCTTTCACCTTTCCACTTCAATTACTGATCTCCCGGGCTTCCTTTAAGACCCAACTAAAGTCCCACTTTCTAAAGGAAGCCTTCCCTAACTCCAGTGCTTTCCCTCTTTTAATCATTTACTATTTATCCTGTATATAGTTTGCTGTGCATATATTTGTTTGCAATGCTGTCCCATTAGAATGCAAGTTCCTGGGGGGCGGAGCCAAGATGGCGGCTGGTAAGCACGGACTAGAGTGAGCTCCCTACCGAGTCCCTCCAAAAACCTATAAAAATGGCTCTGAACCAGTTCTAGAACGGCAGAACCCACAGAACAGCGGAGGGAGGCAGGGCTCCAGCCCAGGACAGCCCGGATGGTCTCTGGGTGAGGTCTATTCCACACGGAGCTGGGAGCTGGGAACGGAGTGGAGCAGAGCCCAGCCTGAGCGGCGTGGACGATCCGGACCGGAAGCCGGGCGGAGGGGGCCCTAGCGCCCTGAATACGGGAGCAGTTACCAGACCCCTCACCCACAAACACCAAAGACTGCGGAGAAGGTTAGTGGGAAAAGCTGCGGGAGTGGAAGGAGTTCGCGGTTTGGCTTCCAGCCCCGGGGGCAGCGGAGGTGGGGCAGCTACAGCTGTTGTTACTTCCGGCCCCAGGCCCACCTGGTGGGGGGAAATAAGTGGCGGATCACAGCAGGGGTGCACAGCCTGCCGAAGATCTGAGCCCAGTCTGGACTGGGGGTCCTTGGGGAAGGAGGAGTGCGGCTCTGACAGAGCTGGCACCTCCCCCCCAAACGTAGAACATAGAACTCTGTAATCTACAAGCAGTCATACCCCACTGAAAAACTCAAGGGTCAAGTTAATTGGTTGGGAATATGGCCAGGACGCGAAAACGCGCCCAGATTCAGTCTCAGACTTTGGATTCTTTCTTTGGTGACAAAGAAGACCAAAACATACAGCCTAAAGAAGACAACAAAGTCATAGAGCCTACAACCAAAGCCTCCAAGAAAAACATGAACTGGCCCCAGACCATAGAAGAACTCAAAAAGGATTTGGAAAAGCAAGTTAGAGAAGTAGAGGAAAAATTGGGAAGAGAAATAAGAAGGATGCGAGAAAACCATGAAAAACAAGTCAATGACTTGCTAAAGGAGACCCAAAAAAATACTGAAAAATACACTGAAGAAAACAACACCTTACAAAATAGACTAACTCAAATGGCAAAAGAGCTCCAAAAAGCCAATGAGGAGAAGAATTCCTTGAAAGGCAGAATTAGCCAAATGGAAAAGGAGGTCCAAAAGACCACTGAAGAAAATACTACTTTAAAAATTAGATTGGAGCAAGTGGAAGCTAGTGACTTTATGAGAAATCAGGATATTATAAAACAGAACCAGAGGAATGAAAAAATGGAAGACAAGGTGAAATATCTCCTTGGAAAAACCACTGACCTGGAAAATAGATCCAGGAGAGATAATTTAAAAATTATTGGACTACCTGAAAGCCATGATCAAAAAAAGAGCCTAGATACCATCTTTCAGGAAATTATCAAGGAGAACTGCCCTGATATTCTAGAGCCACAGGGCAAAATAGAAATTGAAAGAATCCATCGATCGCCTCCGCAAATAGATCCCAAAAAGAAATCGCCTAGGAATATTGTTGCCAAATTCCAGAGCTCCCAGATCAAGGAGAAAATACTGCAAGCAGCCAGAAAGAAACAATTTGAATATTGTGGAAACCCAATCAGAATAACCCAAGACCTGGCAGCTTCTACATTAAGAGATCGAAGGGCTTGGAATGCGATATTCCGGAGGTCAATGGAGCTAGGATTAAAACCTAGAATCACCTACCCAGCAAAACTGAGTATCATGTTCCAAGGCAAAATATGGATTTTCAATAAAATGGAGGACTTTCAAGCTTTCTCAGTGAAAAGACCAGAACTGAATAGAAAATTTGACTTTCAAACACAAGAATCAAGAGAAGCATGAAAAGGTAATCAAGAAACGGAAATTGCAAGGGACTTACTAAAGTTGAACTGTTTTGTTTACATTCCTACATGGAAAGATGATGAGTACGATTCATGAGACCTCAGTATTAGGGTAGTTGAAGGGAATATGCATATATATATGCATATATATATGTTTATGTATATATATAAGTGAATGTGTATGTATGCATGTATCTATGTGTATATGTATGTATGTGTATGTATGTGTATATATATATATATGTAAAAGAAAGAGAGCAGACACAGGGTGAGTTGAGGATGAAGGGAAGATAGCTAAAAGAAATAAAATGAAATTAAGGGATGAGAGAGTAACTTACTGAGAGAGGGAGACAGGGAGAGATAGAATGGGGTGGATTATCTCCCATAAAGGTGGCAAGAGGAAGCAGTTCTAGGAGAGGAGGGGAGTGGGCAGGTGAGGGGGGAATGAGTGAACCTTGCTCTCATCAGATTTGGCCTGAGGGGGAATACCATACATACTCAGTTGGGTATCTTACCCCACAGGAAAGAAGAGGGAGGAAGATAAAAAAAAAAAATAATAAAAGGCAGGGGGATGATGGAGTGGAGGGCAGATGGGGGTGGAGGTAATCAAAACAAACACTTTGGAAAGGGGACAGGGTCAAGGAAGAAAATTCAATAAAGCGGGATGGGTTGGGAAGGAGCAAAATATAGTTAGCCTTTCACAACATGAATATTGTGGAAGGGTTATACATAATAATACATGTGTGGCCTAGGTTGAATTGCTCAACTTCTTAGGGAGGGTGGGTGGGAAGGGAAGAGGGAAGGGAATTTGGAACTCAAAGTTTTAAAATCAGATGTTCAAAAACAAAAAATCTTTTTGTATGCAACTAAAAAATAAGATACACAGGCAATGGGGCGTAGAAATTTATCTTGCCCTACAAGAAAGGAAGGGAAAAGGGGATGAGAGGGGAGGGGGGTGATAGAGGGGAGGGCTGACTGGGGAACAGGGCAACCAGAATATACGCCATCTTGGAGTGGGGGGGGAGGGCAGAAATGGGGAGAAAATTTGTAATTCAAACTGTTGTGAAAATCAATGCTGAAAACCAAATTTGTTAAATAAATAAATTGCATTAAAAAAAAAAAAAGAAAAAAAAAAAAGAAACTTGGCTCAGCCAACTCTTCATTTCAAAGGACCCTGTGCCCTACCCCCCCCCTTTTCAGCTTTCTTTTGTGTGTTGTCTTCCATTGATAGACTATAAACTCCTTGAGGTTAGAGATTGTCTTTCTTTTCATTATGTATATCATAAATTTAGCACAGTTCCTGGCACTCAATAAATGTTTATAGTATTGTATTGTAAAAAAAAAAAAAAAGAATGCAAGTTCCTTGAGGGCAGGGGAAATCTTTTGCCTCTTTTTGTATCTCTAGCATGTAGCATAGTGCACATAATAGCAATGCAAATATTGATTGATGTAGGTGTAGGTATATAGGTGGTAAGGACTATAAGATTAGAGGCAAATTGGTATTTTATTCTAAAAGATTTTTTCAATATTTCAAGAAAAGCTAAAAGAATAAAAGAATAGGATTTGCAATTACCTGTTAGCATCAGAAAATGATGTGATAAGATGGATGGAATTAATCAAGGAATAGGACACAATTAAAATTGATTCAATAACTATTTATTAAGCAACCTACTATGTGTCAGTCAATGTGCTGAGCACTAGGGACACAAATAAGAAAAATAAAATCAATCCCTGCCCTCAAAAACTTATGACCTAATGGGGGAAGCCAACACATGTAAGGAAAATGGCTGGGAGGGAAGACACCAGGGGAATCTTCTTTTCCGATGAAATTCAGACCAATCAGAGCTACTGATGGAACGTGGTGACTAGTTCTCTAAGGTTTCTAAAGCATATGTCACAGGGATTAGAGTGTTGGATCTAGAGTCAAGAGTAATTGAGTTCAAATCCATCCTCAGAAACTTCCTAATTGTATGGTCCTGAATAAGTCACTTAAGCTCTGTCTCAGTTTTCTCGTCTCTAAAACGCAACTGATAATAGCAGCTACTGTCTTCAATTGTTGTGAGATAAAAAGAAATAATTTTTATAAAGCGTTTTGCAAACCTTGAAGCGCCATATAAATACTAGTTTTTGCTATTGTTCATCATTATTCTCTAACTAAGGTATTCCTAGTACCTTACTTAAATGCCTAATATCAGCTCCTCTCTACCAAATGAAGGAATGAAGGAAAGCAAGCAAGGAGGCAGGTAGTCAGGCTAGAAGGAAGATGAAGGATACCATTATTTTGATAGCAACTATCCAATCAACAAGCACTTATTAAAAAATATCGACTATGTTCCTAGGACTCTCATATCTACTTGGTATACAATGGCAAAAATCACATGCATACACACACATGTTTTATACCCATACATGTAATTTTATATATGTACATATATGTACATATATTTATATGTACATATATATCCAAATCTATCTATAAATAGATAAAGATATAGATTGGGGAGGAGGAAATACTGGATGATGGGAGGAAAATAAAAAAAAAGAATCATGAAGAAGGGGGCAATTAAATTGAGCTGCAAAGAAATCCATGGATTCTGAGAGGTAGAGGTGGGGAAGGAATACCTTACAGCATTGAGTACATCATCTCTACCTTTTCTCTGAAATCTTTGAATTAATGTCACCCAGCTTCCATTGCTTAATTGACTCACCATCATATTCACCACAGTGGATTTTCAAACCTTTTCCACCTTCTTCAATCCTCTCATAGCTTCTCTTCACTCTGCCTCAGTTGAGAACCTTGCCCCATATTTCACTGGAAAAAAAAAATGAGGCCATTTGGTAAGAGCTCTCTCTTCTACCCCCTTTCTCATCTTACCTCATTAAAATATATTCTCCTGAAATCTCCTTATTTGCTCTTTTTTTACATGCTTTCTTTCCTTTTTTCATTCTGAAGGCAAACCCCACTACATGCGCAAGGGATCCCATTCCATCCTGTCTTCTCTAGCAAATCAACACATCTATCATCTCCACAATCTCATTTATCTTCAATTTCTATTGGCATCATCACTACTGCCTACAAACATTGCCTATGGCTCCCTTATCCTCAAAAAAATCTCCTTTGAGCCATCCATCCTTGCTAAATGTCACATACCTTTCCTCCATTTTGTGGCTAAACTTCTTGAGAAATTCTTCAAAAGGTGTCTCCATGTTCTCTCCTCTCACTTTTAACTCTTTATAGTCTGGATTCTGATTTCATAGCATAGTGCACATAATAGGAATGTAAACTGAACTGCAACTGAAGTAAATTGAAATTGCTTTTTTTCAAAGATACCATTATCTCCCATTTGCTAGCTCTGATGGCTTTTGTCAATCCTCATCCACTCTGCAGCCATTGAAACTGTTAAAAACCCACTTCTCCTTGATACTCTATTCTTTCTAGATTTCCATTTTATTACTCTATCTTCATTTTCCTATCTTACCACTCCAAATCATTCTCCTTTGCCCAATTTTAATGAAGGTCACACCAATTTTCAGGTATTCCAAAGTGCTTTTTCTTAGGCCCTCTTCTCTTTCCCTCTATTTTATTTAAAATTCTGTTCTTATCAGCTATAATGGATTCAATTATCATTTCCATGCTGATGATTACCACATCTACTTATCTTGCCCTAACCTCTCTCCTTATCTCCAGACCAGGCTCTTTATTTGCCTATTAGGTATCTGGACCTGGAAGCTTTTTAGACATCTTAAACTCAATATGTCAAAAAATGAACTCATTGTCTTTTTCCCTAAAACTGCTGGAGGCTATCATCACCACATGCCTGTTGTCAAGGAGACAATATCCTGCTGAGGGAACAACATGTTCACAGATAAGTATCTATAAGCTCATTTGAAGAGGGGGGAATAGCCCTAATATATAAGGGAATCATAACTGGTTTCCAGTAAGAGATGACCTCTACTTTAAGTCTTGAAGGAAGAGAAGGATTAAATGAAGAACTGGGGAGAAAGGGGTTTCTTTATGTGCATGTGGATCAATTCCATATAAAAGACACTGTGAAAGGAGATGGCAGCCTGAGTTTGGAAAATAGTAAATAGGTCTGTTTGTAGCTCAGTGTGTGTGAAGAGATTTAATGGGAAGTAAGTCCAGAAAGGTAGACTGATTTCAACTATACTTCATATCCGAGTCCTGAGAACAATGTTTTCAAAATTATACTGTATTAAAATAAGAGTATTATCCACCATGACCCAGTTTTCATAATTAGTAGGACAAAAATCCCTTAAGGACACTTGAAGAGAAAATATGTGATTTCATAGACCTTAGACCTGATTTCTCTAAACCTAGGCCCACTTTAAAGTCTCTTTGATACTTACTTAAATGTCCATAATTTTAGTCCAAAGATCCCACTGCTGCCTATAGATTCAAAATAGGTCAAATAAAGAATGAAAAAATTCCATCAACACTAAAAGTAGTAGTGAAAATTTTTGTGGTTGCTAAGAACAGGCAACAAATTAGATGTCTGTCAATTAGATAATAGGTATATAAATAAGTAGAGATGAAAGTAAAAGACTTATTACTGCATCATAAGAAATGAAAATATAAAGATTTCAGAGGAACATAGGAATGCATATGAATGCAAACTATACAGAACCAGGAAAATAATATTCAGAGTGATCACAATGATGTAAATGAAAAAAATAAAAACAGTCAATCAACAAGCATTCATTAAGTACTTGTCATGGACCAGGTACTGTGCTAGTGTAGAGTCACCAAACATAAAAGGCAAAAGAAGATAGCCTCTGTTCTCAAGAAGCTCACAGTCTAATGGAGGACACAACAACCATGTAAAACCTAGATATACATGGAATAAAATGGAGGGAGGCACTACAGCTAAGACTGATTGGCCTTTCTAGAACCTAGAAAGGGGGATTTACCTGTGACTTAGAGGAGACCTGTTGCGGCCGAGTTAGAGCTGAGCCCTGTCCTCCTCAGACCTCCAGGCCCAGGGGCCTGCTGAGATAAACTCAGGCTAGGAGGAGGGGTCTCGCCTTTGTTGCCTCCCTAGCAATTCCAGGTCTTTGCCTGGACTGCCTGACCGCAGGGAGCATCGGCTTAGCTCGGGAAGAGAAGGGGAGGAGAGTAGGCGGAGTTGGGTGTATTGATTTTTACCTGTCCTTCACCCATGTAACCAAAGAATGTACCTGCGTCACTAAAGATATAAAGGTGCTGCTTGCTGAAATAAAATTCGGAGTCACTCACCATCTTTCGGCTCCTGCCCCATTCATTGTCCGCAAGATCAGGTCCTTTGCTAGGCAAAGGCCTGGGGCTTGGGGGGAACCCCGAGTATAGTTGCGAGGCTTCGGGAGCCCGTAACAGAGACCCAAATGCAGAGATGAGGAGGAAGAACTCCAGGTGGGGGGATAGTTAGTAAAAATGCTAGCAGTCAGGAGATACAGTGCCTTGTGTGGGGAACAGAAATGAGGTCAGTGTCACTGGACTTGGAGGAGAGTAAAGTAGAATGAAAAGGTAGGGAGGGGCCAGGTTATGAAGTTATTTTGATGCCAAACAGAATTTTATATTTTATCCTGGAGGTAATACGGAAAAATTAGAGTATATTTAACAATGGTGAGTGGGTAGTGGTAGATATAGGTCAAACCTATATTTCTGGAAAATCAGTTTGAGGTCTCAGTAGAGGAAGGATGATAGTGGGGGGAGACTTGAGACAGGGAGACCAAACATGAAGTTATTTCTATTATCCAGGCATTCAGTTGTGATGGCCTGGAGCAATGTGATATCAGTATCATAAGAGGGAAAGGAGGATATACAAGAGATGTTATAAAGGAAGGAACAACAGGACTTGAAAACTGATTGGATATGTTGGGTGAATGAGAGTGAGAAGGTGAGGATCACAGTTAGGTTGTGAACCTGGGTGACTGAAGATTATGGTATACTCATCAAAAATAGGAAAGTCAGAAAGAAACCAGGTTTTGAGGAGAAAGATAATGAGTTTACTTTCTGACATATTGAGTTTAAGATGTCTAGAAGGCATCCAGGCCCAGATACCTAATAAGCACTCTCTAGATGAACTCTGCTGCAGCCATCTCACAGAATTGGCTCAAATCAGCCCTAGGTATCTTATGCTTAATATCTACTTAAGGAATTTTTTAAAAAGAAATGATTGAAAATCAAACTTTTTTATTGACTATGTAGTAGACTAATTGGATAAGTGAAGATGCCTCTGTCAGGACCTCCACCCCACCACCACTCCTCTTTTTACTATCCTCATTCTCCTATCTTACCACTCCTTGTTATTTTCCTTTGCTGAACCTTAATGAAGGTCACACCCACTATTGGGTATCCCAATGTGCTACTTCTTGGGACTTCTTCTCTTTTACCTCTATTCTTTTTGAAATACTGTTCTTATTAGCTATGATGGATTCAACTATCTTCTCCATGCTGATGGTCACCACTCCTCTGTTATCCTATTCTTAGGAGATACCTTGTTTCCAGAGCTAAGGCCCAGCAAGCAGGGTGTGCCCTGAGCTTGGTGTAAAAACAATACTTTGTGCTCACCTTGTAGATGAACTCTGCTGCAGCCAAATCACAGAATTGACTCAAATAAGCCCCAGGTGGTACCTGAGCTGAAATAAGCACCTGTAGGAACCACATTTGAATCATGAAGCTCTGCTACGAATAGACTTTTTGTCAGTAGGCAAACTTGCCTCATTGTTGCTCTTTCATCTCCCTACTGTGGTCACACTTCACTGCTTGGTTCTTTGTCTAGCCACAACTATATGTATCAAATCCTCTTTTTAATTTTTTTTCGGGGTGGGGTGGAGGCAGGTCAATTGGGGTTAAGTGATTTGCCCAAGGTCACACAGCTAGTGTGTCAAGTGTCTAAGGCTGGATTTCAACTCAGTTCCTCCTGACTCCAGGGCCTGTGCTCTACTCACTGTGCCACCTAGCTGCCCCTATATGTATCAAATCTTAACCTCAATGCCTTTGGTCTTATTGGTCTTTGAGGAGACCCCAACATGCGTGTCTAATTTCCCACCTCCAATGGAATAAAGAAAGTTTTTTGTTTATAATCTCTGTGAGCTCTTTTGTTTTATTATATTTTTCAGGGTTGACTATTGGAATAAAGCATTTGCTATAACCTTTGTGGCTCTTTGGTCAGAGTTGACAGTTGATGTAATAACCTTTATGGCTCTTTGGTCATTTATTTTCAGAGTTTGACACCTCTTTGTAAAGTTATACAAGCCATATCTGTAAATAGAGTGCTCAGCACACAGTAGCTACCTTATAAACAGAAACTGTGTTTTAAGAAAAAAAATACTCACTAATGTACTGAGATTTCCTTAAAAGTGTACAAACAAAAAAATGCTTTGAAAAAATAACAGTATTGGTGATGAGGTTTCCATTTTTCATTCTTTTTTTTGGAGGGGAGAATGTGTAAAACCCTCATGGGGGAGTGACTGAAAATAAAACCTTTTAGGTAAACACATCTGTTTTGGAAAAGCATAATTTAACCAGAAGATTTAAAATTCAAGATATTTCCTAGCAAACACCTCCTGCTGTGATTTAGGTGTGTATAAAGCTGTGAGCATATAATAAATTCATATTCTGATGATTTGATTTAGAGATAAACTTAGTCACTGAACTAAATTCTGAAGATTCGTTTAAAACATTTGAATAACTTAATGGAGATTTGTTTTGAGGACCATAGTTTTATCATTGGATGATGATGATTTGTAACTGTTATATTAGTTCAAGGAGATTGATTACTGATGTTTTGGATTTCTGTCATAATATTTGAAATTAGTATTTGTCTCCTTGTATGCATACATATATATACATGTATATGTGTGTGTATATCTACATGTATACATAAATATGTTTTTCAGTCATTTCAGTCATGTCTGACACTTTGCCACTCCATTTGTGGTTTTCTTGGCAAAGATACTGGGGTAGTTTGCCATTTACATCTCCAGCTCATTTTATAGATAAGGAAACTTAGGCAGACAATGTTAATATTAAGACAACATGACACAATAACCTCACAAATAGAATTTAGAAGAAATTGTTGTAAAATTTCATATTCAATCAATAAAATATTTGTTAAACTCCAAATTGTTTCAAGGGCCAATGCTGAGTACTTTGAATATGAAACAGTCCCTATGATTACATTCTTTTAGAGGTAGGGGTTACAAGCAAGTCCAAAGATAATTAAATTTTGTAATTCAAAGAAGGAAAGAGCACTAAGTAGGTGTGATGCCAATCAGTGATTAAAGATCTCCCCCCTTTCCCCCACCCATTTAATAGGCTTCTCAGGTGGGACTAGTTAGGGGAGGTTCATTAGAGGCACGTTTACACCCTTTCCTTACTAAGAGCTAAGCCTCAGGCCTACAACCTTTTCGCTGACTGGGCTTGAGGCCCTTGGCCCTAAGAAGGGCATATATACCCAGACAGTAGCCATTAACATCAGAATTCAGCCCAAAGAGAAGAAATAAGAACTCCAAGATGACAGAGTGGGGAATCTACAGACTAGTGAGCTACAGAACTCTGAGAGCTGCAGAGAGAGTGTGGAGCCAAGAGTGGAGACCGGAGAGCTGTGGAGACTGTTGAACTGAGGAGGGAGAGAACTCAGGAAAGCAGACAGTTGGGATGAGTGATTGTTTATGGGAAGGCCCCAGCAGGGGGGGAAGGTTACAGGATGACTTGATTCTTTGCCATAACACTGTTTTATAATTTCCTTGTTTTAACATTGAGGAGGACTTACTGGCTTTGTGATACAACTGTTGCTGTGTTCGGTTGTTGTTATTGGTTTGGGGATTTAATTCTCTGGTATCTAAATAAACATTATACTTCCCCTGCCTTCTACCTAGAGAATCTCTTATACTTTGAGATTGCGAACTATCCAGGCATGTTCATGGTCATCTTCAAGGTCACGAATCTTGTCTTACTGATACAGAAAGTGAGAAGCAGGAGGTATTCAGAGAAAGCTCCACCAAGGAAGTGATAACTGAGGAGAAACTTTAAGAAAAAGGAAGATTCAGAGAGGTGGCATTAAGATAGGAGTGAATTCTGGGTAAGAGGATTAAGTTGTGACAATGCATGGAAGTCAAAAGATGGAATTGTAGTTCCATTGGTAGGAAACATTTGGACTTCATTTTGCCATTAAGAGACTGATACGAATTAAGGCCCAAAACAAAGTTTAGAACTTACTTTTGGAAGGCTTTCAACATTAGGATAAACAATTTATATTTTCTCTTTGAGGAAACAGGAAGCTACTGAAAGATTTTTTCAATGGAGAGAGACACACTGTCAGACCAGTGTTTCAAGAAGGTTATCTCCATTTCTGAGCAGAAGGTTGACTGGAGATTGCAGAAACAGGAAGCAGGGGCACCAACTTATTGACTGTTTTGATTTTCTTTATGTTAACAATTCAAAAAATTTAGGCGACCTTTTTTCTAGCTGCTTGTTCTTGCAAATAAGCAAAAAAAAAAAAAAACCAAAACAACATTTTTTCAAGTCATATCCAATTTTTCATAACCTCATTTGGGGTTTTCTTGGCAAAGATACTGGACTAGTTTGCCATTCCTTTCTCTAGCTCATTTTATGTCTTAGGAGACTGAGTCAAACAGTGTTAAGGGACTTGCCCAGATTTGGATTCAGGAAGATGATCCTTCCTGTCTCTAGGCCCAGAACTCTATCTACAATACTGCAATCTGGCTGTCACAAGCAAAAACACCCCCAAACAAAAAAAGGCATTAATATAAAAATAAGCTATAAATAAACTGGCTTAATTTTCCCACCTTCCCAATCTTGAGCTTTTATTTAGTCATTACTATGAGATACCTTGATTTTTTTGTCTTATCAAGGCTCTATCCACTATAACACCTGAGTCAGAGTCAATGAACACTATTTACACCTACTATGTGACAGGCACTCTGTGGTGCTATGCACTATGTTACTGCTATGTGCTTAACATTATGGATACAAAGAAAGGTGTAGGATAGTCTTTGCTGTCAAGGAGCTCACAACCTAATAGGGGGAAATAAATGAAAAAGAAGCTGAAAAGAGGGGTAGACAGCTGGGGATATGATGAAATCCTTTAGCAGAGGTTGAAAATGAACTGAGGAGGTAAGAATGACAAAGATGAGTTTGTCTTGGCAGAATGATGAGTTTCTAGAGATCCTAAAGGCCAGGAGATCAGCCAGGTGGCGAATGATAAGGTGAAGTATCTGGATAATATCCACAAGATTTTCTCTACCATTCCTCCCTGACAGTTACTTTTGTCCCCTCCCTTCTCATCTCTCTTTTATATGTTGTCTTCCCCAATAGAATACAAGCTCCTTGAGTGCAGGGACTATTTTTCAGCTTGTATTTATGTTTCTATTGGTTAGTACAGTGTCTGCCAAATAGAGGCACTTAATAAAATGCTTATCGATTGACAAATTAATTTTTACTTTTGAATTCCCAATGTCTTGGGTTGAACAAATCATTTGCCCCCAGACAATTGTATGTTTTAGAGTGAGAAATTTCCAAGGTCTCTCTAAATTTTAATGAAAACATATTGATCCAAAACAAAAGATAAAGTTAGATGAGTTTATTGTCTTCCACTCACTTTGTCTATATGCTTGCCTAAAATGGTATATAATAAGCCTTTTAGCTTCTGCAGCTCTACAGCCACTAATATAAAGAAAAATCATGTTTTCTAGGAGCTAATAATCTAATGGAAGTATGAAATGGTATATGATAATACACATTAAGATATGTTAAGTAGACAGGATAGTGAGTGCCAAAGAGGTAGTTTGGCAAAATAACTAACCAGGTGTTGGCTTGAGGCATAGTCTTGTATTCAGGAAGGTAGGGAGAGAGGCAGACAGAGAGTGACAGAGAGAGAGAGATACATGGGAGGAGGAGATGGAATACAGCCTACTGAACACTTAGAACTAAATTCTATATAGTAGTTAAGTAATAATCTTTAAAAAGAAGAGGGGGACTAGATTTTCTTTTAGATGAAATTATTTATATTATAAGGAATGATACTTTTGAAGCACAGATGTCATGAGTTCAGAAATTATACAGTAAGGGTCAGAGAAAGGAAAGACAAGTAATGGCCTTTTGTGACTCTTTCTGGGGAATTTTGAGGTAATTATCCAAATTGATGCTTATAATGGAGCAGACTTCTGTCTTTCTAGGGCTTGTAGCCAGGGCATAAAGAAAAAATATCTAAATACTTGTGGTATATGATGACATCATACATCTGGTGATTTTCATAGGAAAAGAGAATAATACGAGCAGGGATCTGTTAAAGATTTTGAACTTTTGGACAAGAATCTGAATACCTTAGCTGAACAGGTGGTATTTTCAACACTATTGCCAATTTAAGAAAAGGAATTACAATAAAAAGTGCAGTCATGTGAAGCAAATAGTACGATAAAATATGTTGAAGAGAGGGATATGGATTAATGGAAAGTTGAATAAAATATGGGAATGATGACTAGAAATGGAATGAACTTATTAGATGCTGATAGAAATAAATTTGACTTGCAAATATAAAGTGTAAAGCATTTTAAAGTTAAATGTCGTGGAGAAAAAAGCATGCTCTTTATATGTAACAGACTAAATACCATCGAAAGTAGCTATAATGTAAAAATGTAGCAAACCATCTGAGGACACTCTCCCAAGCACAGAAACTCAAAGGCTGGGGTGACCAGATGGGGTTGTTATTACTATTCCCAGTATTCCAGGGGTAAACACGAGACCCTGACTTTCTAGTACTGTTACTCCTGAGTCCTTCCTGTAGGTGCTTTCTACTAAAAGACATCCAATATTCTCAATTAGCTTTTAGAAAAGTAAGTTTCATAACAAATAGTTACAAAACATTTAAGTCATATCCAACTCTTCATGACTCCATTTGGAGTTTTCTTGGCAAAGATACTAGAGTGGTTTGCCATTTCCTTCTCCAGCTCATTTTACAGATGAGGAAACTGAGGCAAGCAGGGTTAAGTGTCTTCCTTGTGCAGGGTCACACAGTAAATATCTGAGGCCAGATTTGAATTCAGGAAAATGAGTCTTTTTGACTCCAGGGCCAGCATTCTATCCATTACACCAACTAGTATATCTTCAAATCTGGCCATAGAGGCTTACTAGCCATGTGACTTTGGGCATATCACTTAACCTTGTTTGCCTCAATTGTCATCTGTAAAGTGAGCTGGAGAAGCAGATGCCAAGCCACTCTGGAATCTTTTCCAAGAAAACCCCAGAAGGGGTCACAGAGTAGGACACAAATGAATAACTCTTAAGCACATGCAAGCAAACACACATATGTTCCAAAATTCCTAAACTTCTGTTATTCTCTCTACAAGTTTTCTTACCAGTTTTAGCCTTTCCTTTCTATAACCTTTCTTAAATACAGTAGGAATGACAAGTTAAGACTACCTGCTCTTCCCTCCTTTTTTACCCTGTTTATATGTAATGTTCAAAACACAACAGTTTTTCTTGTCTTTCCTCCTTCCCTGAAATTTTGTTTACTATATTCATACATACATATGCATATGTATATATATGTATACATATGCATATATATATATATATATATATATATATATATATATATATATATATATATACACATATATAATTTCGATATGTCCACCTTCCCCCAAGTATATTTAGGACTTTTAATCTCTACTTAACACAATCTTGCTGCTTCTTTTTTTTTCTCATGTGATGTCCTTGCTGTATTTTTTAAAAGCCATTGTCCTGATATTCCCACCTATGGAAATTCAGAATTTGTTATTCTTATGTCCTCTATTAACACACATCAAGAATATTGTAGACAACTACTTTTCTGCTGTTTAGCTTCTCCATTTAACTTTTGAATTGGAACTGGATTTGATGATTCAGTTTTAGAGTTAAACTAGGCTTTACCTTGCTTTGAGTATATTGCTGATTTGCATTATCAAGGGTTCTACTCTTGCCTAACCTCCTTTACCTGTTACAATTCTGACTTTGTATTGATTTGCAAAGATGTCTTAGAGAAGTTTGATTCTCTTATAAACAGAAACATTCTTGAGAATTTTTTTTTAATTTCATAAATTATTCTATTTGGTTTGGCATGGTAGTAGATCTTGAAGTCCAATTTCCCTTGATTTGTGATATATCATATTCATTTTTTACTGTTATTTTCCTACTTGTGTGAGTAAATATACATGATGCAAATCGATATTCTTTTTTTAATAGTATTTTATTTTTCCAATTACATGAAAGACAGATTTAAACATTCATTTTAAAAATGAGTTTCAAATTTTTTCTCTCCCTACTATAAGAAATTTGATATAGGTTATATATGTGCGATCATGTAAAACACATTTCCGTATTAGTCATGTTGTGAAAGAAGAAATAGACCAAAAAAAAAGACAAAAAATAAAGAAGGTGAAAATAGTATGCTTTGTGCATTCAGAATCCATCAGCTCTTTCTCTGGATGATGATAGCATTTTTCATTATGAGTCCCTTGTAATTGCCTTAGATCATTATCTTACTGAGAATAGCTAAGTCATTCCTAGTTGATCATTGTACAGTGTGGCTGTATACAATGTTCTCCTGGTTCTGCTCACTTCACTTTGCATCAGTTCATGTAAGTTCAGGTTTTTCTGAAATCATCCTTTCTTATAGCACAATAGTATTCCATTATGTTCATATATGTGGTTGCATTTTTCAAGGGAACAGGTTTGATTTTTTTTAATTTTTTTAATTTTTTATTTATTTATTTTTTTTTTTATGAATTCCTTTATTTATTTTTGGTTTACCACACATGGTTTTCCATAGTTTTGAGTTCCAGATTTTCTCCCCTCCCTCCCCCCTCCCTCCCCAAGACGGCATCAAGTCCCATATAACTGTCATGAATGACTTTGCATTGAATTAATTTATGCACTAGTCAAGTCATGGAGAAGAATTTTGACCAATGGAATGAATCATGAGAAAGAAGAAACAGAACCAAAAAAAAAAAAAAACCCAAAAACAAAAACAAAAGAGAAGCAGAAAAGGCGAGCATGTAGTGTGCCTCAGTCTGTATTCAAACTTCGCAGTTCTTTGTCTGGATGAAGATAGCATTCTCCATCGTGAGTCCCCTGGAGTTGTCCTTGCCCCTTAGGTTGCTGAGAAAAGTGCAGTATGTCAGGGTTGGTCCTCACGGAATCCACATATCTGTGGCTGTGCACAATGTTCTCCTGGCTCTGCTCCGCTCACTCAGCATTATGTTGTGTAGGTTTTTCCAGGTTGTTATGAAGTCTGCATCATCCCCATTTCTTATGGCACAATAGTATTCCATCACCTTCATATACCACAGCTTGTTCAGCCATTCCCCAATTGATGGGCATCCCTTTGCTTTCCAATTCTTGGCTACCACAAAGAGAGCTGCTATAAATATTCTTGTACATATGGGTCCTTTTCCCGCTTGCGTGATTTCTTTGGGATACAACCCTAGGAGTGGTATTGCTGGGTCACAGGGTATGAACATTTCTATAGCCCTTTGGGCATAGTTCCACACCGCCCTCCAAAATGGCTGGATCAGCTCACAACTCCACCAGCAATGCAACAATGTTCCAATTTCCCCACATCCTTTCCAGCATTTATCATTCTCCTGATTTGTTATTTTAGCCAATCTGACAGGAGAGATGTGGTATCTAAGAGTTGTTTTGATTTGCATTTCTCTAATCAGCAGCGATCCAGAGCATTTTTCCATATGCCTGTAGATAGCTTTAATTTCTTCCTCTGAAAACTGCCTGTTCATATCCTTTGACCATTTCTCAATTGGGGAATGGCTTGTATTCCTATATATTTGGCTTAGCTCCCTGTATATTTTAGAGGTGAGGCCTTTATCAGAGATACTAGTTGCAAAGATTTTCTCCCAATTTTCTGCTTCCCTCCTAATTCTTGTTGCATTGGCTTTTTTTGTACAAAAACATTTCAATTTGACATAATCAAAATTATCCGTTTTGCATTTTGTAACGCTCTCTATCTCTTGTTGGGTCATGAATTCTTTACTTTTCCACAAGTCTGATAAGTAAACTATTCCTTGCTTTCAAAAATTACTTAGAGTATCAACTTTTACTCCTAAATCATGAACCCATTTTGACTTTATTTTGGTATATGGTGTAAGATATTGGTCTATGCCCAGTTTTTGCCCTACCATTTTCCAATTTTCCCAACAGATTTTGTGAAATAGTGAATTATTAGCCCAGAAACTGGCTTCTTTGGGTTTATCAAAGAGTAGATTGCTAAACTTGTTGATTTCACCTGCTTGTGTACCTATCCTATTCCACTGATCCACACCCCTGTTTCTTAACCAGTACCAGGCAGTTTTGATGACTGCTGCTGCGTAGTACAGTTTACTATCTGGTGTGGCTAAACCACCATCTCTAGCATGTCTTTTCATTAATATCCTAGATACTCTAGATCTCTTGTTTTTCCAAATGAATATTGTTATTATTTTGTCCAGCTCAGTAAAAAAATTTTTTGATAGTTCAATTGGTATGGCACTGAATAGATAGATTAATTTAAGTAGAATTGTCATTTTTATTATATTCACTCGGCCTAACCATGAGCAACTGATATTTCTCCATTTATTTAGATCTGATTTTATTCGCGTGAAAAGTGTTTCATAGTTATGTTTATATAGGCCCTGGGTTTGTCTTGGCAAATAGACTCCCAGATATTTTATAGTGCCTTCAGTAACTTTGAATGGAATTTCTATCTCTTGCTGTTGGGCTTTGTCAGTAATGTATAGGAATGCTGAGGATTTATGTGGGTTTATTTTATATCCTGCAACTTTGCTAAAGTTGTTTATTATTTCAAGTAGTTTTTTACTTGATTCTCTAGGATTCTCTAGATAAATCATCATATCATCTGCAAAAAGTGATAATTTAGTTTCTTCTTTTCCTATTCTAATTCCTTCAATTTCTTTTTCTTCTCTTATTGCTACAGCTAGTGTTTCTAGTGCCAAATTGAATAATAGGGGTGATAATGGACATCCTTGTTTCACCCCTGATATTATTGGGAATGCATCTAGTTTAAATAATGCTTGTTGATGGTTTCAGGCAGATGCTATTTATAATTTTGAGGAAGGTTCCACTTATTCCTATGCTTTCTAGTGTTTTTAATAGGAATGGGTGTTGTACTTTGTCAAAGGCTTTTTCTGCGTCTATTGAGATGATCATATGGTTTCTGCTAGTTTTGTTGTTGATATGGTCAATTATGCCAATAGTTTTCCTAATATTGAACCAGTCTTGCATTCCTGGAATAAATACTACCTGATCATAGTGTATTATTCTCGTAATGAGTTGCTGCAATCTTTTTGCTAATATTTTATTTAAAATTTTTGCATCAATATTCATTAGAGAAATTGGTCTATAATTTTCTTTCTCTGTTTTAACTCTACCTGGTTTGGGTATTAGTACCATATTTGTGTCATAAAAAGAATTTGGTAGGACTCCTTCTTCACCTATTTTCCCAAATAGCCTACAAAGTATTGGAATTAGTTTTTCTTTAAATGTTTGATAGAATTCACATGTAAAACCATCTGGCCCTGGAGATTTTTTCCTAGGGAGTTCGTTGATGGCCTGCTCAATTTCTTTTTCTGATATGGGGTCATTAAGAAATTTCACTTCCTTCTCTGT
Source organism: Trichosurus vulpecula (assembly GCF_011100635.1). Taxonomy (NCBI): domain Eukaryota; kingdom Metazoa; phylum Chordata; class Mammalia; order Diprotodontia; family Phalangeridae; genus Trichosurus; species Trichosurus vulpecula. Next base: position 136,465,588 of record NC_050581.1, read on the forward strand.
TAGTCTGGGCAGTTTATGTTTTTGTAGATATTCATCCATATCTCTAAGGTTGTCAAATTTATGGGCATACAGTTGGGCGAAATAATTCCTAATTATTGTTTTGATTTCCTCTTCATTAGAGGTGACCTCACCCTTTTCATTTTTTATACTGGTAATTTGATTTTCTTCTTTCTTTTTTTTAATCAAATTGGCCAATGGTTTGTCAATTTTATTGGTTTTTTCATAAAACCAGCTCTTTGTATTATTTATTAATTCAATAGTTTTCTTGGTTTCAATTTTATTAATCTCTCCTTTGATTTTCAGTATTTCTAATTTGGTATTTAATTGGGGGTTTTCAATTTGCTCTTTTTCTAGCTTTTTCAGCTGTATGCGCAGATCATTGATTTCCTCTTTCCCTATTTTATTCATGTAGGCATTTAGAGATATAAAACTTCCCCTAAGAACTGCTTTTGCTGCATCCCATAGGTTTTGGTATGTTGTTTCATTATTGTCATTCTCTTGAATGAAATTATTAATTGTTTCTCTGATTTGATCTTTGGCCCACTCACTCTTTAGAATTAAATTATTTAGTTTCCAATTAGGTTTTAGCTTATTTTTCCATGGTACTTTACTAAAAATGATTCTTATTGCATCATGATCTGAAAAGGATGCATTGACTACTTCTGCTTTTCTGCACTGGATTGTGAGGTTTTTATGCCCTAGTACATGGTCAATTTTTGAGTATGTGCCATGTACTTTTGAGAAGAAAGTATATTCCTTTTTATCCCCATTCAGTTTTCTCCAGAGGTCTATCATATGTTCCTTTTCTAAAATTCTGTTTACCTCCTTAACTTTTTTCTTATTTATTTTGAGGTTAGATTTATCAAGTTCAGAAAGGGGGAGGTTGAGGTCTCCCAATATTATAGTTTTGCTGTCTATTTCTTCCTGTAACTCCCTTAACCTCTCCTCTAAGAATTTGTATGCCTTACCACTTGGTGCATATATGTTAAGCAATGATATTGCTTCATTGTTTATGGTGCCTTTTAGCAGGATATAATGTCCTTCCTTATCTCTTTTAATTAGATCTATCTTTACTTTTGCTTTGTCTGAGATTAGGATTGCTACACCTGCTTTTTTTACTTTAGCTGAGGCACAATATATTTTACTCCAGCCTTTTACCTTAACCCTATGTGTATCCCCCTGTTTCAGATGCGTTTCTTGTAAACAGCATATTGTAGGATTATGGTTTTTAATCCATTCTGCTATCTGCTTCTGTTTTGTGAGAATGTTCATCCCCTGCACGTTCAGGGTTATGATTTCTATCTGTGTCTTTTTCTCCATCCTGATTCCCCCTGTTTATGCTTTTATTTCTCCCTTTCCCCTTCCCCTCCCCAACAAAGTTTTGCTTTTGACCGCCGCTTTCCTCAGTTAGCCCTCCCTCTTTATTCCCCTCCCTTATCTTACCGTTACCCACTTGCTACTTCTCCTCTTCCTTCTGCCCTCCCCCCTCCCTTTTTCCCCCCTTTTCCTCCCACTTCCCATAGGACAAGTTAGATTTCTAAACTTATCAGAGTATGTTATTCCCTTCTTGAACTAGATCAGATGACAGTAAAGCTCAAATACTGCTCTTCTCTCTCCCTTCTTTCCCTCTACTATAATATGTTTTTTTGCCACTTCCTTTGGTGTAATTTACCCTTTTCTACTACCTCCTTACCACTTCCCTCATAGCCCTCCCTTTATATCTCTTATTTATATTTTATATTTTTACATCAGTTAATTTATACAGGCATTCACAACCTATGTATATCCCTTTCATTTGTCATAATAGTTGTACCATTCACAAGAATGACATATATGTATATGTATATATATATATACATATATATATATATATATATATATATATATATATATATATATATATATATAAAACATACATAAGATGATATAATCCCACTTAAAGATGTAAACAACCTAAGCTTATTGATTAATGAGGTTTGTAGGGTTTTTCCCCCTGGTTACCTTTTTATGTCTCTCTTGAGTTTTGTATTTGGAGATCAAATTTTCCATTAAGTTCTGTCCTTTTCATCAGGAAGGTCTGGAATTCCCTTATTTCATTCAATGTCCATCGCCTTGCTTGGAAAATTATGCTTAGTTTTGCTGGGTAGTTGATCCTTGGTTGTAGTCCCAGCTCCTTTGCCCTTCAGAATATCATATTCCAATTTCTCCTGTCTTTTAATGTGGAAGCTGAGAGATCCTGTAGTTCCACGATATTTGAATTGCTTCTTTTTGGCTGCTTGCAGTATTTTCTCCTTGAGTTTATAGCTCTGAAATTTGGCTATAATATTTCTTGGTGTTTTCAGTTTGGGATCTCTTTCAGGGGGTGATCGGTGAATTCTTTCAATGACTATTTTGCCCTCTGTTTCTAGGACCTCTGGGCAGTTGTCTTTGATAATTTCTTCGAAGATACTGTCAAGGCTCCTTTTTTCATCGTGGATTTCCGGTAGACCAATAACTCTCAAATTGTCTCTCCTGGATTTATTTTCCAGGTCAGTTGTTTTGCCAATCAGATATTTCACATTTTTTTTCTATTTTTTCATTCTTTACGTTTTGTTTTATTACTTCTTGATGCCTCATAGATTCATTAGCTTCCACTTGCTCAAGTCTAATTTTTTTTTCCTTTATTTATTTTTAGTTTACCACACAGGGTTCTACATAGTTTTGAGTTCCAGTTTTTCACCCCTCCCTTCTCCCTCCCTCCCCAAGACGGCATGAAGTCTCATATAACTGTCATGTATAACTTCGCATTGAATTAATTTATGCTCTAGTCAAGTCGTGGAGAAGAATTTTGACCAATGGAATGAATCATGAGAAAGAAGAAACAGAACCAAAAACAAAAACAAACAAACAAAAAAAAAAACCCAAAACCAAAAACAAAAGAGAAGCAGAAAAGGCGAGCATGTAGTGTGCCTCAGTCTGTATTCAAACTTCGCAGTTCTTTCTCTGGATGAAGATAGCCTTCTCCATCGTGAGTCCCCTGGAGTTGTCCTTGTCCCTTTAGATTGCTGAGAGAAGCGCAGTATGTCAGGGTTGGTCCTCATGGAATCCACATATCTGTGGCTGTGCACAACGTTCTCCTGGCTCTGCTCCGCTCACTCAGCATTATGTCGTGTAGGTTTTTCCAGGTTGTTATGAAGTCTGCATCATCCCCATTTCTTATGGCACAATAGTATTCCATCACCTTCATATACCACAGCTTGTTCAGCCATTCCCCAATTGATGGGCATCCCTTTGCTTTCCAATTCTTGGCTACCACAAAGAGAGCTGCTATAAATATTCTTGTACATATGGGTCCTTTTCCCGCTTGCGTGATTTCTTTGGGATACAACCCTAGAAGTGGTATTACTGGGTCAAAGGGTATGAACATTTCTATAGCCCTTTGGGCATAGTTCCACACCGCCCTCCAAAATGGCTGGATCAGCTCACAACTCCACCAGCAATGCAACAATGTTCCAATTTCCCCACATCCTTTCCAGCATTTATCATTCTCCTGATTTGTTATTTTAGCCAATCTGACAGGAGAGATGTGGTATCTAAGAGTTGTTTTGATTTGCATTTCTCTAATCAGCAGCGATCCAGAGCATTTTTCCATATGCCTGTAGATAGCTTTAATTTCTTCCTCTGAAAACTGCCTGTTCATATCCTTTGACCATTTCTCAATTGGGGAATGGCTTGTATTCCTATATATTTGGCTTAGCTCCCTGTATATTTTAGAAATGAGGCCTTTATCAGAGATACTAGTTGCAAAGATTTTCTCCCAGTTTTCTGCTTCCCTCCTAATTCTTGTTGCATTGGCTTTTTTTGTACAAAAACATTTCAATTTGACATAATCAAAATTATCCATTTTGCATTTTGTAATGCTCTCTATCTCTTGTTGGGTCATGAATTCTTTACTTTTCCACAAATCTGATAAGTAAACTATTCCTTGCTTTCAAAAATTACTTAGAGTATCAACTTTTACTCCTAAATCATGAACCCATTTTGACTTTATTTTGGTATATGGTGTAAGATATTGGTCTATGCCCAGTTTTTGCCCTACCATTTTCCAATTTTCCCAACAGATTTTGTGAAATAGTGAATTATTAGCCCAGAAACTGGCTTCTTTGGGTTTATCAAAGAGTAGATTGCTAAACTTGTTGATTTCACCTACTTGTGTACCTATCCTATTCCACTGATCCACACCCCTGTTTCTTAACCAGTACCAGGCAGTTTTGATGACTGCTGCTGTGTAGTACAGTTTAATATCTGGTGTGGCTAAACCACCATCCCTAGCATGTCTTTTCATTAATATCCCAGATACTCTAGACCTCTTGTTTTTCCAAATGAATTTTGTTATTATTTTGTCCAGCTAAGTAAAAAAAAATTTTGGTAGTTCGATTGGTATGGCACTGAATAGATACATTAATTTAGGTAGAATTGTCATTTTTATTATATTAGCTCGGCCTAACCATGAGCAACTGATATGCATAAACAGGGGGAATTAGGATGGAGAAAAAGACACAGATAGAAATCATAACCCTGAACGTGCAGGGGATGAACATTCTCACAAAACAGAAGCAGATAGCAGAATGGATTAAAAACCATAATCCTACAATATGCTGTTTACAAGAAACACATCTGAAACAGGGGGATACACATAGGGTTAAGGTAAAAGGCTGGAGTAAAATATATTGTGCCCCAGCTAAAGTAAAAAAAGCAGGTGTAGCAATCCTAATCTCAGACAAAGCAAAAGTAAAGATAGATCTAATTAGAAGAGATAAGGAAGGACATTATATCCTGCTAAAAGGCACCATAAACAATGAAGCAATATCATTGCTTAACATATATGCACCAAGTGGTAAGGCATACAAATTCTTAGAGGAGAGGTTAAGGGAGTTACAGGAAGAAATAGACAGCAAAACTATAATATTGGGAGACCTCAACCTCCCCCTTTCTGAACTTGATAAATCTAACCTCAAAATAAATAAGAAAAAAGTTAAGGAGGTAAACAGAATTTTAGAAAAGGCACATATGATAGACCTCTGGAGAAAACTGAATGGGGATAAAAAGGAATATACTTTCTTCTCAAAAGTACATGGCACATACTCAAAAATTGACCATGTACTAGCGCATAAAAACCTCACAATCCAGTGCAGAAAAGCAGAAGTAGTCAATGCATCCTTTTCAGATCATGATGCAATAAGAATCATTTTTAATAAAGCACCATGGAAAAATAAGCTAAAAACTAATTGGAAACTAAATAATTTAATTCTAAAGAGTGAGTGGGCCAAAGATCAAATCAGAGAAACAATCAATAATTTCATTCAAGAGAATGACAATAATGAAACAACATACCAAAACTTATGGGATGCAGCAAAAGCAGTTCTTAGGGGAAGTTTTATATCCCTAAATGCCTACATGAATAAAATAGGGAAAGAGGAAATCAATGATCTGGGCATACAGCTGAAAAAGCTAGAAAAAGAGCAAATTGAAAACCCCCAATTAAATACCAAATTAGAAATACTGAAAATCAAAGGAGAGATTAATAAAATTGAAACCAAGAAAACTATTGACTTAATAAATAAAACAAAGAGCTGGTTTTATGAAAAAACCAATAAAATTGACAAACCTTTGGCCAATTTGATTAAAAAAAAGAAAGAAGAAAATCAAATCACCAGTATAAAAAATGAAAAGGGTGAGGTCACCTCTAATGAAGAGGAAATCAAAACAATAATTAGGAATTATTTCGCCCAACTGTATGCCCATAAATTTGACAACCTTAGAGATATGGATGAATATCTACAAAAACATAAACTGCCCAGACTAACAGAGAAGGAAGTGAAATTTCTTAATGACCCCATATCAGAAAAAGCTCAAGTCTAATTTTAAATGAGTTAGTGTTTACATTTTGCTTTTGAGCCTCCATTTTCAATTGGTTGATTTCACCTCTCAGGGTGTCCTTTTCTCTCTCTAGATTCTGAATCTCCGTAGCCATTTCGCCAATCTTATTCTTTAGGGACTTGATTTCATCACTGGATTTTTTCTCCATTTTTTCCATATTTTCTTTTAGCTCCCTAATTTGGTTTTTAAAATCCTCCTTTAGCTCTTCCAGCAGTGCTTTTTGGGCTGGAGACCAGTTCATATTAGCTTTTGAGGTATCTGATGTATCTACCGTGTCATTGCCATCCTCCACCATATCGATATTTTGATCCTGCCTGTCTCCATAAAAAGAATCTATTGTCCTCGTTTTTTTTGTATTCTTCTTCATGTTTGTTGTTTTCCCTTTTCCTGGCGTTAGAACGAATTTCTATCTGTGGGTCTCAGGGCTTTCTGTCCCAGCTTACTTATTCTGGGGGTTGTGAGTCTAGAATTATAACCTTCAGTTTCCTGAGGTGTGGGGGAGGGGTCTGGCTCCCTGGCATCTCACTCCCTGTGGGTGCTCTCCAGCACTTGCTTTTCAGCAATGGTCTCGGTTGTTTGTTGTTTGAGCTGATGACTGGCGCTTCCCCTGGGGGAGCAAGATTACGTCTGGGCTCCTGGCATTGGCCCCTCCCGACTCTTCCCCTCTGGGACTAATGAGGTTCTAGTATTTGTCCTGTGAGGCCCCGCTACTCTATCCTCTGTTTCAGTTCTCTTTTTTTTTTTCCCGAGGAATTCTGTGGGTGGGGAGGGGAGGGATTAGAGCCGTTCACCTGGCCATTGAGTCTTCCGGAAGTTCAAGAAGCCGAGTTCCTGGGTTTTGCAAGCGTCAGGACTGGGTGTTTTCACGACTGGTGGCTTTGCGCTGCCTCTCGTCGCTCCTGCAGACTGCCGTCCTGTGTTGGGAGGCCTGGGGATCTCTGCTGGTTTCGAGTGCCCAGCTTTCTCCCAGCCCGTCTCCCATGTGGATTTCCTGGCCGGCCGCTTCCGCCTTGGTCTGGAGCAGCTCCGCACCAAGCATTCTCTGAGCCTGCAGGTTCGTTCCTCCGGCCTTTCAAACTCTCCCGGCTCGGAAATTTGCCCCACACACACTGCTCGCGGTTTCTGACTCTCCCAAATCTGCTCAAATTCACTTTTTTATGGGAATCTGACAGACCTTGTGAGAGAGCTCCGGTAAGACGCTGCCTTCATGAGGCCATCTTGGCTCCGCCCTCCAAATCGATATTCTTAATAGGTGATTATATTTGTTTTTCTTGTTCACTTCTAAATTCACTTTTAAAAATTAGAATTTAACTCTAGAATCTGAAATCAGTATATCTGGGTGGGTTGACTCTATCATTCATTCTTTTTGTTACCTGGTATAGCTTCCCAATCTATATAATCTTTCTTTTGATATTGCCAAATATGTGAAAGTTTTCTTATATGATTTTCTGAACAGTGGAAATCAAACTCTTTTTTATAAAGCATATCTAGTGAGCCTAATGACTAGCACTGTATGAATTCTCTCCCTAGCCTGGCAACATTATCATACCATTTTCTAGTCGAGTTTTGCTAGTTACTCAGCCATTTTGTGTTTGAGGAGAAAAATCCTATTTCCCAATTATTATTATTTAAAATAAAAAAATAACTCACAGATATCTCTATACTGTTAGATTTTGTTATCATTCTGACCTAATCTCTTTTCATTTTTTCACAGAAATGTTTTTATCAAGGTCACAATCCTCTGAGAATAATATTTCTTTTTTTGTGAATGTTCATTATCCAGTTTTAGGTATACTGATAGTATTTTTTTTCCTTTTTTTCTTGTTATATTAACATGAATTCATTGTTTTGTTATTTTCTGTCTAATTATTTGTTTCAACAATCTGGCTAGCAGCTGTTGTGGAGATAGAAGACCACCCAACAACAAGAACACCTGTGCAAAAGCACAGGTTCTTTTGATCTGCTTAACTAAGGAAAGCTATGTGAAGGGGTTGACAAGCTTACTTTAATTTAGCATACAAATATCATTCACTTAGTTCAGGGGAAAAAGGCAACACCCTGAACTTCAGAACAAATACAAACAAATTACAAACATCAACAGACAGACCTTGTCTGATTCAAATCCCAATACATAGTTACCAGAGTTTAACAAAGTCCCAACATTCGGGTTACAAGCTGGAGGGCTCCTAGCTACAGCTGCCCGGAGTCTCTGCCTCAGCACCACCATGAGTGAGAGCCCCCACACAAATGGCTCTGTCTTCTCTTATAGGGTTTCAGACGTCATCAAATGTCATCTGAATGACTAGACCTTTGGCTGCTATGATTGGCTCTTGAGTTAGCCCCTCCCCTTATGACCCTGGGAGGTTCACATCCACATAGGTTAGGTTAACACCTAATAGGGGTTAGAGCCTGGGGCTTAGCACTTAGTAAGTCTCAATGAAATACACTGAATTACTCAAAGCAAACAAAAGCCAAACTCTTCAAGGGCACTTGTTGAACTAAGTGCTGAGAGCCCACTTTGCTTACCAACACATTATTTTAATTCCCAATTTTTATGCATTGTTAGGTTATTGTTTTCTTGATTTGTTCATTTCCTTGATGGTCTCTTTTCCTTTTCTGAGACTTTCTTTGAAGGTTTTTGGTTACTTTCACTTCCCTTCCACTTTTTATATTGGCCATATCTGCCACTATTAAATTTCAGTTAAATGTCTCTACATAAGTTTTAGCATTGGGTCCTACTGATTTTTCATCAGTTCTCAAATTCTTTTTACTAGAGTCATTCTTAGGCCATTAGGAAATTGAGAAGATAGGTAGATAGCTAGATTCATGCATGTGTACATACATACCCATTCATATACAGGTACATAGGAACATAGATTTGTAGGTAGTTACACACACACATATATATATGTATATACATACATACATACACACACACATATATATATATATACACATACACACACACACACACGGGGAGAGAGAGAGAGACAGAGAACGCGCGAGCGTGAGCATGTATTGATTAAATATTTACTGTAAGTTAGGTCTTATGTAAGAACCCAGGACACAAATACAAGCAATCAGAACATCCTCTGCTTCTAGGGAGCTTAAATGCTAAGAGAAGAGGTGAGGAAAGACATCATAAAAGAGAGATGGAGAGAGTACAATTGCAGTAGCAGGGTACATGGTGTAGACATAGCTGGAAAGTGCCAAATGAGCCTAGTTCCCAGCAAATTAAAATAAAGATTCACTACGCATTGAGTAACAGATATGTGTGTATATGTATATGTGTGTGTGTGTGTATGTGTGTATGTGTGTGTGTGTGTATATATATACACATATATATGTATATATGTATGTGTGTGTATATATATATATATGTGTGCTGAAAAATAAAATATCAAACCTAAATTTCATTTATGAGACTATTTCATTTTCGCAATGAAAGTCACATACACTACTTTAATGAATGTACTTAGAAGTTTCAAACTAGTACTTATTTGGTGACATATTTTTCAGTGTATTTTAATATAAAAAAGGAAGAAAGGAAGGAGGCAGGAAAGAAAGAAGGAAGACAAGGAAAATGGAAGAAAGGAATAAAGAGAGAGAGAATGAAAGAAAGAAAGAGGAAGGAAGAGACAGAGAAAGAAAGAGAAGGAAGGAAGAAAGAAAGAGAAAGAAAGAAAGGAAGGACAGAAGGAAGAAAGAGAGGAGAAAGAAAGAAGGGAAGGAAGGAAGTAATAAAGAGGGAAGAGAAAGGGAGAAAAGAGGAAGAAAGGGAGGTAATGAGAGAGAAACAACTCAGAATTAGAGAAGTAAAGAAATGGTATGTAGTTTTAGAGATCATCTAGAAGAAGTATTTCTTATCTGTGGTGTGTACCAGGATATCAACAATCCAAAATGGAAGAAAAAAAGTTATATCTGCACATCAATATAACTGAATTCCTTTTGCACTTATTCTTTGAATTTAAAAGAATTCTGAGAAAAGGTCTATATAGACTTCACTAGATTTCCAAAGTGGCTCTTTAGATTAAAAAAAAAATTAATCACTTAAATTAGAGTAAATATCCCCTTTTACAAAAAGGGATGAGGCCCAGAGAGGTAAAAAGCCTTGTTCAAGGCCAAACTCAAAAACCTTTTTTTGAATCCCAAATTTGCTCATTTCCATTTTTGAATTTTTTTTTAATTATAGATGTTTAGTAGATGGAAAACTTGGAAATGATGTTTCATTCCCCTTTAAACTCTAAGGGAGTAAGATTCCACACTTTCTTACTGCTTCCCTCTTTTCCTTCCTTCCTCCTCCCTTCTTCCCTTCCTTCCTCCCTCCCTGTCCCCTCCCTCCATCCCTGAAGGATAGAGGGCAACATGCTTTATTTTTAAAGGTGATACTGGGGGACTGGAGTTGAAGGACTACTTTAAGAGGTAGTGAGTTCTATTGGAGAATGGACAGTCATGCTTTCTTTGGTAGTATGAGTTGTACTAGTTAACTGTGAAAGTGACTTTCATGTTCCAAATTTGGTGATTATGTGAAAACCCTGCATTGCTTAGGGGAAATCCTTGGTTTGACACAATATCATTCTCAAATTGTGGCAATTTGGTCAGAGTAGAGGGGAAACATTGACACTTCAATTACATAAAAACTTATTAAGCATATAAATGTGAAAAGCTTTTTCTGCTAGTAACCAGAGAACTCTATCCAGCCAGGGGAAAACACCAGGAAAAAAGTCAGACAAATATTTTTGAGGGAAATAGAATAAGCAGGGTATCAGTGTGAGAGGATGCTTATTCTGTGACAGTAAGTGGTAGTGGGATATTCTCATTATAAAATCATTGGCTTATACTGTGTTCTCTATCGCTTAATATATAATAGTGTTTGTTAGAATTTTTTCTTTTAATAAATACCTTCTCTGCTACACAGTGCCCATTATTCTTGCAGCTAGAGAGTTAGTGTACTGTGGAGGTATTTTCCTGGCTTTTTCTATGAGGACTTGAATCAAGTATAGTAAAATTCAGTTTTAACAACATGACCCCAAACACCGAATGTAATTCAGTTCTGTAAAAAAAGAGAGGCTACTAGTAGTACAATGAATTCAAAATTTGGCTATTCCACATTCTGACTGAATGATTTTAGCCCTAGTGTCCTCATTTTTACAGATAAGAAAAATGTACTTGACAACTGACAGAGGCTCTTCCTATTCTAACTGTACAATGTTATTTGGGACCCACTAAAGGCAAATCAAAAATTAGTGTAGTCTCTGGAGTAGAGAGCTAGCTTTGGATCAAGATGGCTTAGATTCAAGTACTATATGGGACACATGCTGGCTATGTGGTTCTGGGCAAGGCAACCTCTCAATGTTGTAAGAAATCCCTTAAGAGTTTCTCCAGAAAGTGCCAACATGAGGTGGTAAACGTTTTCCTTACCCTATTTCTGGATATCATTGAAAGCACAGATCCACTTTCTATCTCTACATGAAAGGCAATGTGTTAGCCACTGGGGATGCAGTCCACTCTTATTCCAGTCACCTGAAACAACAGTCCCTGCCTTTAAGAAGCCAATATTAGACTAGAGGTTAGGAATAAGACATTTATCCAATTAAGCATATGCAAGAAATTTTGAGCAGAGAGAGACTATTTGAAACTGACAGACTCAGCAAAGGTTTCAAAGAGGAAGCCTCATCTGATCTGAGCCTTGAAGAACTACCAGGATTCTAAGACCTGGAGCAAGGAGCGCCTTCCAGGCATGGGGGGTGGGGGTGCATTTTGTGTAAATGACTTCTGGGGATGGAGTTAGAGATCGAAAGTTAATGTCAGGGAACATCTTAGCCATCCAGTTTACCTGGACTATAGAGTATCACTCGAGAGTATTTTAAAGAGATCCATATGATTTGTCAACAGATAGGAACTAAAACGAAGTGGAAAAACCCAGTGCAGGTAATAATGAAAAGAACCTTAGCAATTTAAAACTGAAAGGATGAAGAAAGTATCATTTTATTATCAAGTAGTGTTTTTTTTCAGATGTATCCATAAAGGGCAAGAATCTGTTCCCCAATACTGAGCATGGGAAGTACTTGGTGTCCTCCCCTGGGGAATGAATGGCATTGATTAGATGATGTCTAGGATTTGTACCAGCTCTACACAATATGAATTATGAATATTTGAGAGAAAAGTTTGCTGTAAGGGTTTTTGTTTTGTTTTGATTTTTTAAAAATTTTTCCAGGGGCTTCTCTAACTTTAACAATTAAAAAGAATTAATAAAAAGCTTTTTTTTTTTGCTGTTTTTCCCTAAAGCCCATTCCCTGTAATAGGAGAAATGACTAAAAGTCTTTTGTGAGAAGAGATAGAAAATTGTATTTTGTAGCTATATATGTATGTGTATATATATTATCTATCTCTCATTTATATGACCTCTAAGGATTCATTCCTTTTACTACAGAGTGGGTACTTCTGCTGTTTGTTGGGAAGTTTACCTTTTGATCCTGCAATACCACTTCTAGGTCTATATACCAAAGAGAACATAAAAATGAGAAAAGCAGTGGGGTGGAGCCAAGATGGCAACTGAAAAGCAGGGACTTGCTTAAACTTTCTCCCAGGACCATCCAAACACTGATAAAAATGGCTCTGAAAAAATTCTAGAGCTGCAGAACCCACAAAATAACAGAGGGAAGCAGAGCTCCAGCCCAAGAAAGCCTGGGTGGTCACTGGGAAGGGTCTATAGCATGGAGCTGGGAGCATAGCAGAGCACAGCCCAGCATGGGCCATGCCAGGACCAACCAGACTGGGATCTGGGTGGAACAGGCAGTAGGGCCCTAAATAATTGAGCTGTGGCAGTTCCCAGACTTCTCAACCAACAAACGCCAAAGACAACAGAGCAGGTTAGCAGGAAAAACTACTGTATTGGAGTGAAAAGAGTGCACAGGTGGCCCCAGCCCTGGGGGAGTGGAAATGGTGCAGCCCTGGGGCTGCTTCCAGAGCTCCAGCTAAGGTTGCTTCTGTCCCCAGGCCAATGCAATGGGAAGAATCAAGCCTTGGATCAGAATAGGAGTGCAGAGACTGCTTGGATCTAGGTTACGGTCTGGGTTGGCGGTTCTTTGGGGAGGAGGAATGCTAGTGTGGTAGAGATTGCTGTGTAGAAGTAGCTCTGAAAACAGCAGCACAAGGCCCCTAAAGCTTGGGGCAAAGTACTCTCTACTCTGAAAGAAGTTATATCTTGACAAAAAGATCAAGGGTCCAGTAGTTGGCTGGGAATGTGTACAGGCAGCAAAAATGTACTCAGACTCAAACTCAGTCTTTGGAATCTTTTTTTGGTGACAAAGAAGACCAAAACATATAGCCAGAAGAAGTCAATGAAGCCAACAAGCCTACATCAAAAGCCTCCAAGAAAAATATTAATTGGTCTCAGGCCATGAAAGAGCTCAAAAAAGATTTAGAAAAGCAAGTAAGAGAAGTAGAGAAAAATGGGGAAGAAAAATGAGAGTGATGTGAAAAAATAATGACAAACAAGTCAATGACTTGCTAAAGGAGACCCAAAAAATACTGAAGAAAATAATATTTTAAAAAAATAGACTAACTCAAATGGCAAAAGAGCTCGAAAAAGCCAATGAGGAGAAGAATGCCTTTAAAGGCAGAATTGACCAAATGGAAAAGGAGGTCCAAAAGACCACTGAAGAAAATACTTTCTTAAAAATTAGATTGGAGCAAGTAGAAGCTAGCGACTTTATGAGAAATCAAGATGTTATAAAACAGAAATAAAGGAATGAAAAAAATGGAAGACAATGTGAAATATCTCATTGGCAAAACCACTGACCTGGAAAATAATTCCAGGAGAGATAATTTAAAAATTATTGGACTACTTGAAAGCCATGATCAAAAAAAAAGAGCCTAGACATCATCTTTCAAGAAATTATCAAGGAGAACTGCCCTGATATTCTAGAGCCAGAGAGTAAAATAGAAATTGAAAGAATCCACCAATTGCCTCTGGAAAAAGATCCCCAAAAGAAATCTCCTAGGAATATTGTTGCCAAATTTCTGAATTCCCAGGTCAAGGAGAAAATATTGCAAGCAGCCAGAAAGAAACAATTTGAGTATTGTGGAAACACAATCAGGATAACATAAGATCTAGCAGCTTCCAAATTAAGGAAATATGATATTCCTGAGGTTGAAGGAGTTAGAATTAAATCCAAGAATGACCTACCCAGCAAAACTGAGTATAATGCTCCAAGGCAAAATATGGGTTTTCAATAAAATAGAAGACTTTCAAGCTTACTCGGTGAAAAGATCAGAGCTGAATAGAAAATTTGACTTTCAATCAGAAGAATCAAAAGAAGTAATGTAAACAAGAAAGAAAAATCATAAAGGACTTACTAAAATGGAACTGTTTTGCTCACAGTCCTACAGGGAAAGATTATGTGTGTAATTCATGAGGCCTTTCTCAGTATTAGGCCAGTTGAAAGGCCTATACATATACATAGACAGAGGGCACAGGATTAGTTGAATATGAACGGATGATATCTAAAAAATAAAATTAAGGGATGAGAGAGAAATATATTGAGAGAGGGAGAAAGGGAGAGATATAATCGGGGTAAATTATCTCTCATAAAAGTGACAAGAAAAACTAGTTCATTGGAAGAGGAGAGGGGGCAGGTGAGGGGGAATGAGTGAATGTTGCTCTCATGGGATTTGACTTGAAGAGGGAATAACATACAAACTCAATTGGGTATATTACAGCACATGAAGGTATAGGGAAGGGGATAAAAAGGGGGGATGATAGAAGGGAGGGCAGATGGGGGAAGAAGTAATCAAAAGCAAACACTTTTGAAAAAGGACAGGGTCAATGGAGAAAATTGAATAAAGGGGGACAGGATAGGAGGGAGGGAAATGTAGTTAGTCTTTCACAACATGACTATTTATGAGAGTGTTTTGCATAATGATACAGGTGTGGCCTATGTTGAATTGCTTGCCCTGTAAGGCAGTGTAGGTGGGGAGAGAAGAGGGGAGAGAATTTGGAACTCAAAGTTTTAAAAGCAGATGCTCAAAAAGAAAAGTTGTTTTTGCATGTAACTGGGAAATAAGATATACAGGCAATGGGGCATAGAAATCTATCTTGCCCTACAAGAAAGTAAGGGGAAAAGGGATAGGAGGGAGGGGGAGTTGGGTGATAGAAGGGAAGGCTGACTAGGGAATGGGGCAATCAGCATATATGCCATCTTGGAGTGGGGGGGTAGGGTAGAACTGGGGAGAAAATTTGTAATTACAAATCTTGTGGAACTCAATGCTGAAAACTAAAAAATATCAAATAATAAAGTATGGAATTTTTTTTAAAAAAAGAACTCCAAGGTCTTTGTTTATAGAACAAAATCTGCTTAATATCTCAAGATTTTCTGCAGGAAAAAATATTATCTCTTGGAGATCTTATTCTGTTGTTTTGATTCAACAATAAATGTGGGACAATATAGTCAACAGAATACTAAATTTGGAATCAGTGGAAATGAAATTCACTTCTAGCTCTTTTACATGTAACCTATATTATTCTGGGCTAATCAGTACATTTCTTTGGGCTTCAGCTTCCTAATTTGTAAAATGAGGAGCCTGGTATAGATGATCTCTAAACCATTCCTTTAAAATTGTAAATTCTGTGATCCTATGGAAAAAATAGGAAAAGGACCTACATGTACAAAAACTATTTATAGGAGCTCTTTTTTTGGTGGCAAAGACTTGCTGCTGCTTTTTCTCCTTTGTCCTCGAAGAGGCCCATGATATCAGAGAAGTGATGCCATGACATGCAAGTGAATTGTATTTAAGCAAAGGAGCACTATGTAAAATGACAAGCATGAAATGTGCAGTTACCAGATATGGATCAGAACCATTGGAGATGGCCCAGGATGCAGTGGAGGTCCTTGGTCTTTTTAAGCTGTGGTCTTTAACATGTCTCAATTTGACTGGGGAAGCAGTGCCCATTCTGTGATTAAGGCTTAATAAGAAATGAGGCAGAGAATGGCCTCTTTACCTGCCAAAAAGGGGGGCAGGGTATGAAACTGCACATACACTTTGATCCTGTAATGTCACTACTAGGTCTGTATCCCAAAGACATCATAAAAAATGGAAAAGGACCACATGTCCAAAAACATTTATAGCGACTCTTTTTGTGGTAGCAAAGAATTGGAAATTGAGGGGATGCCCATCAATTGGGAATGACTGAATAAGCTGTGGTAAAATTTTAAAAAAAGAATAGATCTGAAGCTTGTGTTTTCTTTTATCTCACTGCTCATCAATTGTGATGTTTCAATTAAAAATAGAGTATGTTACTGAAATGTTGGCCCCTGTAATCAATATATAACAGGGCCTCCCACAGTGTTTTACACACAACACATAGTAGCTACTTAATAAATGTTGGTTAAATTAAATTGAATACTAACCCTTATTAGAAAGAAGGCAGAAAAAAGAATTCTTGTTTCATGTGGTATCAAGGATTACTCAGATACATTCTGAACTCAGAACAGTGAGAATTCCACTTTAGAAAATAAGAGTAGAAAGACAATTGGACAGGGGGTCAGAAAGATTCAGCTTTGAGCCATGGTTCCAAGGTACAAGCTGTATGTCATTAGGTAAAAGTGATTTCACCTGTCTGAGCTTAAGTTTACTAATCAGTAAAACAGTGTTCAGGCAGGTAGGTGATGCAGGGTATAAAGTATGAGGGCTTGATCTCAATTTCATGGGTTCAAATCTAATCTCAGACACTTACTAGCTATGTGAAGGAAATAGCAAACCACTTTAATATCTTTGCCAAGAAAACCTCAAATGGGGTCAGGAAGAGTCAGGCCTGAGTGAACAATAACAACTATCCTATTGCATTCACATATACAACAAAACAGAGTTCATCTATGTACCAAATACTCCATAGAAGGGTTCCGAGGTAAGCGCTTGTATACTGAGTAATACTAGGTAGGTGTGACCTATTAATGAAGGGTATCTGTGTACCATGAGGTCTTTAATAATAATAATTGACAATTACAGGGTGCTTTAAACTTTTAAAGTGTTTAATATACATCATCTAATCTTAGCTTACAACAACACTCTCCCTCTTCATCTTCATGTCTTATCTTCCCTGGCATCCTCCAAGTCTCAAGTAAAGTCCTACCTTCTTCCAGGGGTCTGCCCCTATCCTCCTTAATATTAGTGCCTTTCTCATATTATCCCCAATTTGTCCTGGGTACATCCTGTCTGTATGTAATTGTTTACATGCTGTTGCCCCTATTAGACTGTGAGATTCTTGATATCCAGGATTGTCTTTTACTTTTCTTTATATCCCCAGCACTTAGCACAGAGTTTAAAATACTGTAGAAACTTTAAAAATGCCTGTTAATTTGACTATTTAGGTATAAATAGATTTACTCTACAGTAACTTTTTTTCTATTTTTTCAAATAACTTAGTATTTTATTTTCCCTCAATTAACTGTAAAAACAATTCTTAACATTTTCTCCACTCATCCATCCCTGCTCCCTTGGTTAGAAGGCAAACAATTCAATATAGGTTATACATGTGTAGTCATGCAAAACATTTCTATATTAGTCATGTTATGAAAAAAAAATAGACCAAAAAAACCCTTAAGAAAAATAAAGTAAAAAAAAAGATGCTTCAATTTGTATTCATACACACCAAGAATCACCTACCCAGAAAAATTGAGTACAATCCTGCAGGGAAAAAATGGAACTTCAATGAAATAGAGTACTTTCAAACATTCTTGATGAAAAGACAAGAGCTGAATAGAAAATTTGTCTTTCAAATACAAGACTCAAGAGAAACATAAAAAGGTAAAGACAAAAGGGAAATCATAGGGGACTTAATAAGGTTACATTCCTACATAGGAAGATGGTACTTGTACCTCATAAAACCTTTCTAATTATTAGGGCAAAGAATTTTTTCTGGGGAGGGATAGGACTCCTTCAGAGTTGTCTTGGATTGTTGCATTGCTAAGAACAGCTAAGTCATTCACAACTGATCATTTTAACACATTGCTACTATTTTGTACACAGTACATTTCACTTTGCATCCACTCATGTAAGCCTTTCCAGGTTTTTTTTTTTTTGAGAGCATCCTGCTTAACGTATCTTATAGAACAATATTATTCTGTCAGAGTAACATAATACAATTTATTCAACCATTATTCAACCATTCCCCAATTGATGGGAATCTTCTCAGTTTCCAATTCCCTAGCAGCAGAAAAGAGCTACTATAAATATTTCTGTACATATAGGTCCTTTATCCTTTTGTTTTGTTTTGTTTTTGGAGGGAAGAAGGCAGGGCAATTGGGGTTAAGTGACTAGCCCAAGGTCACACAGCTAGTAAGTGTGTCATGTGTCTGAGGCCAGATTTGAACTCAGGTCCCCCTGATTCCAGGGCCAGTGGTCTACTCACAGTGCCACCCAGCCCCACCCTTTTGGATTTTATCCCTTTTTGGATACAAACGCAGTATTGCCACTGCAAAGTCAAAGGTTATGCTTAGTTTTATAGCCCTTTGGGCATACTTCCAAATTAATCTAAAGAATGGTTCAATCAGTTCACGACTCCATTAACAATGCATTAATTTCATTTTTCCCACATCACCTCTAATATTTGTTATTTTCCTTTTAGCCAATATAGTCCTATTAGCCAATCTAATACGTATGAGGTAGTATCTCAGAATTATTTCAATTGGCATTTCTCCAATCAATAGTGATTTTAGAGCACATATGGATTACTTTGATTATTTAATCCAAAAACTGTTCATATCTCTTGATCATTTATCAATTGGGGAATGCCTCCTATTTTTTTTATAAATTTTACTCAGTACTCTATATAGTTGAGAAATGAGTTTTTATCAGAGAAAACTGCTTCAAATTTTTTTTTTCACAATTATGGTTTCTAAGTGTATTTCCCTCCATCCTGTTATGCCCCCCCATTTATTCTATTCCCTCTCTCCTTTCACCCTGTCCCTTCTCAGAAGTGTTTTTCTTCTGACTACCACCTCTCCCAATATGCTCTCCTTTCTATCACCCCTCCCTTCTCTTATTCTCTTCTCCTCCTACTTTTTTATAGGGTAAGATAGTTTCTATACCCAATTGCATGTGTATGTTATTCCCTCTTTGAGGCAACTCTGATGAGTGAGGTTCACTCACTCCTCCCACCCCACATTCCCCATCTTCCCCTCCACTTTAACAACTTTTTCTTACCTCTTCTGTGTGAGGTAATTTAGCCCATTATACCCCTCCCTTTTCTTTTCTCCCAGTGCGTTCCTCTTTCTTACCCCTTAATTTTTTTTTAGGTACCATCCCTTCATACTCAACTCACACCTGTGCCCTCTGTGTACATATTCTTAACTGTCCTAATAATTAGAAAGTTTTGTGAAGGACAAGTATCATTTTCCCATTTTGGATTGTAAATAGTTTAACCTTGTTAAGTCCTTTATGATTTTCCTTTCCTATTTACCTTTTTATGTTTCCCTTGAGTCTTGTATTTGGAAGACAAATTTTCTATTCAGTTCTTGTCTCTCATCGAGAATGTTTGAAAGTCTTCTCTTTCATTGAATTTCCATTCTGCCCCACCCCTGCAGAATTATACTCAGTTTTGCTGTGTAGGTGATTCTTGGTTGTAATCCTAACTACTTTGCCCTCCAGAATATCATATTCCAAACCCCCTCATCCATTATTATAGACACTGCCAAATCTTGTGTTATCATGACTATAGTTCCACAATACTCGAATTGTTTCTTTCTGGCAGCTTGCAATATTCTCTCCTTGACCTCGGAGCTCTTTAATTTGTATATAGTATTCCTGGGAATTTTCATTTTGGGATCTCTTTCAGAAGGTGATTGGCAGATTCTTTTAATTTATATTTTACTCACTGCATCACATATATCAGGACATTTTTCCTTTATAATGTTTGGAAAGATTATTTATAGACTTGTTTTTTGATCATAGCTTTCAAGTAGTCTAGTAATTTTAAATTATCTCTCCTAGAACTATTTTCCAGGTCAGTTGTTTTCAGTGAAATATTTAACAGTCTGCTATATTTTCATGCTTTTGGCTTTGTTTTATTATTTCTTGATCTCTCATAAAATCATTACCTTGCATTTGCTCAATTCTTATTTTTAAGGAATTATTTTCTTCAGTGAGCTTTTGTACCTCCTTTTCCATTTGACCAATTATACTTTTTAAGGAATTGTTTTTTCTTCAGTGAATTTTTGTGCCTCTTTTTTCATTTGGGTTAGTCTATTTTTAAGGTGTTATTTTCTTCAATTTTTTGTGTCTCTCCTTTACTAAGCTTTTGACTTGTTTTTCATGATTCTCTTGAATCACTTTCATTTCTTTCCAATTTTTCCTCTACTTCTCTTACTTGATTTTCAAAATCCTTTTTGAGCTCTTCCATGGTCTGAGACTAATTCATATTTTTTGGAGGCTTTTGGATATTGGAACTTTGACTTTATTGTCTTCTTCTGAATTTGTGTTTTGATCTTCCTTGTCACCATAGTAACTTTATATGGTCATTTTTTTTTGTTTGTTCATTTTTGCAGTCTGTTTTTTCTATTTCTCTTTGCTAAAGTGGGACTCTGCTTCCAGGGTAGAGGTTGAACTGTCCCAAGCTTCAGGGGTTTTGTATAGCTGTTTTCAGAGATACCTCTAAGGACCCGAAAGTTTTTAGTTCTTCTAAGGTGGTATGATCTAAGGTGAGGTGTGTTTACTAATCTTCTGGCCTATGAGTAACCACAAGCACTCTTTTCTGTCCTGGAACTGTGATGAGGATCCCTGCTCCAATACAGCTACAAGCTCTGGTGTGCTAGTGCTCCTTCTTGCACTGGAACTGCCATCCAGGACTGTGACCCAGATTTGAGTATTGGCAAAGCAACAGAGTCCTGTCCCCAATGCCAACAAAGAGACCTCTGTAATCTTCTGATCAGTTGTTCAACCTCCTTACTATCTGTGGTCTGAGAGGTTTGGAAGCAGCAATTGCTCCTGCTGATTCAGTCGTTCCCAAGGCCTGCTCCTGGTTTTTTGGGGCCCAGTCTGTGCTGGCATGGCCTGTGTTCCACTCTCAGCCAGGTGTGACAGACCTTTCCTGCCAATCTTCTAAGTTATCTTTGGCTAGAAAATCATTTCACCCCATCTTTTTGTGCGTTCTGCAACTTCATGAATTGTTTTATGGTATTTTTAAAGGTATTCGGAGGGGTTTGGGGGAGAACTCGTGCTAGTTTCTGTCTTTTCTCTGCCATATTGACTCCACCTCAATAACCTTTTTCTTCTAGACTTATTTTACAGATGAGGGAAGAGAACTTTAGAAAGATTAAATTACTTTTTCATAGCAGAACAGTTAATGATTGTCTGAGGTAGGTTTTGAAACTAGGATTTCTTTCTTCCAAGTTCAGCAACTAAGACTCTAAGAAACAACTTACTCATCTCTCTAACTAGCATATACTAATTCCTGCTAGATAACCTTAAAACTATGTTGTCCATAGCTAGCTGCCCTCGTTAAAATAAAAAAAAGATATTTTTTTCTAAAAAAGTAATTGTGAATTCTATAATAACAGATGCATTAAGACACCCACAATTTTATTGTTTTATATGTTTCTTCCACTGATACTGAGGGTAATCCCTCCCTGCTTTAGTAAATCAATGGTTTTTATGAGTGACTAGTTCTCATCCTCATCCTTCCCCACCCTTCATTAAAAAAAATCAGTTACTCAGCAGCTCAAGTATCCAACAAAACTATCCAAATTTAAGTATTGTTCAATCATTTTCAATCATGTCTGAACCGATTTAGAGTTTTCTTGGCAAAGATACTGGAGTGGTTTGCTATTTCTTCATTCAGCTCATTTTATACATGAGATAACTGAGGCAGCAAACAGGATTGAGTGAATTTCCAAGGGACGCACAGCTAGGAAGTATGTGAGGCCAGATTTGAATTCAGGAAGATGAATCTTCCTGACTCCAGGCCCAGCACTTTATCCACTGTGCCACCTAGCTTCCCTAAATTTATACTGATCCTTTAACAATAATTTACAGCTTATCATTAGGCCCACCAGTAAGCTACATAGGACCTTTAAAGAAAGCAATGGCGTTTTAGTACAAGAGACACAGGGACAGAGACAGAGATTGACAAGGTCAAAGATAGAGACAAAGAAACAGAGATAGAATAAGAATCCAAGACTATATATGAAGACGTCAGGGGCATATAATGTAATATTAACAGAAGTTTTAATTAATATACCTCTATTAGAAGATAAAATTGTTTTTTTACTGATGTCTAATGTGTATCATGAGGTTCATTCTATGCTCAACAACACAAAATTCACTATAGGCTAACAATATCTTTTTTTCTCTAATAATTCCCATTTGTTCTTTCTATAAACATATTAAAACGGGCAAAGTTATTTGTGGGACTTACAAAATGAGCTATTTCCTTGAGTAACTGCTCCATATTGTGCTATCTTTTAAAAAAATAATACATATAAAAATTAAACCTTGGAAAATTGTTCCTTTGAGGAAAAAATAAAGGAACTGAGTTTATATAGCGGTGAAAAAGAATGCTAGTTCTCAGGGTAGATATTGCATAAATTAAAATTAATCTCTGTTTATAGATGTTGAGGAAAAGACAAGAGGGAATTTAGAGATTCAGGTTAGACATAAGGAAAAATTTACTATTCATAAGGATGTACAATTTTGGGATGAAGAACTTTACATTGAGTTTATATTTCCAATGTGAGACTTGTGTATTCACTCATGTCTTATCCATTCCCTGACTTGTAAGTGCTTCAAAGGCTCTACTGTGAAGTTCAAATTATATATAGATATCTGAATGAATGAGGCTTACCCTTTTGACTTGACTTCATTCAGATTAAGAGGAAAATGAAACTCCAAAAATGAAAAAAACTTCACTGCTCTTGGGGAATTTATACTCTTTCAAAAGAAACAGCATAGGCACATCAAATTATAAAAAAAATAATCACATAAAATGTATGCAAAATAAATACAAGATAATTTTTAGGGGATTTGCTAGCATTTAGAGACATCAGGACATAGTCCGTGTAAGATATAACATTTGAGCGGGACTTTGCAAGAAACTAAAGGTCCAAAGAAGCAGAGATGAGAAGGACATATGTTCCAGGCATAAAGGAAACCTGTTAAAAGGTACAGGGACAGGAAATAGAATGTCAACCCAGGAGCAGTTTGTCTGGATTATTTAGGAAATAATGGGAAACGTGAATAAAAGGCAGGAAAAGCAGATTACCATAAAGCAGAAAACCATAAAAGGTTTTAAACATGAAGCAGATATTTGAAAAAAAATGAAGCATGGAGGGCAACAACAGGAAAGAGAGATACCGATCAGAACCACATTGAAAAAGCTCAGGCAAGAGGAGTAATGAGAGGCTGAGGGAGGAGACAGTAAGGAATGGATACAAATCCAAGTGCCACCTAACTCCTAGGCAGCTAGCCGGTACAGTGGAGTGTTGGACCAGGACTTGGGACGACATAATTTCAAATTGGGCTTCAGACACTTACAAACTGTGTGACCTTGAACAGGTGATTTAACCTTTGTCTGCCTCAGTTTCCTCAACTACTAAATGAGTGTCATAACATATTCTGTCTTCCAGTGTTGTTGTGAGGTCAAATGCAGTATTTGTAAAGTACTGAGCAAAGTGCCTAGAACATAGTAGTCACTTTATAAATACTTGTTACTTTCTCTTCCCCTACCATTTAGTTTTCTTTCCACTATATCACGCTGCCTTTCTAACCTTCAAATTAGTTTGTAATCAGAAAAAGTTTAGTATATTTGAGGCTAGGTGGAAGTAAGGGTAACAAGGCAAAAAGATCTTAGAATCATAGGTCTAGAAGTAAAAGAGAACAAATAGGTCATCCATTACAATCCCCCCATTATACAGATGAAGAAAGTGAGGCCCAAGGCAATTAATTTCCAGTCAGGGTCACACAATCTAAGGAAGTATGTCATCGAGGGCAGACATGATAGCAATAAAAGACATAATTCCTATATCTCAAGTCTCAACAAGTAGAAATTATTCATATATAGCTGGAGGACAAAGATACACTATTAAACAGAAACACAGGACAAGCTACTCAGAAGAGCCCTTAAGAGTGTTATTAGACTTACAAAGGGATTATGTCACTTTATTTCATTTAACAACTGATTCATCGTATTCTAATTTTGTAGAAGAAAAATTAAGTCCTTTCTTTCCCCTTTCAAGTGGTGTGAACTCCATTAAATAGCACTTTTTTAATGACTGATAATATATTTTAGCTTTGAGGCATCCATCTCTAAATCCTTCTATGAATTTTTACAGGAAATAAATAAAAGCTCTTAGTGGAGCTAGGCTGTTGAAATGCAGAAAATTTCCACATAGAAGTGGGATAAGGAATGGTTATGGAAGCTGAATGGGGAAAAAATCCATATTTCACCCAAGAGTGTACATTTTTATGTCTTTGGCTGATGCCAAAGTCACTTAGAGTTTCTTTTTCTATGTGTTCACTATCGAATTTTGTAGGAGCTGCAATTCTATGCAACCTAAGCTACAGCTAGGAACTTTTGGGGCTGTCATTTCTTAATATTCTTCCACATCAACTTTGATCTTGGGAAAGACAATAAACTTTGCTCATGTAAAAATTCAGGCAAACCTGACTCATGATTATCTGGGTGATAAGCTGACTAGAGATTTTTCTACGTGTACTTAGAAACTGTAGAGAAGGGTGTGAGTGGCATTAAGATACTGTGATCATCTGATTTCAGCAACAATTCATTATCTAAATCCTTGTTGTCAGAAACAATCACCAAACTACAGAAATTAGAAAGATGTACTAGACTTAATTTTAATGGAACAAATGGACAAGAGAGAGAGATTTGATCTGTATATGATGCTGGAATATGTACTTCCCCCTCCACTCAGAAAAGTATTTCCAAAGGTAAATTGCAAATATTGTTTAACCAAATGGCCACTAAGGTCCCCTCTAATTTTAAAATTCTGAAAAATACTCAGATTCTCTGTTAAAAAAAGTGCTTCATGGTCCTGGGGAAAAATTGACTTCTTAGTTAATGTCAGCCCTGCAAGTAGGTTAAGTAGGTGACTGCTATAGCTTAGCATGTAATGTGAGGAGATCCACAAAGATCCAGCTGCCCAGAATATCCTGATATTTTTTTTACCAGTCACCAAGATTTGGTTTAGCTTAATTCCAACCACCTTTCAGAAAATGTGCTAAACATGAAAAGTGAAAGTTTCTGTCCTCAAGAAACTTCCTTCGTACTGGAAGAAATAATATGTGCATATGATACATAATTTGATGGAGAGTATATGCAAAATAAATAATGCAATTTGGGAAAGGAGAGCATAGAAGCTGTGAACATTATTGAAGATTGTATATAGACAGTAGAGCTTGAGATGGGACTTGAGGGAATCATGGTATTCCAAGAAGCAGAGATGAGAGATTGCCTTCCATTCAAGACCAGCAAGTCCCCAGACCCAGAGACAGCTTCATGACCTTGCTCCCTACTTGGCCTCAAAACTCCAGCACTAGAGTTATATTTCCTCTAGTTAAAATTAAGAAAAAAACTCTGTGAACTGCTAAAATGGAAGAAACCTCAAGTCCAAAAAGGAGGACTTAGAATGAGCAGAATTGGTTCACAAAGATTCTAACTGCATGTATAAGAAGCTTCTGAGTCAGAACAGTGAGACAAAATTCTTATCTGCTCAAAGATGAGTGGGAAATTATGAGGCATTTATACATATTTGAGGTTTTTAGGACTTTTAGGACTTATTTAGGGAGAAACACAATAAATTGAGAATTCAGGTGGGAAGTTGGGGCCTAGGGAGAAGAAATCTGTAAACAGAACAAATCAGAAAGTGGGATGATCGCTGCTGTTTAGTCAGAAAGCAAGATGTTTGCTTTTCTCTCTAATTTGGTCAAGACAGTTTTCAGCAGTTGCAGGCTTCTCTGAGTTCAGTTAAAGTTTACTTAATAAACAATCACTGGTATGTCAAGCAGCCCTGAACATCAGAAGTCTTCCTGATTGGCCAGTTGTTCTTTTACTCCACTGTCCTGTTACCCTTTGAAAAAGGGAAGACCTAGCTGTCTAGCATATTTAATTGGTTAGTAAAAGCATTACAGAGCTCATGTCCATACCCTGTACACAATAAAAGCAGTATGTTTCCTTTCCTGAAGGCTACTGTTAAAAATTGCTAAAGGGCCCAGTGCTCCTAAGGCTTTCACCTCATTACATCAATTATCATAAGAGCTAATATTCATGCAGAATCTGGTTTTGAGATAATTCAGGGAAGGTAAGTTTAATTGTATAAGGAACCAGTTGATGACAAGCCCTAAATGGTCATGGGATATCATGAGTCACATAAAAGGATGAAATACACTAATGGCAGCTTTGGAGAACTGGTGGGCAACATGAATGAACAGGTTCAGGCAGCTTCCTAGGCAGTAAGGAGAGGGGCTGGGCAGAAAGAAGGTTCCTATTTCACAGGGAAGGACAATAAGCACTATTATATGTCTATGATCAGAGGCAGCTTGTTAGGATCAGGGAGCAGACAGAAAGGAATGAAGCAGGCACATGTGACTAAAGGATGTTTATTACTCCCCAACTCCTTAGAAATAGCTTAACTTAAGAAAAACAAATAATTAGAATGAAAGGAGGTTATTCATCTGTTGAAGAACTATCTGGAAAAAAAAAAATCTGTGGCTTGTGAATCTAATGAATTTTATTGTGCTACACAATGACAAGAAATGATATTTCAGAGAATCCTGAGTATTATTAACTGATGTTGAGTGAAGTGAGCAAAATTAGAGGAACAATCCATTCTAGGAAATGAACATTGTAAAGTACAAGAAAATTGACTTGAGTACTGATCAATGCAACCACCAACCATGTCTCCAAAGGACATATAATGAAGAATTTTACCTACATCCTGACAGAATGGTTATGGTGTTAAGGTTCAGAAAGAATTAAAGTTTTGGATTGTGTGGATTTTTCATAGTTATAATTTACAAGGTATTTTTTTCCTTTCATTTAATTGGAAATCAAAGGGATGCTCATCAATTGGGGAATGGCTGAACAAGCTGTGGTATATGAAGGTAATAGAATACTATTGTGCCATAAGAAATGGGGATGATACGGACTTCATAACAACCTGGAAAAACCTACACGACATAATGCTGAGTGAGCGGAGCAGAGCCAGGAGAACATTGTACACAACCACAGATATATGGATTCCATGAGGACCAACGCTGACAGACTTCGCTCTTCTCAGCAACACAAGGTGCAAGGACAACTCCAAAGGTCTCACGATGGAGAATGCTATCTACATCCAGAGAAAGATCTATGAGGTTTGAATGCAGATTGAGGCACACTTCATGCTTGCCTTTTTTTCTTCTCTTTTTTTTCGTTTTTTTTTGGTTTTTCTTGGGTTTTTTTTTGGTTCTGTTTCTTCTTTCTCATGATTCATTCCATTGGTCATAATTCTTCTCCACAACTTTAGTGTGTAAATTAATTCAATGCAAAGTTATACGTGGTAGTTATATGAGATTCCATGCTGTCTTGGGGAGGGAGGGGGAAAGGAGGGGAGAAAATCTGGAACTCAAAATTATGTAGAACCGTATGTCATAAACTAAAAATAAAATTTTTTAAAAATTGTATTTTCCCCCTTTCATGTCATGTTTAAGTGGAGGAGTGATTGGGAGGGCAGTTGTTATCAATAGTGATGGCAAAAAACAGGTACAATAAAACAATTTTTTTTTAATTCAAAAGAACGTTCAGAAGGAAGCACAGGAAAGTAAGGCAGTTTTGAAAATAATATGTGGAATTATATACATTTGACAAAGAAGCATGAAATCGTGATTCACAGTTTCATTTAAAATCTTTTTCTGTTCTAATGTGTCTAAGGAAATGTCCTTTTCAGTATTTAAATTTTGAATGAATAATGAATTTTTAATAAGACAAAAAGAGAAACAATTTAACTTTCAATTCCTGATAAATCAGGGAACACTGAGATAGGAAAATTAAAAAATAGAGTATGTAAATGAGGTAGGTTATTTCTCTTTCAGTACCTTCAATAATAACAACAACAACAATAATAATAAAATAACAAACATTCTTATTTCCCTTGCACTGGCATGAGTTTAGATTGAGATTAGCCTTTAATATGTTTACTCGTGAAGATTAGAATACAAAGGAGGAAAGCATTGTCAAGGTTTGAAGGAGAAAAGAGTAGGCCTCTTAAGCCTCCTCAGGTTTTCTTTGTAGAAGTAAACAAATCACAGTCTGGTTAGTTTAGTTAAAGTTAATTACTACAGGAAATATTTTTAAGTATAATGGGGGTACACTTGACAACAAGAGACCCATTTAGAAGAGGAAACTAGCACCAGGTTTTGGCATCATCTATATTGTTATCATGACCACAGAAACAGAACCTTTGATCTGTGGGATGAGAGAGGCAACATTTGCTGCCTTAATCTCCAAAAAGACCATCCCAGTGTTTTCCCTTTTTTCCTTTCCTTCCTTTCTAAGTCTATCTGTATGCAACTCTCAAAATCAAAGAAGAACTCTCGACTCATATCCTGGGTATTGTTAGGAGATAGAACAAGAGAGAGAAAATATTTTTGTTACAAAACAATTAGCCCCAAGGAGTATGCTACTTGAGCAGTTTTCCCTGCCTAGCTTTCTTAGTCTTTCTCTATATTTTAGGTTTCTCCAGGGACGCTTGTGTGTACTGAATAGTTCTATAAACTGCCCAAAGTTTCAGGGTCTTAGGCAAAGAGTTCACTAAAGACTGAGTGATGAGAACTATGATTTCTGACATTAGTGACAGTAAATATATCAGTGCTTTCCAAGCCCCTCTCTCATGTGTGACTGTATCACTGATGGCAGAACTCTGGTAGCCAAAATGGTGAGGTCCTTGCAAAGTGGGGATCGAGGTAATATTAATTCGACTACCTTTTACTTAGGAAGAACCTCATAGTTTATAAAGTGTTTTTAAGGGATAATATCTATATTAAATCTCTTTCGACTGCTACAATTCTGTGAACTAGGCAGTACCATTATTACTGTTGTCTCTCTTTTGCTCATTAAGAGGTTGAGTTTCAGGAAAGTGTAATGATTTGGCCAGGGCCATGTAGCTAATAAGTAATTAAGCAAATATATAAATCAAAATATTCCGATGTCTAATCCAGTGATATGTACTGGATATCTACTGCTGTTTTTGTAAGTACACATTACAGTAAAGACTGCATTTTTGGCAATGCCTTAGAAACTAACAGGTTAAGCATCGCTGTCTGTTGAGATACAGGATTGATGCTAAGATAGAAAGGAAGATGACATTTTAGTCTGGGCCCTGGCTCAGATCAATCCTGCCTTTGAGATTGTAACAGGGAGGATTGGTGGGGAAGGAGCATGTCTGCTGTGCCATACATTCATTCTGCACAGTTACTTGGGTTTCTAGGAAGCTTTTGCAATTTCTTTCTGGGGAGAAGTCATATAGAGTAATGCAGAAGGAGAATAACATATGGTCACATGCAGTGCCATGTTGCACTGATGAAGTCCTAGAAAGAGAGCTAGGATGGACAAGTTCTTCTGCTGACTCCAAAAGCATAGAGAAATGGAGGTGACCAGACTCAGAGTAGAAACAAGGTACTAATACATTGGGTCAGAGTGACAGTTAAATGTAGATGTGCATGATCAGATTGTGACTAGACAGAAGACAAAGTTCCATGAATCAAGTAATAATTATGTGTTAGGCACTGTGCTAAGCATTGGGGATACAGGAAGGGTGAAGAAAGAACTCACAATCTAATATGGGAGGCAGGGAGAAGCAACATAGAAATTATACACACGCACATATGTAGAGAGAGAGAGAGACAGACATATATGCTGGGTAAATTGGCTTAGAGGTGACCTTGTGAATTCAAGAGATCCTATAGTCGTTTTAGTGTCATCTAGGTGGCAGACTGAATAGAGTTCTAGGCTTGGAGTCAGGGAAACCCATGTTCAAACCCAGTTTCAAACACTTACTGGTTGTGTGACCCTCCCCAAGTCACTTAACCCTGTTTGTCTTAGTTTCCTGTCTGTAAAATGACCTGGCAAACAAAATGGGAAACCACCCCAGTATCTTTGCCAAGAAAACCCCAAATGGGGTAATGAAGAGTCAGACAGGACTAAGGAACAACAAAATCTTATTAGGTGGAGTTGACTGGTAGCAAGGGGAGCTTTTTATAAGAAAAAAAAATAACCACCAAGAGAAAGGAGCTAAGCCTTTTTCTGAATTGGTAGAAGACATATTTTGAAAGTTGTTTAGATAATTCAGAATCAAGGCAAAATGTGAAACATCTATTCCATAAACCCACAAAATGCTACATGTTCCCATATGCGTGACTCAACATCCTGACACATGCAACAGTAATGATAAGCTTTAAGTTAACAGTTGCTCACCTAAATCTAATCAGTGAGTACAGTGATTCTCTTGGGCCTGTTATCATTTCTTTTTTTGTGTAGAAAATAAATATCTATCTGTCCTGTCTTGATTCTTTTCTGTACATTGTACACCTTTCTATTTTCTACTTTGTGGAGACCTTAGACAGGAGCCAAAAACTAATCTATGAGTTTGTTACCAGGATACAGTCATAAATGAACTAAAGAACATGAGAAAAGGGGATCTATCTCCTTTATTTAGATTCTAGACTCCTGCAGGACTTCACCCAGTGAGAATGAAATGGAACCCTTAAGGAGAACAGTAAATATGCTAAATGGTTTAGGCCTGATATAATTTCCTATTACAAAAGGATACCTACTTTATTGAGTGACAATGTTCTGCATCACCCTGTTTCATGATTCTATTCATCTTTTCCCTAAAACATATTGTGCAATTCAGGGGTATGCTGGTAAATGTTTAACAACTCTAGGGAAAAAATACAAATGCATTATTTTAAATTACATATGCATTATTAACATTTTCCATCACTTTTTAAAGTCTTGACAATTAAAACAATGCGGTGAGCCCTGATTTGAAGTGTTTGTAGATTTCTAGGTTACAAATGCTCACCCTGAAAATTTGTAGTCAACACTCCTAATTAAAGTGGGATGGAGCACAACTCTCCAATGGAAACAGTCCTAGATTTGGCGTCGGATAACAGTTCTGACCCTGATCGTACCTATGTGACCTTAGAAAAATGAATCTGTCAGGGCCTTCATTTCTTCATTCTACAAAATGACTTCGAAGCATCCTTCTCTCTCCAAACCTAGGAGAGCTCTAGAGTTGGAGAGAGAGGACTTGACTTCAGAACCTAGCTCTTATACTCACCTCTTTTCTGACCTTTGGCAAATCCCTTTACATTACCAGGCTTGGATAGAATGACTTCTAAGCAAACTGTCAGTTCAAAATCCCATGACTGACTCCTTTGAACAAACTTCACTAAGAACAAGTCAATACAAGTTATAAAACCTTAGAGTACTCCTTCCTTTGACTGATGAGAAAGCACTTCTTACCAATTTAATTTTGTATAAATTTTAGGATACTCCTTACTTTCTCCCCAAATAGGGAAGAATCGATTGCAGTACATCAAAAATGTTTCTGTCTCAATGACAAGTACTCTTTGAATTGAACAGAGCTTATTTGACAGGGGTGGAGTGGCACTGAAGGAGATTTTGTAAATCTTTTCTATCTCAAAGTTTGGGGCATTGAGATAACAACCTAAATTGAAATTATGTTTGAATACATAAACATCTTCTCTCAATAACAGTGGTGCCATCTTCAGTCAAAGTGTGTGGGTCCGAGACCACGATGCACATTAAAAATAGACAGAGACCATTCTTGAGAAAAGGCAAAAAGGAGTTTTATTGTTTTCTCATGAGAAAGGACACACCCATCATGGCCCAAGATAGTGCCAGCAAGGGAATACATGGGTGTACAGCTCAAAGCAAGTTTTAGAGGTCCTAATGAAGAGGGCCCCCCACTCACTGGCTCCTCTTCCCACTGACTGGGTTTGGAGTTCACCTCCAAACACAGAAACTTCTTCCCAGCAACAAAGAACAAT
This sequence comes from Trichosurus vulpecula, assembly GCF_011100635.1. Taxonomy (NCBI): domain Eukaryota; kingdom Metazoa; phylum Chordata; class Mammalia; order Diprotodontia; family Phalangeridae; genus Trichosurus; species Trichosurus vulpecula. Next base: position 136,497,571 of record NC_050581.1, read on the forward strand.
AAACAAATAGGCATGAAACCAGAGACAGGGACGGTTTGTTCAGCAAAAAGGGACAGAGAGGAGGAATAGAGGCTAGATAAAGGGGACCTTGCATTTGGGACATCTGGCTCTGCCTCCTGATGTACTTTCTTATCTCTGCTTTCTTAGCAGAGTAGTTTCTGAAAAATATAGGAGGGGTGCAGGGATGCAGGGTGAGGGTGGATAGCAGAAGAAGTCAGGTCTTATCCCATGCTGAGGGGCCTTCACTATTTCAGCATTCCACTCAAAAGTTACCTTCCATTTGTTCCTGGAAGCTAGGCCAGGAAGATTGATGTTGTGATGTGACAGTAATGAAACACTATTACTTGCACACTTTATGACACCAGCTACCATGGGGAATGATTTTATAGTCACCTTCCACATAAGCAGCCTGTGACCAATTATGACTCTCTTCTGAGCATTGGGAATATTGTGATGCCCTCTCTGAGCAGTATTTAAGTTAAATCAACCTCCAACCTACTAAGAGTGGAATATACATAATGTGCTGTTGTCTATTTTTGAGTTATGTATTTATAACTATTTGTAGGAGAGTAATGAACCCATCTTGTTCAGAAAAAAAAGATCAAAGCATAACCAATCTTTGAGAAAGTTAAGGTAGCTGCCTATTTTATGTAACACCATGGTATAAAGAAAACTTCACTCTCTCAGCAGGTCTTCTTTATCAGCTGTTTGTTTGAAGGACTCTTTTTTGATGAATTTGCTTGAATTTTAAATATAGTAAAGCTTCAGATGTACTAGTCTGTCTTTATCCAAGAATTAAAATGAAATCCTCAGATTTCAGATAATTAACCTGAACTGAACTGGGAAAGTTATTTGTCAGTGTGCAGCATTAAACAAATCTCCAAAAGATGTAACCAATTTCTGCTCTTGCAAATTGATATTAGTAAGAAAAGTCATAGTGGAGAAAGACAGCATAGTGTGATAGAAAGATTCCTGGGCTTAGAACTGAGAGATCTGGATTCAAATCCAACCAGGGGCATTAGCTATATAAATTGAGCAAGTTTCCCCACATTTCTAAGTCTTAGTTTCCTATTCTGTGAAAGTAGAGAAATTATTGATTATTGTTGAAGGTAATCATGAGGAAAGTGCTTTGTAAGTAACTATTAATGTGTTACATAAATGTAAAGTGAGTATGATGTACTTGAACACCTTCAGTAGTGTATGAAATTATGTGATACTCTGGGGGACAAAAAAGCATTGAATTAGAGGTTAACTATATGTCATGGCATACCTGTGCAACCACAAACTTCTGTTCTCAGAGATTCAATTTTCTTTCGGTAAAATGAGAGGACCGTACTGTTAGCCACATATAATGGAGACCAAAGAGAGAAAGGAAATCCCCCCCCCCAAATTGTGGAAATATTGATAATACTTTGGAGTAGTAAAGAGAAAAAAAGCACATTGCTTAAATAAACCTTGGTAGAAGAACATGGCAATGAAAAGATCAATCAATCATGTATTTAAGATTTATTAAGCCCCTACTTTCCAGGCTTTGTGCTAAAATCTGGAAATACAAAAGAGGTAAAAGACATTCCAGGCCCTCACAGAATTTGCAGTCAGATTGGTGAGAGAACATGCAAACAAATACATACAAAGCAAGCTATTTACAGGGTATAAAGGAAATAATTAACAGTGGGAAATCACCAGAATTAAGCAGGGTTAGGGAAGTACAACGCAGGATTTTGGGAGGTCAGTTCAGAAAAGAAGAGGGAAAGCATTTCTGGCATTGCTGATGGACAGAAAATGCCTGGAGCCAAGAAATAGTCTCTCCTTGCTGTAACAGCCAGGATACAGAGTGACTGGACAGAAGATTATGTGTTATGGAATATGGTATCAGAAGACTGGAAAGGTAAGAGAAAGGTAGGTTATGAAGGACTTTGAATACCAAACAGAAGATAGCAAAATATTGTGGTATCATAAGAAAGATCAAATAAGAGCAATTCAGAGAAACCTAAGAAGATGTTTCTAAACTCACACAGAACAAAATAAAGAGGACCTTTCTAATAAAATATGCAAGTACAATAATGCAAGTGAAAATTATTGTAGTTGACAGCTAAAGTCAGTAATTGCAATGGCCAATCTTGTTCCTGGGAAACATGAAATATACTTTGTACCTTTTGGTAGAGAAATGGAAATTATGGACATACAAATTTTCATATGATTTCAAATAAAGTGTTTTTTTTTCTGGTTCATAGGTTCAGGGTATATCAGGAACAGAATGTGATTTTTTTAAAGTGGTGTCAATAACCATTTTTAATAAAGCAAAATGAGAAATTTGACTAAATGATCACGAAGGCAATCTTAAACTCTGACATTCTATGATGTTATAAATATTTGAAAACTTTTAAGTAAATAATTCATTTCCTTTCATGGACATCAAATTGGCAATACCAATTACCTCTGTAAACTCCCATTGAAAGGTGAGAAGACATTTGTTATTACACAAAATCGGTCTTGGCAAAAAACAAGGTGAAATATTGCTTAGCAATCATAGGAATACAATCCTATGGCAAGAAACTGATGTGCTTCGTCTTCCATTCCTTGGGATGCTTGCTTTGGAAAGAAGCCACTTGACCCCTAATAATTGCATGATAATGGGATGTCAGTAGTAGATAGAACATTTGGAGCCTTTAGTCCCATCGTCCTTTCATTTGATAAAGAAACCAAGGGCCAAATACTTGAAGCAACTTACCCAGTGACACTAGTAAGTGTCTTTTTTTGTTACAGTATTGCTATGTAAATTATAAGGTATCCTTTAATAGGAGCAAACATTTTTCTCTTGGAGAGAGATTTCAAGAATTTTGAGGTTGTTGTTGGCCTAGGCAATGCTTTGAAGAGGTTTACTTATCACATTTTATCTACTTTTATCACTTCTTTGCCCAAATGAAAGCTGCATGTGTGTGTGTGTGAGAGAGAGAGAACTTCAGAGGAACGTTCAGCTAAGTTTTTGAAAGATGCAAGAAAGTTTGGGTTAAGTTCAGAAGGTACTGAAATCTGAGCACTTGAGGGTTCCCACTTGTCCCAGATAAATTCCTCTTGAAGATTCCTTCCCTGGGTAAGGCAGACACAGATTTTCACAAAGTAGTTCTTGCCCCTGCTGGTATTTAACCAAAATAATCTCAGAGTTTTAGTTCCCTGTCAGTACAGAGGACACATGAAAACCAAATATGCCTGTGGGCAAAAAAAAGAAATAAAAAAAGAAAAAAGAAAAAAGAAAAAAGAGAAAGAAGGCATGCAACTACAGGAAGGTAGATTCGGTGATGGAGATGGAAATACAAAAAATGAAATCCTTTCCTAGGCCCCTTGGATAGATTTAATTTAAGAGCCCTTGAACTAGATGATCTCAAAGTTTGCTTGCAGCTCTAGCATTGAGTCTATTTAAGTAGATTGTGAAGTCTTAGATTTTAGTGCCAAAATCAACTTGCCAAGTCCAAGATGGGAAGGTATAGCTAGATAACTCTTCATCAGAAAAAAAAAGATATAGGCATTTGAGTGGGTTACAAGCTATATTTGTATCAACAGTGCAATATAGTGTGAAAAAAAGATTGTGATTTAGGCTACAAGAGATATGGAATCTCCAAAAACGGAGGTTATAGTTTCATTGTACTGTGCCCTGGTCTGACTCTAGGTGAAGTACTATGTTCCATTCTGGAGACTACATTTTTGGAAAAAAAAAAATTCTGACTTGGAGTCAGAAAGCTATAATTTTGAATTCTGCCACATATATTTACTATTGTATGTCATCATAGTGAAGACACTTAACCTCCTTCAGTCTCAGTATCCTCATCTATAAAATGGAAATGATAATTGTACACATCTCTCAAAATTGTTTTAAACATCAAATGAGATAAAATATGTGAAGTATTCTGTACAACCTGAAGTACTTTATTATTACATTTTATGATGGGATGATGATGATGAGAGATCCCAGAGGAGGGCAATCAAAATGACTTGGCCTTGAGGTCCTTCTATGTGAAGATTGGTTTAAGCAAGTAGGTATGTTAAATTAAGAGAAGACAGGGAAGCACGGTAGTTTCTTTAATTTTAAAATTCACAAGAAAGGTTAATATTTATTTTGCTTGACCCCTAGAATCAGAATGAAGAAAAGTGGTGTGTGAGAGAAATTTATGATTAAGGTGGAGATGATAATTATTATTATAACTAACATTTATATATCATCTACCATATCCCAGGTATTTGGATACGTATTTTGTAATTATCATTTCATGTGATTCTCATGGAAAACCAATGGAGGTAGGTACTATTATTATCCCTCTTTTGCAGATGAAGAAACTGAGGTAGCATAGAGGTTACATGACTTGTCCAGGGTCACACAGCTAACACTTGTCTGAGGCCACATGAGGCCTGACTCCAGGCCCTGCAGTATATACACTGCTCCATCTAGCTCCCTATACAGAAAATCCCATGTGTTTTCCTTCAGTTGAGATCCCCAAGCAAAGACTGGAGGATGGCGTAGAAGGGATTCTCAATCCTGGATTGGTTGGACAAGCTGATCACCAAAATTCTTTCTGAACTAGGAGTCTTGTGATTCTGCCAGTCAGAATTTATGCCCTGGCTCACCACTGGTGGCAGTATAGTGGCAGAGACATAACAATTCCGACTGGGAGATGAGTAACTGGAGCTTTTGCTCCCTCTGACATCAGGAGATGCATATTAACTCTAATTTTGAATACAACATAAGGGAAAGACTGCAGTGACTTGAATCACTGACAAACCTGACACCCCTGCATAAAGGTTAACCTAGATTTTTTTCCTTCTAACTTCCAGACATATTTGTTAAAAAGTTCAAGAAATCTCTGAGACCCCATAGGCATGAAGTTGTGAGGATGGGTAGCTACTGACGAAGCAGCAAACAGTTACAGGAAGGCTAGTTTAATGAACACTTTGACAATTAAACTATCTTTTTTCTAATCTAAACTGGCTCCTCTAAATGCCTTTCTCCTTCAGTCAGCAGAGCCTGGCTACACACTAATGTTCTTCTTGTACATTAGGACACCTGCATTGGCCTCTCAGACACAGTTGGAAGCCGCCCTACCTCTGTGGCTGCAGCAACAACTTGCTCCTCTCATTCTTGCAAAGGCTCTGCTAGGGCTGTGCTCAGTGAACTGATTGCTACCTCACCCCTGTCCCCCAGGTGCCAACTTTCTCACGCCTGGTCTTTCAGGTTCAAAGTCAGGTTGTCTCTATCATTTGTACTTTCTACAATAAGATAAGCAATTATCCTTTGGCTCCTCTAATTAACACCATTGATGTTGGAGGTAACGCATATATTACATAATTAGAAGTTAATGCGGAAGGGAATAAATGATGTCTCAATGACTGGACAATTCCTGAAGGAGAAAGTTATCAATTATTGTCTACAGATTCTAAGTCATGATTCTTAGTTTAATTCAATTAAATAAACTATTATTAAGCACCTACTGTGTGGCAAGCACTATGCTATGGCACAGGAATATAAGAACAAAAAGGAAGCAGACCATAACATCAACAAAACTCCATTTTTAGGGAAAAGAGAGAAATCTGCTCTCCTACGCAGGAACCAACTACAAATGAAAGCTTGCTTTTGCCTTATTTAAAATTTATAGTGTCTTTCTCTCTGTCTCTCTCACTCTCCCTGTCTGTCTCTGTTTTTGTTTCTGTCTCTCTCTTCATTATTCTCTGTCTCTCTGACAGTCTCTCCCTCTTTGCTTCCCTTCCTCTCTGTGTCTCTATGTCTCTCTCTCTCTCTCTCTCTCTCTCTCTCTCTCCTCTCTCTTTCTCTCTCTCCCTCTCTCTCTCCCCTGCCTCTCCCCAATCATGACTGCAAATATTCTACCTTTTCTCTACTGAAGGACACAGCAGGTTATTGTGTTGTAGTCTCTCTCTGATCCAAACTAGGCCACTTGAGAGGTAATGAGAGGCATGACCTATAACCATTCTATTAAGCAGAATTGCTCATTTATAACGGTCCCAAATTATCCTTTCTCTAAACTAGGCTTCCACTGTGCCAGTCCTACGAGCCAACATTAAAGGACCTAGAGCCAGGTAAAGAAAAACTAGTAAATACCACTGAGTCATGGGCCAGCTGTGTGGACTCACTGGTGAGGGCTGCTTCAAGCTAAACTGATCAGCAACAACCTGGGTTCTCCTTAATGATCTCTGAGTTCCAATATAATTCAACAAACACTTATTAAATAACTACCATATGCAAAGAAATGTAAATCAATTGTCAATACAAACAAAGCAAAAGTGTGTTTTATTTAGCAAATAGTTGACTTACTGGGCAAGCAGAGAGAGATGGCAGCATAAACTAACACTGAATATAAACTAGTTTGTTGAAGATAATTGAGGCTCACTTGAAGAACCACATAGAGGCTGCTGTGAACACACCTAGCAGGAAGAGGCATCCAGGATACCTACTGGATCTGGGCAGAGTACTTTGGTTCCAACCTTGTCAAAGATCTTCACCTTGACTGAGTCTGCACTTCCAAAGTGGCTCAGGCTCAGACATGGTGGTTTCTGTGGCTCAGAGGAGCTCTGTCTTCTGTGGTTATTGCTACTGATGCTAGTGGCCCTGAACAGCTAGGGGCAGGGGAGCTGTGGCCTCTTTATGTGGTCTGGTCAGTCATGAACTTCTCTAAGGAAGAGGGACTGAGTAGCATTCAAGGAATCAGAAATTACCCAGAGAGTAAAATGTTGTAGACAATTCTAACAGTCAAGATATCAAGATGGAGTGGGAAATTAGAAGGGCCAGCTCTTTTTATTCAATCAGTAAACATTTATTAAGCACCTACTATGTCAACAGACCTAATATAACCTAGCATACCATATTCTAAATGCTACAGATACAAAGGAAGGCAAAAACAGTTGCTTTTGTTGAGAAACTCAGTCTAAGGGGGAAGAAGATATGCAAACAATTATTTACAAAGGGGGTATTTGAGGGTAAATTGTAAATAATCAATAGAAAAAAGGCACTCACATTATAGGGGATCAAAAAAGGCTTCTTGTGGAAGGTAGGATTTTAACAGGGACTTGAAGGAAGCCAGCTGGAAAACATGATGAGGGAGAAAATTCAAGACATGGGGGACATATTGGGGAAATGTTTGGAGTTGGGAGATAGAGTGGCTTGTTCTAACAAAAGTGAGGAGGTCAGTATCACTGACTCACAGAACCAGTGTATAGGGAGAAAATGTATGGAGAGGGAAGTTGAACTGGTGATACACTTGTGCTAGGGATACTGATCAGCAGGCTATTGTAATAGTCTAGGTTTGTATTTGCAAACTCCTGTGTCATCCTCTTACCCTGTGAGGCCAGGATATAGGACTGGGATGTGGTTTCTACAGCTCAAGAAAAATAAAACAAAGAAACCCAACTGTCCGTGCCTTTAAGTAAGTTAAAGACCAAACTCACTTACTCTACCAAGTATAGATTGATGCCTAAGTGCCCACATCTCTCAGCTATGTCAGGATCTATGATTTCTTGGCCAACCACAATAACAGTCAAACCCTTTCTGTCATACCAATACGTGCCTCTGTAAACCATGAAGACATCCATACATATATTCATTGACCAGGTCCCCTGTTCCTCCCTTCCCCCCATCTCCAGTGTGAACTTATTGAAATTTTTCTCCTATACAAAAAAGGAAAGCTGTCTTCATGGCTCAAGAAAAACTTTGTGCTTGTTAAGAGATGGACAAATCACTGCTACCTATATCTGTCTGATATACATCTGTAAACTACAGAGAATTTCCGTGTTATTACTATTCCATTTTTCATGGGTGTGACAATCCCAAAGAGTCATGTACATTGGTGGTTCTACCATATTTATTTGTAAAATCTTTGCAGTAAAGTAATATAGCTTAGACACCAGCTCTTGAGGCTTATCTGATACCTTGCAAATAGTGAAATTAGGAGGAGTAGAGGGCAGGGAGCCTGTATTATTCAAAGAGAAGACAAGTCACTTTGAAAAAAAATCCCAAGTTTATTTATTTTGAGTTTTCAACATTCACTTCCATAAGTTTTAAATTTTCTCCTCTTCCTTCTCCTGTCCCTCCCCAAGAGAGCATGCAATCTGACATTGGCTCTACATATACATTCCTATTAAACACATTTTCATGTTAGTCATGTCTCATAGAAGAATTATAACGAATGGGAGAAACCATGAGAAAGTAAACAAAACAAAAGAGAAAAGAGTCTGCTTCACTCTGCATTCTGACTGCATAGTTATCTCTCTGGATGTGGATGGCATTTTCTATCATGAGTCCCTTGGAAATGTTTTAGGTCTTTGCATTGCTGAGAAGGGCTAAGTCTATCAAAATCAGTCATTGCACACTGTGGCTGTTACTGTGTACAATGTTCTCCTGGTTCTGCTCACTTCATTTAGGATGAGTACATATCTTTCCAAGTTTTCCTGAAGTCTGCCTGCTCATCATTTCTAATAGCACAATAGCTTTCCATTACATTCATTTACCACAACTTGTTCAGATATTCTCCAACTGATATGCATCCCTTGAATTTCCAGTTCTTGGCCACCACAAAAAGAACTATTATAAATATTTCTCTACATGTGGGTCCTTTTCCCATTTTTATGATCTCTTTGGGATATAGCCTTAGAACAGGTATTGATGGGTCAAAGGGTATGCGCATTTTTATAACCCTTCTAGCATAGGTCCAAATTGTTCTCCAGAATGGTTGGATCAGCTCACAGCTCCACCAACAATGAATTAGTGTTCCAACTTTCCCACATCTTCTCCAACATTTATCACTTTTCTGTTATGTCATGTTAGCAAATCTGATAGTTGTGATGTGGTATTTCAGATTTGTTTTGCATTTCTGTAATCAATAGTGATTTAGAGCATTTTTCCATATGGATATAGATAGCTTTAATTTCTTCCTCTGAAAATTGCCTGTTCATAGCCTTTGAGCATTTATCAATTGGGGAATGACTTGTATTCTTGTAAGTTTGACTCAGTTCTCTATATATTTTAGAAATGAGGCCTTTATCAGAGACACTAGTTGTAAAAAATTCCAGTTTTCTGCTTACATTCTAATCTTGCTTGCATTGGCTTTGTTTGTACAAAAACTTTTTTAAATTTAATTTATTTATTTTTACTTTTCAGCATTCATTTCCACAAGATTTTGAGTTCCAAATTTTCTCCCCATCTTTCCCCTAACATCCACCCCAAGATGGCATGCATTTTGATTACCCCTTCCCCCAGTCTACCCTCCCTTCTATTACCCCACGCCATTCCCTTATCCCCTTCCCTCTTACTTTCTTCTAGGGCAAGATAAATTTATATACCACATTGCCTGTATATCTTATTTTGCAGTTGCATGTAAAAACAATTTTTAACATTTGTTTTTAAAATTTTGAGTTCCAGATTCGTTCTCTTCTTCCATTCCCACCCACCCTCATTGAGAAGGGAAACAATTCAATATAGGTTACATATGTGTAGCTATGCAAAACATTTCAATAAGAATCATATTGCAAAATACTAACTATATTTCCCTCCATCCTTTCCCACCCTCCATGTATTCAGTTTTCTCCTTTGACCCTGTCCCTTTTTGATAATCAAATTTTCTGTTCAGCTCTGGTCTTTTCATCAAGAATGCTTGAAAGTACTCTATTTCATTGAATATCCATTTTCCCCCTTTTTATACTCAGTATTGCTGGGTAGGTGATTCTTGGCTTTAATTCTAGCTCCTCTAACCCCTGGAATATCATATTCCATGCCCTTTGATCCATTATTGTAGAAACTGCTAGACTTTGTGTTATCCTGATTGTGTTTCCACCTTACTTGAATTGTTTCTTTCTGGCTTCTTGCAATATTTTCTCCTTGACCTGGGAACTCTGCAATTTGACTACAATATCCCTAGGAGTTTTCCATCAGGATCTTCTTCAAGAGGCAGTTGGTAGATTCTTTCCAATTATATTTTACCCTCTGGTTCTAGAATATCAGGGCAGTTTTCCTTGATAATTTCTTGAAAGATGATGTCTAGGCTCTTTTTTTTTTTTGATCAGGGATTTCAGGTAGTCCAATAATTTTAAAAATTATCCCTCCTAGATCTATTTTGCAGCTCAGTGGTTTTTCCAATGAAGTTTTTCACATTGTCTTCTATTTTTTCATTCTTTTGGTTCTATTTTATAATTTCTTGATTTCTCATAAAGTCATTAGCTACCATTTGCTCCAATCTTTTTTTTTAAGGAAGTATTTTCTTCAGTGAGCTTTTGGACCTCCTTTTCCATTAGGCCAATTCTTTGTTTTAAGGCATTTTCTCCTCATTGGCTTTTTGGACCTCTCTTGCCATTTGGGTTAGTCTATTTTTTCAGTTGTTATTTTCTTCAGTATTTTGGGGGTCTCCTTTAGCAAGCTGTTGACTTGTTTTTCATGATTTTCTTGTATCACCCTCATTTCTCTTCCCATTTTTTTCCTCTACTTCTCTTACTCAACTTTCAAACTCCTTTTTGAGCTCTTCTGTGGCCTGTGACCAATTTGTATTTTTCTTGAAGGCTTTTGATGTGGGATGTTTCACTTTGTTGTCTTCTTCTGGTTGTATGTTTTGATCTTTGGCACCAAAGTAAGATTCTATAGTGTGATATTTTACATGGTTTTCTCATTTTCCCAGCCAATTACTTGACTTTTGAGCTTTCTCAAAGTATGATTCTGCTTCCAGAGTAGAGAGTACTCTGTCCCAAGTTTCATGGGTTTTGTGCAGCTGTTGTCAGAGATACTTCTAGGCACCTGTAAATTTTCAGTTCTTCTATGGTGGTATGATTAAAGGAAATGTGTTTGCTCCTCTTCTGTCCTATGCTCTGCTCTGTGAGTGAACACAAGCACTCTTTTTCTGCCTTGGAACTGTGAGGAGGATTCCCTCTCCACAGCCACCATAAACTTTGCTATGCCAGTGTTCCTTCTTACCCCAGGACTGTGACCCAGATCCAAGGAGGGCAAAACAAGATAATCCTGCCTTGGTGTCAGCAAAGAGATCTCTGCATTCCCTCTCTGACCAGCCATTTGATCCCCACCACAGTCTGTGGGCCTGGAGCTCTGAAAGCAACTGCTGCTACTGCTGCTACCACCCCCACTTCTACTGTTCCAGGACTGGGGCTGGACCATATTCCTCTCTCACCCAGGTCTAACAGAGTTTCCCCACTGGCCTTCTACTTTGTCTCTGGCTTTTGTAGATTGAGAAGTCTGGAAACTGCCACAGCTGCCAGTGATTCAGTTTCCAGAGGCCTACTCCAGCCTCATCTGTGACAGCATGGCCCATGTTATACTGTGCTTTGCTCCCATTCTGGTGTGATAGACCCTTCCTGTTGGCCTTCTAGATTGTCTTGGGTTCAACATTTGCTTCATTCCGTCATTTTGTGGGTTCTGTAACTCTAGAATTTGTTGAAAGACATTTTTACAGGTATTTGGAGGGGTTTCAGGGAGAGCTCGACAATGTCCCCACTTTTACTCAACCGTCTTGGCTCTGCCCCCCTGTGTAAAATCTTTTCAGTTTAATGTAATCAAAATTATCCATTTTGTATTTCATAATATTCTCTTTCTTTGGTCATAAATCTGACAGATAAACTATTCCTTTGTCCCCTAATTTGTTTAAATTATCTGTCTTTATAACTAGATCATATAACCATTTGGACTTTATTCTGGTGTATGGTGTCAGATGTTGATCTGTGTCCTGTTTCTGCCATGCTATTTTCTAGTTTTCCCAATAGTTTTTGTCAAACAGTGAGTTCTTATCCAAGAAGCTTGGGTCTTTGGATTTATCAAACTGTAGATTGCTATAATCATTGACTACCCTGTTTTGTTTATCTAACTTATTCCACTGATCTATTTTTTAGCCAGTACCAAGTGGTTTTGAAGATTGCTGCTTTATGATAAAACTTAAAACCTGATATGGCTAGGCCACATTTCCTAGCATTTCTTTTCATTAATACCCTTGATATTCTGGAACTTGTGTTCTTCCAGATGAATTTTGATATTATATTTTTAGCTTTATAAAATATTTTTGGTAGTTTGATTGGTATGGAACTGAATAAGTAAATCAATTTATGTAGAATTGTCATTTTCATTATAGTAGCTTGGCTTACCCACAAGCACCTGATGCTTTTCCAATTATTTAGATTTGAGGTGTGTGTGTGTGTGTGTGTGTGTGTGTGAGAGAGAGAGAGAGAGAGAGAGAGAGAGAGAGTGAAGAGTGTTTTGTAGTTGTCTTCATACAGTTCCTGGGTTTGTTCTGGTGGGTGGACAAGACAAGTCACTCTTCAGGCCTCAAGTAGGGAACGACCATTTTTGAGAGTCCAGAATTGATTTCCAGATCTTCCAAAGATCCTTCCACTCTCTCCAATTTCTCTCTGGAATGATAAAGATGAAAAGACACTTCACACTATTCCCACCTGCTCATCATTCACTGGCATGGCATCTCAAAATCAATGCCCCTGAGAGAAGTGATTCATTGAGGGCCCCTATTCAAACTCTAATCAGCATTAGTCAGTTCATTAAGATTCCATAAGGGGTAATGATTGTTACTAATTCTTTTAATATATTCTTCTAGTAATACATACCTAGTCCATCACCTAATAATAGGTATAGGAATAAGCAAAAGTTTCTCCTGAAGCAAGAAGAAGATATCTTTCCTTTTTTCATATAGGAGAATAAGCAATTTATCCACACTTTGTATAAGTCACATAGGACTATAGATTCTAATAGAAAGGACATATAATAGGGCTTGAACTTGAATGTAAGTTTCATTACTTGTTTGACAGCTATGAAGCTCGCTTGCATGACCACAAGAATGCAACAAGGAGATCTCCAATCTGTATTGCTCATATTCCATGACTAAATCAAACATGGATGATGACATGGTATGAAAAGTCCCCCCCTCCATGTGTTCTTGGAGCACATGTGTAGCTTGTACCATATCCTTCTGCCTCACTTAAGGAGGACCCCATTTATCTTGCGACCACCTAGTCAGGAGATATTCTTTGCTTCACCCAACTTATGACTCTGCTGACATATCGATTTTGCTTATTTTAATTTATTTGTCATATGTCATCCAACAGGATTCTATATTTTGTATAGCTGCTTTGGAATGTCTAGGTAACAAATCTGATATCAAGCAGTAAAAACAAGGCCTCAGAAGGAGGGGGAATCTCAGATCACAAGGAAAATCTGAGGTCCATTTCATTAGAGGGAACCACGGACCCTTTAATAAAGTGCCATTAGCTCAGAGCCCTGCCTCAGTCTCTTTTATTGGAGACTGGAACATTTTAATCCCCACCCCACAATGCCAATTTAAGCCTCATTAAAAATAAATTTGTGAGGTTGAACACTTTCTAAAAGCTAAAACAAAATTCCTTGTTGTCTTACACATAAAACACAAAATGGAGTTTCTTTTTTAATGGCTCAAGTTCACCATGATGAACATTAATTGTGCTAACAGTTGTAGTAGGCTGCACCTAGAAATCTGGGTCCACTTGTAGTCCTTTAATAAATAGAAACTGAGCTTAGAAAATAGCAAAAAATATTAAAATATTAAGCTAAATGTAGGCAAGGAGGACTGTCTCCATTTTCCTGCTCCACTCCAACCCTCTATCAAAAAATAAAATTGAGGAACCCTTCCCCAACTAACTGAGGGAATGCTTTGTCCAATTGCCCAAGGACCATGAAAATTCCTAGTTACAAATGTATTTGATCCATTTGCAGAACAGAATGTGCAGCTGAACCAAAGGTCTCAGAGTAAATCTTGAGCTTTTCATATCTGATTTTTCTAATGTTTTCTGTCTTCTAAGGTTGTAACAAATAATTTCTTGTTTTATTAGGTCCTCTAGCAACCTCTCCACTTCTTAACTCCTACTTCCAAACACACAGACCAATGGTTATGCCCCTTATAAGTTGTAGATTTAAATAGAAAATAGATAACAAAGTTCATGACGTAGAAAAGAGACCATGAATTAGGATCACTTATAAGTAAACTATATGGAGAGAGTGGCATATATGTTGACAGTTAAGCCTTTGTTTGTTGTTAATTTCCTACTTCTTGGTAGTGTTCCAGAGAGTCAAGCTTGACAGGTAACCTGTACATAAATCAATTGTGTGTATGCAAATGATAGAATCCCATGATTATATAAATCTGAATGGCCAGAAAGTCTCTGGGCTATGGTCGTCCCAAGATAAGCAAAGTGGCAAAAAGATGAGGGATAAGAACCAAAAAATCATTTCATCTAAACTTTCCCCATCTCCTCATCTCCCACCAATTTTCCAAGTGAGAAAACTGAAGCTCAGGGAAAGCGTAACTTACCCAAATTTAAGGCAAAGAAGGAAGTGAAAGGTGACACTGAGAGTCCATGCTAGTTTTTTGCCACCTTCTATTTTCTAGGAAATAGAAATTGCATAGGCAGTACTTCATTTGCATTTCCTTTTTATCATTAATTATCACAGCTTCTTAATACACTACCAATGAAGTGGGAACTTTAAATATGTAATTTACCCAGGTTTTTCAATTTAAATAGACATTATATAACTCTAGCTCTGACATTTTAACAGCCTATAGGACCAAGTGCTGACATGGCATGTATATGATGGTGTGAATTGGTTATTTTCAGATGAGATGATGCCTTATGTGACTCTAAAAGCCTTTATATCAAGCATTCATTGGAAAAGGGAAAGAAGATGTTAATGGGAGATTTATTTTGATTCATAAAACAACTTTGTAGCTGAGTGTGAGACCAACTCAGTAATTAGAATCTCAGGTCTTGCTGTTCTCGTGAATACTTCCTGTGAATCCATAGCTTTCAAAACATTTGACAGCTGTCTGAGAACTCAACTTCAGGGAATGAATTTTTGTAGTGTCTGTCAGTAGTGATGCCAACAGATAAAAAAGGAAAGGCATGTATTTTAATAAATGGTAGCTATTTTGATGCTTTTCATTTTCAAGTATAAAAGTTGTATTAAGGTTGTCTACAATATAGGAAGATAATGGTATTCCCTTTCAAAACACAATGTTACATGCTGTAATTGTCCAGATATTTTTCACTCCATTCAAACTGACACATGACTTTAGGAGTCTAGTTGTCATGTAGAAGACCCCTGTTCCAAGGTGAAAATGTAGATTAAGCAAATACCTTCTTTACTTACTGTAGTCATTCTTTGGCTGAAATAATACCTTGTATTGAGGAGATGATTCTGTATTCTCAAAGGCTTAGTCAGCAGACCACCATTATTGATAGGTCCTATTAAGATGGACAGTCAGCAAGTTTAAGTCTTATAATGGACTTTTTGTCTCTTTTTCTAATGATTAGCCCAGATAAACTTGGAGAGGCTCATTAAGCAAAAGCTGGAATTGAGGTTGCTGGGAGAAGTATCAAAAATCTCAGATATGCATGTGATATCACTCTAATGGCAGAAAGTGAAGAAGAATTATGAAGCCTCATGAAGAGGGTGAAAGAGGAGAATGTCAAAGTTGGTCTGAAGTTTAACATAAAATAAAAATAATCTAAGTTCTTGGAAACTAGTACCATCACTTCCTGGCAAATAGAGGGAAAAGAAATGAAAGCAGCATCAGATTTTATATTCTTGGGCTCAAAAATCACTTTAGATGGCAACTACAGACATGAAATTAAAAGACATTTGCTCTCCTTGGAATAAAAAATATGGTAATTCTGGAAACCATACTAAAAAAGATTTGACAAAAGTCCATATAGTCAAAGCTATATTTTTTTTCCACTAGCAATGTATGGCTATGACTGTTGGCCCATAAAAAATGCTGAGTGCCACAGAATCTACACTCAAACTGTGGAGCTGGAGAAGACTTGAGATTCCCTTGAAGAGGAAGGAGATCAAATTCCTGGGTACTTAAAGAAATTAATTGTGGCTCTTACTGGAAGGTCAAATACTGAAGCTAAAGATTAAATATTTTGCTTACATAATGAGAAGACAGGATTCATTGGAAAAGACCCTAATGTTGGGAAAGATTGAAGGCAAAAGGAAAAGGAGAGGACAGAGAATGGGATAGATAGTACAATGGAAACAATGGACATGAACTTGGACAGAGATAGGGGAGGATAGAATCACTTGGAGTGCTATGGTCCATGCAGTCACTAAGAGTCAGACAGGACAACAGCAACATTAGATTGCAAACTCCGTGAGCAAGAATTCTATTGTTTTAATTTGAATCCCCATTTTTATCACTTAAGTTTTTTTTCAGTTCATTGTCTCCAACACATTAGTATGGAAGTACTAAGGACAAAGTAATTGTTTATGAAATCATGATTTATTGGCCTGACAATTTTCTTTCACACATGTAGGAAAAAAATGTCACTTGAGATTAGGTATTTCTCTTAGTTCTTTACGTCATGCCAACTCATCTTCCCTGAATGTTGAGAAAACTAGCAGGAGAGATTGCCACCATTTATAGCAGAAGTGTTCCTCAGAGGATGGGGATGGATGGATGAATATAAGAGTGTGTGCATCGTGAATAATTTCCCTACAATTAAATTTTAAAGATATGTCCCCATATTAAGACTTTACCCATGTTCGGTCTTCTCATTTGATTTTCCCATAACAACCATAAAAAGTTAATTATTTATATGGATAATCTGTACAATAAAAAGTCGGTCCCCTAGTTCCTATTTCCCCCTCTCCACATCCACAATTTGGTATCAACTTTAGAGAATGTAACACTTCAATGATGCCTGAGGATTCATATTGGATTAGCCAGAATAACAGTCTTATTTATTTAGGAAGTCTACAGAACTGCCTAAGGTTAACACTTGAGTCAATTAGAACTATTCATTGATGTAGTTCACACAACCAAACAAATTCAAACAATAATTATTTCATTTTGCATTTAAGACCGAGTTTCACCCTTCCTTTCATTGTTGGAAGGAAGAAAACAAGCATTTATTAGTGCCTACTGTGTTCCAAGAACTGTGCTAAGTGCTTTACAAATATTATTTCATTTGATCCTCATAACAACTCTGGGAATAAGTACAAATGTGATCCTCATTGTGCCACCAGCTGTCTCTTGTAGCTACCTAGTTATTTTTTTCATGAGGTTACTTCTGAATCATAGACTTATAATTTGGAACTTTAGAGTCCAACTTGACCATCATTTCTTATATAGTAATTCCTTTTACAATATCACTGACAGATGGTCAACAAAACTTCCTTTGAACATTTTGAGTGATGGTAAATTCACTACTCCAAAAGCAGCTAGCTCTAAATATCAACTTGGCCTCCCAATGGAACTGAAATTTTATTTTCTAGCATTATTATGCATTACTCCCTTTCCCATGCACTATTGTGCAGCCAAAATAGCTTCCTCCCTCTTCCTCTTATGCAATATTGCATTCCCAGATCTGTACCTTAGCATAAGCCACTCACCATGATTGGAATCAACTCTTTCCTCAGCTCTGTCTCTTAGATATTTTAGTTTCCATCAAAGCTCTGCTTAGTGGTAAGCATTTATATAGCACCTATGATGAACCAGGTGCTACGCTAAGTACTCTTCACAAATATAATCTCGTTTGATCCTCATAACAACCCTCATCTCTTTATCTCATTTGAACCTTACAAGAACCCTTCAAAGCAGGAGTTATTATTATTCCCATTTTGCAGTTAGGAAAACTGAAGAAAATAGAGATCAAGTAGCTTGCCCAGGATCATACCACTAATAAGTAATGGAGATGAGATTTGAACTCCCATCTCCTGATTTCAAGTCATTGAAAATTTGAGTGTTTTTTTAATTTTGTCTTGTACTTTCTTTTGTGTTGCCTTCCCCATTTAGAGGATGACCTCCTTTAAAGCAAGTCCTTTATAGCTTTTTCTGTTTGCATCCCTAGTGATTAGTACAATGATTGGCATACAATAAGTCCTTAATGTTTTTATTAATTCATTTAGCTAGCAATTTTGTCTGCTATAGCAAATTTGATTCATGGTGACTTTGTACAGTCAACTGAAGTAGGCCAAGATACCACTCGTAATCATGCCTTCCCACACAAAAAAATTGATAAAAATATCAGTGAGTCTATGGCAAAGGATAGAGCTCTATAAAATATTAAGGGAGTTCTTCCAAGGTCACATAGATCCTTAAATTTATAGAGTTTCAAGGGCCATGAGAATATTCCTTTGAGGAATTTCTTCATAATCTTTCTTCTTAATTAATAACCAGGAACCCTAGGAAAAAATATTATCATGACATTCCATTATACTGAGACAATTTTCCATTTGCAAGCATAAAATTCACAACATTGAAGAAGAAAAAAACACTTAAAAGAGTAAAAAAAAAATCTCAATTCCAAAAGATATATATATGTCCTGCCATGTAAAACCCTAGGGTATAAAGTCCATACCCTGGCAAGAATATATTGACTTTCTTATGTCTTCATTGTTACATGCCTTGGTTTCAGTGTCCTTCCTGCATTTACCTATCTCCCAAAGAAGGTGTATCAAATATTAATCTCCTACAGATCTTTATAGTAGGAACCCTATGTATTACAGGCAGCAAGGTGGTTAGAAGGTAGATAGAATGCTGGGCCTGGAGTCAGGAAGACTCATCTTTGTGAGTTCAAATCCAGCCTAAGACATTTACTATTTGTGTGACCCTGGGCAAGTCACTTAACACCATTTGCCTCAGTTCCACATCTGTAAAACAAATAGGAGAAGGAAATGGCAAATCCTAGTATCTTTGTCAAGAAAATCCCAAATGTGGTCACAAAGTTAAACATGATTAAAATGACTAAGCAAACCCACGTGCCATTCTTTATCACCTAGGTAGATAGACAGATAGAGACAGGCACAGAGAGAAAGAAGGAAAGACATTGTGGAAGGAAGGAAGTAAAGAAGAACAGGTGTGGGTGAATAGGGTTAGGGAATTAACCTGTGATTTCATTGGTATGAAAAGGCTAGATAAGGGGACTCCCTTTACTAGTACAGAACCCTGTGAAATCCTTTACTATCCACAGGAAAGTATAGAAAACATTCCCTCTCCCTTTCCTTCAGTTTATTTATCTATTTTATATGTTCAAATAATTTTATGATTGTTTCATTGAACAATACAATTTCAGAAAATTATAAAAACATTGCTTATCTATTGCCTTTTAAAATATATTTACCATTAAAGACCCCTCTGGTCCTCAGTGGGATATTTTCATATCCCGGCAGATCATAGGATTTCAGATTTAGGTCATCTGGCCTAAAGGTATAATTTTCTAGAAAAAAATTCAGGGCAAAATAGTGAGCCAAACCTGATATGGTAAAAAATATTAGGAATAAATATGAAATCTTTTGCTTTGATGAAAAAAAATAGACTTCTCAAGTGATAGAAGGGCAGGCACAATAAGAAAATATTTTGTCTAAAAACTATCTGAAAGTTTGTGGGTGAGGGGACTTCAAGCTCAATATGAATGGATATTGTGACATGGCATTTGACATTTGGAGAACAGCTGATGTGATCTTGGGCTACACTGTGAGAGGCATATGTTCTAAGAACAAGAAGTTAAGGATCCTAGTTTAGTATTCCCTGGTATATTGAATTCAACCTGGAGAACTGAATTAAATGCTGAAGACAGCACTTCAGGGAGGATATTGATTAGCTAGAGCATCCAAAGGAAGGCAATTCGGATGGTGAAAAGCTTCCTGTCCCTTTCATGCCAAGATCACCTGAATGAATCGAGGATATTTAGGCAAGAAGAAAGAAAACTCAGGGTGGGATAAACACAGCTATCTACAAGCATTTGAAAAGACATAATGTGAAAAAAGGATTCAACTTGTTCTGTTTAGCCAGGGGAAGAAAAGGAAGCCATAGATGAAAGTTGGATAAAAAGGGCAAATTTTTAATTGACATCAGAAGGAAATTGCTAATAATTAGAACTTTGTAAAGTAGAATGGATTGCCTTAGAAAGCAGTTTGATCTGCCGCTGTGGTGGGTGTATTAATCCAGACTTGGGAGGTTTAGAAATACCAATGTCGCTGTAGAGGTAAAGATTGTAGTCTCCCTTATCTACTACATAAGTGGACAGATGCAAAACCTGAGCATATAGTTAGGGCAGAACCTCTAGTCATAACCCAGTCCTTGTGTCAGAGAAAAGGGCAGGCCCTGTTATTGATTCAGTACTTGCTTTCTTTATTCTCTAAGTTAAAACTAAACCAAACCAAAACAACAAAACATCTTGACAATATCTTTAGTCATAACATTGGGTTCATGTTTCTGAGCAGAACAGTTTCTGTGTTTGGGAGAAACAGCAGCACCAGCCAAAACGCAGCACAAGTTAAGAGTGAAGAGAGAAAAAGTGAAGCAAGCTAATTTTATGGGGGAGGGGTTGCCAGGGGAGTGAGGGGGATGTTCAAATACTGGAGGGTGGAGGGGCAGTCAGAAAAGATGGACATGGGCAGTCTTATGCCATCTTGGATTGAGTTCTACTCAATGAGGGAGAAACCAGGTGGGTTATTATAGAGTTCTTATCTCTGTCAAAAAGCACCAGACAATGGGGAAAGGAGGCAGAGGATCTTGGCCCTAGGTTGGAAATCATAATTTCCATATTGGTGCTTACTTAAGCCTTGGGAAATTGGTAGCCTAGTAGATATTCAAACTTCCAGACTATTAGAAAAGACTTTGAGGAGTTTCTGCTGGTCTTATTTTGACAGGATAGCAGGTTTTTCTTGAATTTTGGGATCTTCTTAGTTTAGCAGAATTTGGTGGTTACTGTAGTCCTTACAGTGTTATTAGAGCAAATACCACTGGATGACCACTTTCCTGGTGTCTTGATGGTATTCTTTTTTTGGATATGGGTTTTTCTAGATGGTAACTGAGGTCCCTTCCAACTCTGCATTTCTATGATCCTGTGTTTCCATAATGAGCAAAACTGAGTTGGACTTGGAGGACAGTTCTGATGGGCTGCTCTCCAAGTAACAAATTATGATTACATCACAAAGTAAGCTAGTGATTCTCCAGCCTGGGTCTGAATACTGGTTGGGCCAATTAGTATCTTGTTATAATTGAAAAGGCATTTTACATCTCTGGACCTCAGTTTCTTTTCCTATAAAATAAAGGATTGAGACTAGATAATCTTTAAGGTCTCTTTCCACTCCAAAGCTTATCATCCTGTCAATCACATATCTTTTCTCAGCTTGACTATGGCTTTGGCTTTTAATCAGTATCTTGTGTTAATCAAAAAGACTTCTTTCTTCTGCTTGTTAAATGGGCAAGTCATAGCATGACTTCTTTAAACTTTTGCGTCTCTTTTGTCCTCTCAACTCTTATTCTTGGTACTTTAAAGAATTTATTTCAAAGGCTCTATTTTCCCCAAAGCTCTGAATTCTTTAAAAACAAGTTCTAAGCCTCTAATAATTTGTTATGATTGCAAATGTAAGACTTCTCATTGTTAGATAATTAAAGTTTTACTGTATGCAATATATGATGTTTCATATCAAAGAAATGAAGTATTAAATAGGTGGTATCATCAATAGTTGCACCTTAAAAGTCTGGCATTCTTTTCAATATAGAATCATCAGAAACACAGAAATAAAAAAAAAAGCTTTATGGCTTTTTATTAAATTCTTTGGCTTTTGAAAATATGGTTGATCTATTTCAGAAATTACTGCTCTATGTTAGTGGATGAAATTTTCCACATTTATTAGATTCTTTTGAAAATAAGATTAAGAAATGCTGAATTTTTATTATTTAAATTTACATAAGCTTAATGAAATTCTAAAGGCATTTAATCTTCTACACCTCAAAAAGACCCTACATAAAAGAAGCAGGTCATACTCAAATTACAGGAAACATTGGCTCAGCAAGTATTGGTCAATATGAACAAATACCCAGTTGCATTTATGGGATATCAACCATATGTTTTCTCCAAGAAAATCTTTCTGTTGGGTTTTCCTTATACCCTGAAATACTCTGAGCAAGTAAACAATGGACCTCCAAAGATAAGTGCACTCTGCAAAACCATCAGGCAGCATCTGAAGCACTACAATGAAGGTTAACTCAGGATTTACTCAGGGTAAGAGTTAAGAGAGTTGGTTTATAAATATGTGAATCAGGTCAATGATTTCTATTCATTTTAGTACTCCATAAATATGTGAGTTAAAACCGTTCTTAGTTACTTACAGGAAGTAAGACAAATATGCCAATACTTCTATGAATTGGCAAATATCATTACCATAATTCCTAAATGAACTTTTGATAGTATAGACATGCAAACCATCATTATTTACATGAGAATTGTTTACCATTCTATCATATTTAGATAAAGATTTAGTATAACACTAGAGTTCAGCCTTTCTTCAGGGATTGAAATTGAGCCCTCCATCTGTTAAAAAAGAATACAACATTTTGTTTTTCCTACTTCTGGGTAGGTGGAGAACTCAAAGAAAAACAACCTTTGCTGACACTGAATTATTTTCTTCAGTGAGCTTTTGGTCCTCCTTTTCAGTTTGGTCAGTTCTGCTTTTCAAGGCATTCTCCTCATTGAGTTTTTGGACCTCTTTTTCCATTTGGATTAGTCTATTTTTAAAGGTGTAATTTTCTTCAGCATTTTTGGAGGGTCTTCTTTAGCAAGCTGTTGACTTGTTTTTCATGATTTTCTTGCATCACTCTCATTTCTCTTCCCAATTTTTCCTCTACATCTCTTACTTGATTTTTGAAATCTTTTTTGAGCTCTTCCCTGGCCTGAGACCATTTCATATTTTTCTTGGAGGTTTTGGATGTTAGGAGCCTTGACCTTGCTGTCTTAATCCTGTTGTATGCTTTGATCTTCCTGGTCACCAAGGAGGTAAGAAAATATGTTTTCACCCAGAAAGTAACCATGTATAGTCTTATTTTTTTCCTCATTTGCTCATTTTCCCAGCCAACTTGATTTTTGAGTTCTTTGTTAAGTGGAGGCTTTACTGCTGCAAGTTTCAGGGGTTTTGTGCAGCTGTTTCCAGAGGTATCTCTAGGGATCTTTAAACTCCTCCAAAGTGCTATGATCAAAGGAGAGGTGTTTCCTCCTCTCCTGGCCTGCACTTTGGTCTGTGAGCAACTGTAAGCAATCTTTTCTTCCCTGCAATTGCAAGGGGAGTTCCCTCTCTACAGCTGCCACCAGCTCCACCATGCCAGTGCTCTTCCACACCCCAGGAATTCCACCCAGAACTGTGACCAAGATCAGCTGCTCAATTCTCCCACTGTCTAAGCCAAGAACTCCAGAAGCAGCTGCTGCTGTGGCAGTGGCTGTCGCCCCCAGGGCTGAGGCTGGGGTAATGGCCATATCACCCTCTTTTCTCACCCAGGTGAGAGAGCTTTCCCACTTTGAAACTGCCTTTGGCATTTGTGGGCTGAGAAGTCTGGAAACCACCACAGCGATTCAGTGCTCTGAGACCTACCCCAGTCCTGTCTGCCAGCATGACTCACTCTGGGCTGTGCTCTGCTCGGAGCCCAGTGCAATAGACCATTCCTGTTGGCCTTCCAGATTTGGCTGGATGTCTGTTTCACTCTGTTGTTTTGTGGCTTCTGCTGCTCTAGAATTTGTTTATGGTCGTTTTAACAGTCATTTTGAGGTTTTTGGGGGTAGAGCTCAATCGGGTCCCTGCTTCTACTCCCTCATCTTCAAATGGCAATGCTTCCCCACCCATACTATGAGAAAGGAACCTTAAATGTGTTAAAGCTGCATCTCCAGGCTATCCTATTCACTATAGTTCCCATCTTGAGAGGCCAGACTTGCTGGTATTCACATTTGCAGGTCAGGTGCTAAGAAGCCGTACTTTTTAGAGACAGCACAATAGCTCGAACTTGAAGCACTTGTGCTCAGCTTATGGGAAGTCTTGCACTTCTGTCATTTCCTAGCTTGAAATGATAAGGTAGAATGGGAAGTGGATGCGAAACACAATCTCTCCTGAGACTGAAAATCTCGGAAATAGTTTCAGTAAATAGGTGATGGATTATTTATTTTATACTTTGAATTCTGTTTTATTTAGGTGAATGCTATTTTGCCTTGTCCTAGTATTACATGTTTTATTATTACTAAGTCAGAGGGAGTTTCAATAGAAAATGGGGGTGCATAAGTAGTGATTTTGACTTGATGGTGGTTCCAAATAGGTTTTATGAACTTGAATTTAGCAAGAAGATGCTATAGGCAGAAATGTATTCATATATATACAAATATATGTATATACACATATATTTATATGCACAAAGCATATGAGGTCATCTATAAACATGTATATGTATATATTAGAAAGAAGGTTATGTGAAAATAAAAGTTCTCTAACTCCAAAGCCAGTGCTCTTTCCATTTTGCTATATTACTTATATTTCCAAGGAAGCTTCCTTCCTGTATATATTAAAATCTTGAGTTTTTCCTTGAAATTCTGAATTATACTTTTTTTAACCCTTTGTGTTCTACATAAAATTCCCTGTTGTAGGATTTCCAATCAATGATCCATTTTATTTTCACAAAACACATATAGAATGTTTTATATTCTCAGTATAGCATACATAAATCATTGCTTCTATACTGGCATTCTTAGTGTTTATGACTGATAAAGCAGTGATTAATAGTTCTTCAAAAAAGAAAAGGAAAGAAATGAAGGAAGGAAGGGAGAGGGAGAGGGACAGAGAGGTGTGGGGAAAGATACAGTTAGTAATCATAAGTAGGGATGAGTCTAGATATCACTTTTCAAGAAAGTATCAAAGAAAATTACACTGATATCCAAGAAGCAAAGGGAAAAATAGAAATGGAAATAATCCACTGATCACCTGAAAGAGATCCCAAAATGAAAACTTCTGGGAATATTATAGCTAAATTCCAGGGCTACCAGGTCAAAGAGAAAATACTGCAAAGAGCCAGAAAGAATTAATTTAATAGTGTGGAGCCATGGGAAGGATAGCACAAGATTTAGCAGCTTCTACATTAAAGGATTGGAGGGTTTGGTATACGATATTCCAGAGTGCAAAGGAAGTAGGATTACAACCAAGAACCACCTACCCAGCAAAACTGAGTATAATCCTTGGATAACCAATGAAATTGAGGGCTTTCAAGTATTCCTGATTATAAAATGAGAGGTGGGTAGAAAATTGCATATTGAAATAAAAGCTTCAAGGGATGCTTAAAAAGTTAAGCAGGAAAAGAGAAATCATAAGGGATTCACCAAGGTTAAACTGTTGACATTCCAACATGGGAAGATGACACACGTAGCTCTTAAAAACTTTATCATGGTATCAACAGTAGTATAGATGTACAGAAGGCATGAATGTGAGTTGACTATGATGGGATGATTTCAAATAAATAAAATTAAAGGGTAAGAAGGAGGAATTCACTGGGATAGGAGGGGAGGGGAAAGGTAGAATGGACTCTCAGATAAAAGAAGCACAAAAGGAAGTGGTTTTACAATTTAGGGGAAGAAGGGGGGTTGAGGGTAATGCTTAAATGTTACTCTCACTAGAATTAGCTCAAAAAGTCAATAACATATATGCTCAGTTGGGTAAGAAAACCAATCGACTTACAGGGAAATATAAGGAGATATGATAAGGGGCTGGGGCTAAAAGAAGGGAGAGTGGATTGGGTAAAGCAGTGGTCAGAAGCAAAACAAACTTTTGAGAGAGAGAGAGAGAGAGAGAGACTTGGTGCTAGTCTGTGCAGTAGTTTCTTAATCAATTCTCATAGAAAAGGATTTTTTTATTATGAAAATAAAGTACTTTGTAGTCATTTCTATTGGAACATTTAAAAGCTCTTTAAATATTTTGTTAGAGATGTATGTATATTATCTGGGGGAAGGTATAATAATTTGCATTTCAATAACATCTCTAAAATTTACTGCTTATGTGATCTTGGACAATGACTTAATAAGTCTATAAACATTTATCAAGTGTGTACTCCATATATATATATATATATATATATATATATATATATATATATATATATATTCATATTCTCTTCAACTACCCTAATACTAAGAAAAGTCTCATGAATTACACACATCATCTTTCCATGTAGGAATATATAGACAGATGGCACAGGGTGAGTTGAACATGAAGGGATGATATCTAAAAGAAATAAAATCAAATTAAGGGATGAGAGAGGAATATATTGAGAGAGGGAGAAAGGGAGAGATAGAATAGGGTAAATTATCTCACACAAAAGTGGCAAGAAAAAGCAGTTCCATTGGAAGGGAAGAGGGGCCAGGTGAGGGCGAATGAGTGAATCTTGCTTTTATTGTATTTGACCTGAGGAGGGAATAACATACACACTCAATTGGATACCTTTCCCCACAGGAAAGTAGGGGGGGGGAGGGGGTAAGAGAGGGGGGGATGATAGAAGGGATGGCAGATTTGGAGAGGAGGTAATCAAAAGCAAACACTTTTGAAAAGGGAGAGGCTCAAGAGAGAAAATTGAATAAAGGGGGACAGGATAGGATGGAGGGAGATATAGTTATTCTTTCACCACATGACTATTACGAAATTGTTTGCATAATGATACCTATGTGGCCTATGTTGAATTGCTTGCCTTCTTAGGGAGAGTGGGTGGGGAGGGAAGAGGGGAGAGAATTTGGAACTCAAAATTTTAAAAGCAGATGATCAAAAAAAGTTGTTTTTCATGCCACTGGGAGATAACATATACAGGCAAAGGGGTATAGAAATCTATCTTGCCCTACAACAAAGTAAGGGGAAAAGGAATGGTGGGGGAGGAGCAGTGGGGAGACAGAAGGGAGGGCTGACTGGGGAATGGGGCAATCAGCACATATGCCATCTTGGAGTGGGGGGAGGGTAGAAAAGGGGAGAAAATTTGTAACTCAAAATCTTGTGGAAATCAATGCTGAAAACTAAAAAATATTAAATAATAAAATATGGGGAAAAAGATTATCTCCAGTTAATACTGCATATATCCTGCTTATACATGGTTGTTTGCACATTGTCTACTGAATTAGTGTATAAGTGCTTGAAGACACCTTTACATTTTTTTCTTATCCCCAGCACGTAGTAGAGTTCCTGTCATATAATAGGTACTTAATATATGCTTGTTGATGTAACTTGGCTTAAATGATAGATGGAATTTCATGAAGAATATCATGATCTGTTTTTTCTGCATTTTAGAGTGCTTAAAAAGAAATTAAGTATAATTAGCCAAGAAAACTAAATTGGATCTAGTTGGTAATGCACTTTCAATGACTAACAAAGGTATTTTGATTTAATCCTAAAGAAGATAGATAGTTGAGGTTACTGAACAAGTCACTTAAACTCCATCATATTGGTTCCCACATCTATAAAAGAATTGAGTTGATCTGGAAGGCCTCTGGAGTACATTCAAGATTTAAATCTATTATCCTGTGGTCTAAGACATAGAGTTGTTTGAGAATATTTACTGTAAAATTATATATGTGTGTCACAAACACACATAAAAACAGAAACATATGAATTACTACTCTTGCTAAATATCAAATCTCATTTAATACTCTTAAATTTTTCTCAATTTGTCCAATATTTTGCAAAGTCATATTAAATTAGAATAGGGATTCTTAGCATCCTTTTGTTTACATTTTGATATTTAACTGTGGAAAAATAACTAAGAATCAGGATTCTAAAACCAACATGTGATATGCTTTAAACTGCTCTGTGTTTTGGTTTTCACATTTCTAAAAATGAAGTTCATCAACATAAATGAAAATATAATTATGAGTCATTTTGATATTCTCAGAATTATGTTATTATCATTACTATTTCCCCAAATATTCATTACCAGGTCTAGAAGGGCCTAGTGAAACTGAAATTAATTGTTAATTAATCAAAACTCTGCATCATGTTAAACCTAAGACATTTATGTATGTTTTTTTAAAAGAAATCAAAAGCTATATGCTATGCTTATAAATATTAGGTTCATAACCTTTAATCCATCAATATTCTTTAGACTATTTCTGGTATTATCATATATAGTAAGAACTCAATATAATAACCATCAACCATTGATTCCTACCACAAACTAATCATTCTTTCTTACTACTATTTTTTGTCAAATTAACTATACATGATGCCCATAGCATACCCATCCCATATCAATAAATGTACTATTCCTCCATAATATTTTTAAAATCAGGTCCATAAGACAAGTTGTTATTACTTAGATATTACAATTTGGGCATCTCCATTGTAGAGTGGAAAAAAGCAGAATAGAGAATCTTAAAAGAGAAACATAAATTACATTTACTTTGATATATGTAAATAACAATCACTTCAACAACTCAGAAGTTGCTAAGAACTGATGCTTTTTGAACCTGAGATCATTCAGCACCTATCCTGCACAGTAAAGATATATGTGATGAAAACAGAGAAACATAGAAAGATCTGTATGAAATGATGCAGAGCAAAGTAAGTAGAGCCAGGAATTACTATATGTATATGTATATACACATGTGTGTGTATATATAAACTATAACAATGTAAAGGGAAGGAATGATAACATACCAAAAAAAATCAAAAGTAAATGGCACAAAATTATAAAAATCAAGTGCAATTCAAATGAAAAGATATGAGAAAATACCTCCCACATACGTCTTCACAGAGGTAAGAGGCCCACAAGTGTTGCAGTTTTTCAGATTTTTTCAGTGCTTCAGTCAGTTTTGCTGACATTTATTTTACCTCTCTAAAAAATACCATCTGTCATTTGATATGGCTCAGAGATGGGGAAGTAAACATGGGATACTATGGTGATGTAAAAAAAAACCAGAAAATGTCAATAAAAACATTAAAATATGATATCTAGCTATATAGCATCTATTATGTGCCTAGCATTGTGCTAACAACCACTTTACAAGTATTATCTCACTTTATCTTCACAAAAATCCTGTGAGAAAAATTCTGCTATTACACCTATTTTATAGTTGAGGAAATGGTGTTCCTGCATACATGATTATATATAGGAGTTCTCAATTTTATGTAAATTTACCATGCTTTGAACAATAAATGTGAGCAATAATCTAAAAATTGAACTGAAGGAATGATAACAATATGATTTTCTTAGTCAGCGCTTCCATAATCCCAATCCTTCTTTACTATGAAATTCATTAGT
Source organism: Trichosurus vulpecula (assembly GCF_011100635.1). NCBI lineage: Eukaryota > Metazoa > Chordata > Mammalia > Diprotodontia > Phalangeridae > Trichosurus > Trichosurus vulpecula. Next base: position 136,526,655 of record NC_050581.1, read on the forward strand.
GTTAGGAATGTATATCAGTAGTTATTTTAACATTAGAAATAATCTCAGCAGAGGAACCAATTTTTTTTCCTCCTGCCTGGAATTTAGAGCTAATTAGCATTTATTAATCACTTACTATGTGCCAAACACCTTGCTGAGCAATAAGAATACAAACACATGGAAAGAAAGATAATCCCTACCCTGAAGGATCTTACATTCAAATTGGGGAAGACATCATGTAAAAGGAAGCTCAAAATTTGGAAGGGGGAAGGCATGTCGGAGGAGTTGTGGGAACATAAGCACACTAAGATGTCGTTGATGGGTTGGTGGGTCTGTGAAGTGCTGAAAAGCAATTTGGAAGTATACAAATAAAATGACTAAAATATTTATATCCTTTGAATCAGAGACTCGATTACTGAGTTTATGTCACTGGAAAGAAAAAAAGCCCAAAATAGTTATGGCAATATGTTTTGTGACATCTAAGAGCTAGAAACAAAGTAGATGTCCATCATTGGGGGAATAGCCAATCAATTCGTGGGTACATGAATACTACTGTGTTGTAAGAAATGATGTATATAATGAATGCAGAGAATCATGGGAAGTATGGAAAGTCAAAAGTAGAGCTCAGGGAGGAATGTAGGCATGGCTGGCCTGTGTATTTTCCCTAAATTGTAATTGTGGGATGAACCAATGAAACAGAATAAGAAACCATAGGGTCAAAGGGCACTTAGGGTATGTAGACCAAGGTGAAGTTACCATTCTGGGAGAACAGTGTGTTGTGACATGGTGGACAAAGCCTAACGATATTTTAAAGGGTTTGGAATTGACAAGATCACAGGTTGAATTTGGGAAATGGAATTTTGGTAGAACTTGAGAAAAGGTTAAAGATGAATAACAGCTTTAAAGAGGAGGAAAATGTATTGATCTGATGGAAAACAAGATTTGAAGAAAGGATCAAGGAGAAAATCAACATATTTGGCAAGTCAAGGTAAGAAAACATAAGTAAAATAAATGGGCAAGAAATTAACAGAAGAAAATTGTTATGGGTGGTTCTCAATCTATTAAGAAGTGCAAAAATAACTGTCAAACTATTAAAACCTATTAACAAGTTGAGATGTATACACCAATAAGTAGTTTCAAAGATAATATTTAATGATTTTACTTTTGCTATTTATGGACAGAGAATATGATATGGCAACCAAAAAAAACCTAATATGATCTTGAGCTTCATTGAGAAGCAGAGTTTCCAGGACAGGGATATCATAGTACCACTTTGCTTGACACTTTTAGACTGCATCTTGTTTTCAGTTCAAAGTTCTGCAGTTAAGAAAAACAGTGATTATTTAGAATACAGATTTTAATCTTAATCTGGGTCATAGAGCCCAGACTGTGGAAGCCATCTTAGAAAAATGTTTTTAAATGCATAAAACAAATTATTTAGAATAATAAAGTAAAGCAATTATGTTGATGTATATTTACAATAAAGATGTGTGTATATATTTATAATATATGTATGTCTGTATATGTATGTATATATGTGTATATGTGTGTATGTATGTATATATGTATTTTAAAACTTTATGGACCCCAAGTTAAGAAACTCTGGTCTAGATGATATCTAGAGTAGAGTAGCCAAGATGTGTTACAAAGCCATAAGTCAATGGACTTAACATTTAGTCTGTGGAATAAAATACTTTCTGGAGTTGAAACAAAATAGCCATCTTTAATTATTAAAAAGGCTGTTATATGGAGGAGGCTTGGATTTTTTTTTTCTGTGTCCAGAGGGCAGGACTAGGAAAAATTTTTAGGAGTTTCAGAGTCAAACATTGTTTTGATGTAAGGGGAAAAACAAAGAAAAGATAAGCTAAATAACTCCCAAACAATTAGAGTTGTCTTAAGTGGAGGTAGTCAATTTAATATCTTAGGAATCACTGAGATTTGATGAGTTGAGAAAAATAACTTGTGTGTGCATCAGGAAGGATATACTTTTTCTTTTAAAAGAACCTTATGTATTCAAGCCTGGAAGCAGGAATGTAGCATAGCAGTGAGGGAAGACTTTGATTATATGTCTGTATTCTGCAACCCTTACTAGAAAAGCAGAGCAATTAATAATTTCCTAGTGTGACTTTAAGAATATCTTCATTTTCCAAAAGATGAGGGATCTAACAACAGGGAATTCTAATTTGAATATGAATCTTATTAATAGGGATAAATTTCTTTTTGTGATAGAAATAAGGACTATGCTGGGGGTTGTGAAGGGAGTGATCATTCCCTTTTTGAGTTTGTGACCAAGAAACAGAGGGGGACAGGATCAGATTGACATGTACCTTACATTTTGGGAAAACACGTTTCAGAGTTCAGAGATGGGGGTAGCTAAAATCCAAAGGATTCAAATTGTGCTGGAGAAGTCAGAAGAGAGGAGGTTGGGAATCTTTTCAGATTTAAATTATCAAAACACAGGAGCAATGCCAAGTAGTTTATCATCTGGTGCGAATGACTACAAAGTATTGGATGGTGCTCACGCTTCAATGGAATCGCTGTGATATTAAGAGAAAGCAATAGAAATCAATTCAAATGATATTTATGAACTGCTTCCCCCCAACCCCATGATTGTCCTGGCTACTGGGGATATGAATAAAAGCATAAAATGATCCCAGCCATCAAAGACATTATACTGTTTTGAGAGGCAAGGAGTTGGTATAGGATTGAAAAAACATGTAGATATAAAATATAAGTCATATACTAAATGTTTTCCCTGAGGAGAACACTATCATCTGGAGATATCCAGATAGAATTACTGTAAGAAACAACACTTGATCTGAGTTTTGAAGGAAGCTAACAATTTTATGAGGCAGAAGTGAGTAATAAGGGCATCCTAGGGATGGAAGAAAGCCTATTAAAAGGCCCAGTGATAGGGGCTGGCAGGTCATTTATGTTGAGCTGACAACAGGACACTTTGCCTATAGGACAGAGTGTGTGAAGGAAAGTAACACTCAACAAACCTGGAAAGGTAGATTTGAGTCACATTGTGTAGGACTCTCAATGTCAGATAGTGGAATTTTTATTTATCCTCAAGAACCACAGAAATAACTGGAGCTATTAGAACAAAGCACTGACAATGTCATACGTGTGCTTTAGGAATATCAATTTGACAATTGTCAAATGAGAGGCTAGAAAGTAGATACAGTTCATTGATAGGACTGTATATGAAGCATTTCCAGAATGGCAGAATTTGTCAGAACTGACATACCTATTGGGAACCCAGGCTGACCTTCACATCAGAGAATAATGGAAATCAACTTTGCTCAGAAGAAAGTGACTGTGCTCTCTCTCTCTCTCACACACACACACAACATGTGTGTGTGTGTGCATGCACGGGATTACAATTTACATACACTAAAGGCCCATGTCTTTACACCTCACATGTCTGTGAAATATATGACTATTTTTATGATTCTTGAGCAAAGAATATAGGAAGCATATACCATTTCCTAATTTCCAGAAAAATATTCTCCAAAGTAATTTTATTGATATTTTTGTTTTTACATCACCAACATGTTCACGTATGTACCTTCTATTTCACCCTTCCTCAGTATAATGTTATAACTATTTTTTTACAATGAGAAGGGGAAGAGTTTAGCAAAACTAATCAAGATATCCAAAAGTCTGAAATTAAATAGTTTTCAGCACCCAAATTTTTTGTTTGAATTTTTAGTCTATCTTTCCATGGCCCTTTGTTACATGTAATTTTTATCATGTCATGATCTGAAAAGGATGCATTTAATATTTTTTGCCTTTCTACATTGGATTGTGAGGTTTTTATGCCCTTGTACATGGTCAATTTTTGTGTAGATGCCTTGTACTGCTGAGAAAAAAGTTATATTCCTTTCTACCCCCATTCAATTTTCTCTAAAGATCTACCATATCTATCTTTCCTAAAATTCCATTCACATTTTTAACTTCTTTCTTGTTTATCATGGTTAGATTTATCTACTTCTGAGAGGGGGAGGATGAGGTCCCCTACTAATATAGTTTTGCTGTCTATTTCTTCCTGAAACTCCCTTAACTTCTCCTCTAAGAATTTGTACGTTATACCACTAGGTGCATGTATGTTTAGTAATGAATTTACTTCATTGTCTGTGGTGCCTTTTAGCAGTTTGTAGTTTCCTTTCTTATCTCTTTTAAATGATTTATTTTTGCTTTTCCTTTGTCTGAGATCAAGATTGCTACCCCTGCATTTTCTTTTTTTCTTCAGCAGAAGTATAATATATTCCACTCCAGTCTTATACCTTTGGCTTGTGTGTACTTCTGTGTTTCAAATGTGCTTCTTGTAAATAACATATTGTATGATTTTGATTTTTAACCTATTCGAATATCTGCTTCCATTTTATGGGAGAGTTCATACCATTCACATTCACAGTTATAATTACTATCTGTGTCTTTCTCTCCATCCTATTCCTGTCCCACCACCCACATTTATGTTTTGCTTTCTCCCTTCTCACTTTCCCTCCTCAATAGAGTTTTGCTTTTGACCACTGCCTCCCTCAATCTTTCCTCCCTTCTATCCTCACTCCATTTTCTTTCTCCTTCCCCCTCCTACTGCCTATAGGGCAAGTTAGATTTCTATACCTAACTGAGCATGTTATTATCTCCTTCAGCCAAATCCAATGAGAGTAAAATTCAAACAATGATCATCTCCCTTCCTTCTTTCCCTCTACTGTAATATGTCTTTGTGCCTCTTTATGTAATGTAATTTACCCTTTTCTACCTCCTCCTTTCCTTTTCTCCCATTACAATCCCTTTTCATCAATTAGGTTTTTTATCATCACATCAAAGTCACCTTAAGTCTACCCCCTCTGTCTATGTATATCTCTTCTAAATATTGCAATAAAGATACAGTTCTCAAGAGTTTTAAGTATCATCTTCCCATGTAAGGATGTAAACAGTTTGTTTTAATTGAATAACATTTTTACCCTTTACTATTTACCTTTTTGTGGCTCTCTTGAGTCCTGTATTTGATGATCCAATTTTTCATTGAGCTCTGGTTTTTTCATCAAGAAATTCTGGAAGTCTCCAATTTCATTGAATGTTCTTCTCCTCCCATGAAAGATTATGCTCAACTTTGCGGGTAGTTGATCCTTGGTTGAAATACAAGCTCCTTTGCCTTATGGAATATCATATTCCAAGGCATCTGATCTTTTAATTTAGAAGCTACAAAGTCCTGCATAATCCTGATGGTGGTTTCATGATACGTGAATTGTTTTATTCCATCTGCTTACAGTATTTTCTCCTTGACTTGATGATTCTGGAATTTGGCTACAATATTCCTTGGCATTTTCAATTTGGGATCTCTTTCAGAAGGTGATTGATAGATTCTTTCAGTGACTATTTTACCCTCTAGTTCTAGGACTGAAGGGCAGTTTTCCTTGATGATTTCTTGAAAGATGCTGTCCTGACTCTTGTTTTTTCATCATGGCTTTCAGGTATACAAATAATTCTTAAATTATATATCCTGAGGTTTTTTTTTGTTTTCTTCTGGTTTTTTATTCTTTTGATTTTGTTTGACTGATTATTGATGTCTTATAGAGCTATTAGCTTCCACTTGCCCAATTCTATTTTTTTTTTAAATTTTTTTTTAATTTATTTTTAGTTTACCACACACAGTTCTACATAGTTTTGAGTTCCAGTTTTTCTCCCCTCCCTCCCCCCTCCCTCCCCAAGACGGCATGAAGTCTCATATAACTGTCATGTATAACTTCGCATTGAATTAATTTATGCTCTAGTCAAGTCGTGGAGAAGAATTTTGACCAATGGAATGAATCATGGGAAAGAAGAAACAGAACCAAAAAAAAAAACAAAAAAAAAAACCCAAAACCAAAAACAAAAGAGAAGCAGAAAAGGCGAGCATGTAGTAGTGTGCCTCAGTCTGTATTCAAACTTCGCAGTTCTTTCTCTGAATGAAGATAGCATTCTCCATCGTGAGTCCCCTGGAGTTGTCCTTGCCCCTTTAGGTTGCTGAGAGAAGCGCAGTATGTCAGGGTTGGTCCTCACAGAATCCACATATCTGTGGCTGTGCACAACGTTCTCCTGGCTCTGCTCCGCTCACTCAGCATTATGTCGTGTAGGTTTTTCCAGGTTGTTATGAAGTCTGCATCGTCCCCATTTCTTATGGCACAATAGTATTCCATCACCTTCATATACCACAGCTTGTTCAGCCATTCCCCAATTGATGGGCATCCCTTTGCTTTCCAATTCTTGGCTACCACAAAGAGAGCTGCTATAAATATTCTTGTACATATGGGTCCTTTTCCCGCTTGCGTGATTTCTTTGGGATACAACCCTAGAAGTGGTATTGCGGGGTCAAAGGGTATGAACATTTCTATAGCCCTTTGGGCATAGTTCCACACCGCCCTCCAAAATGGCTGGATCAGCTCACAACTCCACCAGCAATGCAACAATGTTCCAATTTCCCCACATCCTTTCCAGCATTTATCATTCTCCTGATTTGTTATTTTAGCCAATCTGACAGGAGAGATGTGGTATCTAAGAGTTGTTTTGATTTGCATTTCTCTAATCAGCAGCGATCCAGAGCATTTTTCCATATGCCTGTAGATAGCTTTAATTTCTTCCTCTGAAAACTGCCTGTTCATATCCTTTGACCATTTCTCAATTGGGGAATGGCTTGTATTCCTATACATTTGGCTTAGCTCCCTGTATATTTTAGAAATGAGGCCTTTATCAAAGATACTAGTTGCAAAGATTTTCTCCCAATTTTCTGCTTCCCTCCTAATTCTTGTTGCATTGGCTTTTTTTGTACAAAAACATTTCAATTTGACATAATCAAAATTATCCACTTTGCATTTTGTAATGCTCTCTATCTCTTGTTGGGTCATGAATTCTTTACTTTTCCACAAATCTGATAAGTAAACTATTCCTTGCTTTCCCAAATTACTTAGAGTATCAACTTTTACTCCTAAATCATGAACCCATTTTGACTTTATTTTGGTATATGGTGTAAGATATTGGTCTATGCCCAGTTTTTGCCCTACCATTTTCCAATTTTCCCAACAGTTTTTGTGAAATAGTGAATTATTAGCCCAGAAACTGGCTTCTTTGGGTTTATCAAAGAGTAGATTGCTAAACTTGTTGATTTCACCTACTTGTGTACCTATCCTATACCACTGATCCACACCCCTGTTTCTTAACCAGTACCAGGCAGTTTTGATGACTGCTGCTGTGTAGTACAGTTTAATATCTGGTGTGGCTAAACCACCATCCCTAGCATGTCTTTTCATTAATATCCTAGATACTCTAGACCTCTTGTTTTTCCAAATGAATTTTGTTATTATTTTGTCCAGCTCAGTAAAAAAAAATTTTGGTAGTTCGATTGGTATAGCACTGAATAGATAGATTTAGGTAGAATTGTCATTTTTATTATATTAGCTCGGCCTAACCATGAGCAACTGATATTTCTCCATTTATTTAGATCTGATTTTATTCGCGTGAAAAGTGTTTCATAGTTATGTTCATATAGGCCCTGGGTTTGTCTTGGCAAATAGACTCCCAAATATTTTATAGTGCCTTCAGTAACTTTGAATGGAATTTCTCTTTCTATCTCTTGCTGTTGGGCTTTGTCAGTAATGTATAGGAATGCTGAGGATTTATGTGGGTTTATTTTATATCCTGCAACTTTGCTAAAGTTGTTTATTATTTCAAGTAGTTTTTTACTTGATTCTCTAGGATTCTCTAGATAAATCATCATATCATCTGCAAAAAGTGATAATTTAGTTTCTTCTTTTCCTATTCTAATTCCTTCAATTTCTTTTTCTTCTCTTATTGCTACAGCTAATGTTTCTAGAACCAAATTGAATAATAGGGGTGATAATGGACATCCTTGTTTCACCCCTGATCTTATTGGGAATGCATCTAGTTTATCCCCATTACAAATAATGCTTGTTGATGGTTTTAGGTAGATGCTATTTATAATTTTGAGGAAGGTTCCCCTTATTCCTATGCTTTCTAGTGTTTTTAATAGGAATGGGTGTTGTACTTTGTCAAAGGCTTTTTCTGCGTCTATTGAGATGATCATATGGTTTTTGCTAGTTTTGTTGTTGATATGATCAATTATGCTAATAGTTTTCCTAATATTGAACCAGCCTTGCATTCCTGGAATAAATCCTACCTGGTCATGGTGTATTATTCTCGTAATGAGTTGCTGCAATCTTTTTGCTAATATTTTATTTAAAATTTTTGCATCAATATTCATTAGAGAAATTGGTCTATAATTTTCTTTCTCTGTTTTAACTCTACCTGGTTTAGGTATTAGTACCATATTTGTGTCATAAAAAGAATTTGGTAGGTCTCCTTCTTCCCCTATTTTCCCAAATAGTCTGCAAAGTATTGGAATTAGTTGTTCTTTAAATGTTTGATAGAATTCACATGTAAAACCATCTGGCCCTGGAGATTTTTTCCTAGGGAGTTCGTTGATGGCCTGCTCAATTTCTTTTTCTGATATGGGGTCATTAAGAAATTTCACTTCCTTCTCTGTTAGTCTGGGCAGTTTATGTTTTTGTAGATATTCATCCATATCTCTAAGGTTGTCAAATTTATGGGCATACAGTTGGGCAAAATAATTCCTAATTATTGTTTTGATTTCCTCTTCATTAGAGGTGACCTCACCTTTTTCATTTTTTATACTGGTAATTTGATTTTCTTCTTTCTTTTTTTTAATCAAATTGGCCAAAGGTTTGTCAATTTTATTGGTTTTTTCATAAAACCAGCTCTTTGTTTTATTTATTAATTCAATAGTTTTCTTGGTTTCAATTTTATTAATCTCTCCTTTGATTTTCAGTATTTCTAATTTGGTATTTAATTGGGGGTTTTCAATTTGCTCTTTTTCTAGCTTTTTCAGCTGTATGCCCATATCATTGATCTCCTCTTTCCCTATTTTATTCATGTAGGCATTTAGAGATATAAAACTTCCCCTAAGAACAGCTTTTGCTGCATCCCATAAGTTTTGGTATGTTGTTTCATTATTGTCATTCTCTTGAATGAAATTATTGATTGTTTCTCTGATTTGATCTTTGGCCCACTCACTCTTTAGAATTAAATTATTTAGTTTCCAATTAGTTTTTAGCTTATTTTTCCATGGTGCTTTATTAAAAATGATTCTTATTGCATCATGATCTGAAAAGGATGCATTGACTACTTCTGCTTTTCTGCACTGGATTGTGAGGTTTTTATGCCCAAGTACATGGTCGATTTTTGAGTATGTGCCATGTACTTTTGAGAAGAAAGTATATTCCTTTTTATCCCCATTCAGTTTTCTCCAGAGGTCTATCATATGTGCCTTTTCTAAAATTCTGTTTACCTCCTTAACTTTTTTCTTATTTATTTTGAGGTTAGATTTATCAAGTTCAGAAAGGGGGAGGTTGAGGTCTCCCAATATTATAGTTTTGCTGTCTATTTCTTCCTGTAACTCCCTTAACCTCTCCTCTAAGAATTTGTATGCCTTACCACTTGGTGCATATATGTTAAGCAATGATATTGCTTCATTGTTTATGGTGCCTTTTAGCAGGATATAATGTCCTTCCTTATCTCTTCTAATTAGATCTATCTTTACTTTTGTTTTGTCTGAGATTAGGATTGCTACACCTGCTTTTTTTACTTTAGCTGAGGCACAATATATTTTACTCCAGCCTTTTACCTTAACCCTATGTGTATCCCCCTGTTTCAGATGTGTTTCTTGTAAACAGCATATTGTAGGATTATGGTTTTTAATCCATTCTGCTATCTGCTTCTGTTTTGTGAGAATGTTCATCCCCTGCACGTTCAGGGTTATGATTTCTATCTGTGTCTTTTTCTCCATCCTAATTCCCCCTGTTTATGCTTTTATTTCTCCCTTTCCCTTTCTCCTCCCCAACAAAGTTTTGCTTTTGACCGCCGCTTTCCTCAGTTAACCCTCCCTCTTTATTCCCCTCCCTTATCTAACCGTTACCCACTTGCTACTTCTCCTCTTCCTTCTGCCCTCCCCCCTCCCTTTTTCCCCCCTTTCCCTCCCACTTCCCGTAGGACAAGTTAGATTTCTAAACTTATCAGAGTATGTTATTCCCTTCTTGAACTAGATCAGATGACAGTAAAGCTCAAATACTGCTCTTCTCCCTCCCTTCTTTCCCTCTACTATAATATGTTTTTTTTGCCACTTCCTTTGGTGTAATTTACCCTTTTCTACAACCTTCTTACCACTTCCCTCATAGCCCTCCCTTTATATCTCTTATTTATATTTTATATCTTTACATCAGTTAATTTATACAGGCATTCACAACCTATGTATATCCCTTTAATTTGTCACAATAGTTGTACCATTCACAAGAATGACTTATATATGTATATGTATATATATATATGTATATATATATATACATAAAAAACATACATAAGATGATATAATCCCACATAAAGATGTAAACAACCTAAGCTTATTGGTTAATGAAGTTTGTGGGGTTTTTCCCCCGGTTACCTTTTTATGTCTCTCTTGAGGTTTGTATTTGGAGATCAAATTTTCCATTGAGTTCTGGCCTTTTCATCAGGAAGGTCTGGAATTCCCTTATTTCATTGAATGTCCATCGCCTTGCCTGGAAAATTATGCTTAGTTTTGCTGGGTAGTTGATCCTTGGTTGTAGTCCCAACTCCTTTGCCCTTCGGAATATCATATTCCAATTTCTCCTGTCTTTTAATGTGGAAGCTGAGAGATCCTGCGTGATCCTGACTGTAGTTCCACGATATTTGAATTGCTTCTTTTTGGCTGCTTGCAGTATTTTCTCCTTAAGTTTATAGCTCTGAAATTTGGCTATAATATTTCTTGGTGTTTTCAGTTTGGGATCTCTTTCAGGGGGTGATCGGTGAATTCTTTCAATGACTATTTTGCCCTCTGGTTCTAGGACCTCTGGGCAGTTGTCTTTGATAATTTCTTCGAAGATACTGTCAAGGCTCCTTTTTTCATCGTGGATTTCCGGTAGACCAATAACTCTCAAATTGTCTCTCCTGGATCTATTTTCCAGGTCAGTTGTTTTGCCAATCAGATATTTCACATTTTTTTCTATTTTTTCATTCTTTACATTTTGTTTTATTACTTCTTGATGCCTCATAGATTCATTAGCTTCCACTTGCTCAAGTCTAATTTTAAATGAGTTAGTGTTTACATTTTGCTTTTGAGCCTCCATTTTCAATTGGTTGATTTCACCTCTCAGGGTGTCCTTTTCTCTCTCTAGATTCTGAATCTCCATAGCCATTTCGCCAATCTTATTCTTTAGGGACTTGATTTCGTCAGTGGATTTTTTCTCCCTTTTTTCCATTTTTTCCATATTTTCTTTTAGCTCCCTAATTTGGTTTTTAAAATCCTCTTTTAGCTCCTCCAGCAGTGCTTTTTGGGCTGGAGACCAGATCATATTAGCTTTTGAGGTATCTGATGTATCTACCGTGTCATTGCTATCTTCTTCTAAGTCGATATTTTGATCCTGCCTGTCTCCATAAAAAGAATCTATTGTCCTCGGTTTTTTTGTGTTCTTCTTCATGTTGGATTGCCTTTTGCTGGCGTTAGAACGAATTTCTATCTGTGAGTCTCAGGGCTTTCTGTCACAGCTTTCTTATTCTGGGGGTTGTGAGTCTAAAATTATAACCTTCAGTTTCCTGAGGTGTGGGGGAGGGGTCTGGCTCCCTGGCGTCTCACTCCCTATGGGTGCTCTCCAGCACTTGCTTTTCAGCAATGGTCTCAGCTGTTTGTTGTTTGAGCTGATGACTGGCGCTTCCCCTGGGGGAGCCAGTTTACGTCTGGGCTCCTGGCTTGGCCCCCTGCCGACTCTTCCCCTCTGGGACTAATGAGCTTCTAGTATTTGTCCTGTGAAGCCCCGCTACTCTCTCCTCTGTTTCAGTTTTTTTTTTTTTTTTTTCCCCGAGGAATTCTCTGGGTGAGGGGGGGAGGGGTTAGAGCCGCTTACCTAGCCATTGAGTCTTCCGGAAGTTCAAGAGGCCGAGATCCTGGGTTTTGCAAGTGGCAGGGCTGGGTGTTTTCGCGGCTGGTGGCGTTGCGCTGCCTCTCGTCGCTCCCAGAGACTGCCGTCCTGTGTTGGGAGGCCTGGGGATCTCTGCCGGTTTCCGGCGCCCAGCTTTCTCCCAGCTCGTCTCCCACGTGGATTTCCCGGCCGGCCGCTTCCGCCTTGGTCTGGAGCAGCTCCACACGGAGCACTCTCCGTGCCTGCAGGTTCGTTCCTCTGGCCTTTCAGACTCTCCCGGCTCAGAAATTTGCCCCAAGCAGACTGCTCGCGGTTTCTGACTCTCTCAAATCTGCTCAAATTCACTTTTTTATGGGAATCTGACAGACCTTGTGAGAGAGCTCCGGTAAGAGGCTGCCTTCATGCGGCCATCTTGGCTCCGCCCCCCAATTCTAATTTTTAATGTATTGTTTTCTTCAGCTAGCTTTTGTAACTCCTTTTCCATTTGGTCAATTCTACTTTTTAAGCAATTGTTTTCTTCATTCCCCAAATGATTTTCTAGACCTTATTGATGCCTGGATTTACAAATTGCATATTTACCATGGAATAAATTATTGGCATTCTGGATGGCAGGCTAGATTGAGCTGGTAATTGGCCATAATAACTGCATCACAAGCAGTAAATCAAATTATTATCATTACTGAAGTCATCAGGATCATTTCAGTGGAATATATATATTGACAGAGAAAACTAAAATTAACTTTATCTACACTTTATTGCATTATTATTTATTTTGTTAAATACAAATTACATTTTAATCTGGTGTACTTCAGGTATTGTGGGACCCATGGGACCCAAGCATGTTTGACATCTCTGATGTAGTGTAACTACCTCACTTTACAGAAGTTAAGTAATTTGACCAAATTTACATAAATAGAAATTAACTGAGCCTGAATTCAAATTGTGATCAAATGTATGCCAAATATAGTACTCTTTCTATTACCTTTCACTGCCTTCTGCTTCTTGGGTCAACCATTACATGTCTGGATCCTGAATTTTAGCCTTGAACAAACTGTTTGACAGTTTCATAATTTCAATGTCATTGATCTAGATCAGGATGGATTAAGACCTGGGGTTGCCCTTTCCTTTTAAATCAGAGAAGCTCAGACCTGCTTGCTCAGGCTCACCCTGTCTGACTTCAAAGGTCCCTTCTTAATCTGTAACTGAGCATGTTGACAGTCATACCTCTGGTAGTAGCAAAAAAAAATCCCCTTGGCTACTCCTCATTTGTGCTATCAGTTTTAGAAGTAACCTATAATAAAAGAGATAGAGTTGGAAGAGTGTTATGCCAGTAAAAATTTAACAACTGGTTCACCAGAAGGCAAAAAATACACACATACAAATACATATATATTTATGCACATACATATATGTATATGTGCATGTGTGTATATGTATTTATTCATATGTGTATATGTACCAAGGACAAGCTTTCACTGAATCTGAATTATTAACATTTTCTCCATTACTCTTTTAAGTCTAGACTATCAAAAAACCAATAAATCAAGTCTTGATCTATGGCATTTGCTAATTTCCAAGGTGCAAATGCTCACACTGAAAATTTAACAATTGCTTCTGTTTGGAACTGTAGTCACGGTGACCATGACAATAATGAGACTAAAAGAAAATAATAAACAAAATAATAACTAATAACTAAAATAATAATAATAATAATTGAATAAATTCAATTTATGCATATATATGTTTGTACATATATGTAAGTATATGTACAAACATATATGTATATATACACATAAATTGAATTTATATGTATATATATGTGTGTATATATTTTCTGAGTATTACTCCACTCAAACCTCATGAAAACCCCTGTGGGGTAAATACACTTAATATTTGTTATTCCCATTTTATACATGAGGAAACCGGTATGTAGAGACTTAATAGTAGATTTAGAGATGCTCTATGTATACACTATAGATCAATCTGATACAGTAAGCAAAGTCAATTGTATTGATTGTCAGTAATTTTCCTTCATTATCATTTCAGACATTCAATACTTTTTCCATACTACTCTCTGTACTGTCATAAAAATTACCACAACATATTCAACAATGCTATAATTTGTCATTGGCTCATTCTTTCAAAATGTTGAGGTTTTGAAAAAAACACTTTGAAGCAATCAGAACACCATCCTTCCAAGCACATGCCTTGAGTGCCACCAATCAGAGTTCACTGAACAGAATAAGTTTATGCTAGGAAAGAAAATGCTTTTACTCTCCAGATGTGCAGGCTTGTTCTAGATTGGAAAACACAGAAATGGACAGGCAATTGCTAGAAGGAAGAAGAAGCCAGCATGAATTTATGCTCTTTAGTAACAGTTATAAGGTGATTGGAACAAAAAAAAATCTGTTTTATAAATAAATGCCTCAGTAAGAGTATTCAAGGCTATAGAACAGGATAAAGCTTTAATCAAATAAGACAGATGGTAGAAAGGATAAAGGAGAGTTAAATCAATTAGCTTCTTTTGGGGATTTCTGCTGAAGAGGCAGAATAAAAACAAATCTTTGGCTCAGAATTATATGGTAAAGGGGAGGTTTGAGTCAAGTAACATTTGAGTCAATAACAGACTAACTGCCGCAGAGAGATGGATGTGCTCTCCTGTTGGAGAATATCCTGCCTCCCCTGTCATTTCTCCTTTTGCCTCCTTTTTATCAGTTCCCACCTTTAGTTTTGAATTCCCAATATCTATTTTTCAGTCTGTCTATCTCTGCCTCTCTGTCTCTATTCCTCTGTGTCTCTGTCTGTCTCTTGCTACTCTAGAATTATAGTTTGTCAGAAATTCTTTTCCCTATATTTCCATTGTTTTTATACTATTGGATTTGTGTGTGCACACATTGGGTATATGTGTTATCCAGTGATTTGAGCTAATAAAAAGTTTTATTCTATATTCTGTGTCTTTCCTGGTGATGCCTATACAGTAGTTATTATTTAAGGGAATAAATAATTTTGGTGAGATGACCAATAACCATTAGAGTCAGAAGGAACAAAGTATTATAAGGATGGAGACAAGAGGTTAGTGAAGTGTTTGGAATATGAAACATGAGGCCATGAAATTGGTTAATAGGCTATGTGTCCCAAGAGGTTAGGCTGTCTAAAAACTCATGAGGTTTCCTTAAGGGACATGGCTGTCCCAGGGAAGCAACCTTACAAGGGGACATAGTAGGTCAAATATGTGTAGTAATACTGAAATTCACAATAGCCATAGAAATACACAATGTAAGGAGATTATCAAGAATCATTTATTCTAATGTTTTTATTCCCCAAATAAAGAGGAGGTGGAGCCAAGATGGAAGAGAAAGGGTAGTGACTTGCCTGAGTTTTTCCCCAAAACACTCCAGACACCTTTAAATAATGCCATAAAAACAATTTTTGGAGCAGCAGAACCTACAAAAGGATAGGGTGAAATAATTTTCCAGCCAAAGACAACTCAGAAGTTAGCTAGGAAAAGGTCTGTTGTACCTGGGTGAGATCAGAGCACTGTATAGCACAGGCTCTTCCAGCATAGACTGGACCCCAACAAAAGAGGAGCAGGTCTTAGGGACCACTGTATCAGTAGCAGCATTGGCTATTTCCAGAGCCCTCAGCCCACAGATGGTAAGGGGGTTGAACAACTGATCAGGAGATTAAAGGGGTCTCTTTACAGGCATGGAAGCAGGACTCTTTTGCTTTGCATATATTCAGATATGGGTTACAGTCTTGAGTGGCAATCTGTTTCAACAATCTGGCTAGCAGCTTTTGTGGGGGTGTAAGATCCACCCACAGCCAGAACCCAGAAAACTGCCAACAGCACAGGTTCTTTTGATCTGTTTAACTAAGGAAAGCAAGGTGAAGGGTTTGACAAGCTTACTTTAATTCAGCATATAAATATCATTCACTTAGTTCATGGGAAAAAGCCAGTACCCTGAAATTCAGAGCAAATTACAAACATCAACAGATAGATAAAATACAGATTCATAGTTATCAACATCTAGGTTCAGCCCGGGAGCTCAGAACAAGGGCTGGCCCAGAGTCATGCATACCACCACGGCTGTGGGTGAGAGCTCCGAGGAAGGGGGGGCCAACCCCTGGTTTTATATCTTTTTCAGCATCAGGGGTGAGTCACACATGCGACTCACCCACGTGACCTAAAATCGTCACAAAGAGGTGCCTTAAACCCAGGTGGTCTAAAAGCCTCTGCTGTCCCAGACATGTAAGCTAGGCCCTCCCTGGCATTAGCCTCACCTTAGTGGCCAATCCATACCCGCTAAGGTTTTACACCTAATAGAGGTTTGGGCCTGGGGCTTAGCACTTAGTAACACTCAATGAAATACAGTGAATTACTCAAAGCAAACAAAAGCCAAACTCTGCAAGGGCACTTGTTGAACTAAGTGCTAATGAGCCCATTTTGCTTACCAACACACAATCCCAAGGTGAGGAGGAGCTCTAGTACACCAGATGTTGTGACTGCAGTGGAGCAGGGACCCTAATCATAGTTTCATGGCAGAAAAGAATACTTCTAGTCCCTCAGAGATGAGGGCACAGGTCAAGTGAGTAGTAAACACATCTCCTTAGATCATACCATTTTGGAAGAACTTCAAACTTGCAAGTCCCTAGAAGAATCTCTGAAAACAGCTGCACAAAACCTTTGGAGCTTGGAAGAGTGGTCCCTCTAGTCCAGAAGCAGAGCCCAACTTTAACAAAGAGTGGAAAAAATAAGCCAACAACAAGAAAAAATTCTGACCTTATAAAGTTACTATGCTGACAAGGAAGATCAAAACATACACTCAGAAGAAGAAAACAAAGTCAAAGCTCCTACATCCAAAGCCTCCAAGAAAAATATGAACTGGTCTCAGTCCACAGAAGAGTTCAAAAGGATTTTGAAAATCAAGTGAGATAGAAGAAAAATTGGGAACATAAATGGAAGTGATGTAAGAAAATCACGAAAAATGAGTCCACAGCTTGGTAAAGGAGACACAAAAATACTGAAGAAAATAACATCTTAAAAAACAGAATAGGCCAAATTATCAAATGCTAAAAGAGGTACAAAAAGCCAATTTGGAGAAGAATGTCTTGGAAAGCAGAACTGGCCAAATGGGAAAAAGAGGCACAAAAGTTCACTGAAGAAAAAAAAAGCTTCTTAAAAATTCAATTGGCCAATAGAAAAGGAAGTACAAAAGTTCAATGAAGAAAATAATTCCTTAAAAATTAGAATTGAGCAAATGGAAGCTAATGACTTCATAGGAAATCAAAAACAATAAAACAACCAGAAAAATGAAAAAAATAGAAGACAATGTCAAATATCAGATTTGAAAAACAATAGATCCAAGAGAGATAATTTAAAATAATTATTGAAACTTACTGAAAGCCATGATAAAGAAGAGCCTAAACATAATCTTTCAAGTAGAACCAGAAGTTAAAATAAAATTTGAATGAATCCACCAGTCACCTCCTGAAAGAGATACCAAAATTAAAACTTACAGAAATATTATACCCAAATTCCATAGCTCCCAGGTCAAAGAGAAAATATTGTAAGCAGTGAAAAAGAAACAAAGCAAGTATCATGAAGCCATAGTTAGGATAACAGAAGATTCAGCAGCTTTTCTTTCAAAGGATCAGAGGGCTTGGAATATGATATTCTTTAGGGCAAGGAGTTAGGATTACAACCAAGAATCACCTACCCTGCAAACTGAGTAGAATCCTTCAAAGGAAAAAAAAAACATGGTTATTTAATGAAATAGAGGATTGTCAAGCATTCTTCATGAAAAGACCAGAGCTGAACAGAAAAGTTGACTTTTCAAATATAAGAGAAGCATATAAAGGTAAACAGGAAAGCAAATCATAAGGGACTTCATTCATTGTTGTTCTTTGTTCGCCAAGAGGACCAAAATGACATCACCATACTTGAGTCAAGTCACAGTGTATCTGACTGTGGCTGATCAGACCAATATGAGCTTGGAACATTCTATCACAAGTTGGGCACAAATAGTCCATGTGAACATTTGAGGTGGATTCTCTAAATTTGTGCATCTCATATTTCTCTTGAGCTACTTCAATTCTGCTTTAGTCATAGAGCACAGTACTTTCTCTGATGTGGGCATGCCATGTTGTGTTGTCCTGTGTCAGTATCTCCCATGTCATGTAATCAGTTCCAAAGTTATTAAGAGAGACCTTCAGAGTGTCCTTGTATCACTTTTTCTGACCACCATGTGAATGCTTGCCCTTTCTTAGTTCTCCACAATATAGCCTTTTAGGCAAGAATCCATTTTGCATTTAAACCACGTGGCCAGCCCATTGGAGTTGTGCTCTCTGAAGCAGAGTTTGAATGCTTGGGGGTTTAGCTCAAGAAGAGACCTCAGTGTCTGGTATCTTATCTTGTCAGGTGATCTCCAGACTCTACCTAAGATAATTAAAATGAAAGCAATTCAGTTTTCCAGCATGGTGCTGGTATACTGTCCAGATTTCACAGTTATACAACAGTGAGGTCAGCACAATGACTCTTTAGACCTTCAATCTGATAGTCAGTCTAATATCTTTTCTCTCTCACACTTTCCTTTAGAGCCTCCCAAACACTAAGCTACCTCCAGCAATGGATCAACCTCATTATCAAAGTGTACATCCTTGGAAAGTGCACTACCAAGGTAAGTGAACTTATTTACAGCATTCAAAACTTCTCCAGTTGCTGTATTCGATGATTCCAAGTATACATGGTATGGCAGTGGCTGATGGATGCCTTCAATGAATAAAAACATGGCATCAAGGTCAATTACTGCACTGATGGTAAATTCTTCAACTTGAAAAGGCTATAAGCCAAGACCAAAGCAGAGGGAGTGTTAATGCATGATTTTCTGTTTGCAGATGATTGTGCATTCAATGTAGACCCTGAAACTGAGATGCAACAAAGTTTGGATAGATTCTATGCTGCTTGTGCTAATTTTGGCCTAACAATTAATGCCAAGAAAACACAGTTCCATTAGCTACCACCACATCATCTATAAATGACTTAAGGTTAAACTGTTTACCTTTGTACAAGAGAAGAATATACTCAGAATGTTCTGTTCATTAGGGCAGTTGGAGGTATACATAGACAGACAGCACAGGTGTGAGTTGGAAGGGATGATATCTAAAAACATTAAGGGGTGAGAAAGAGGAATGCACTGGGAGGAATGGAAAGGGAAGGTTAAATTGGGGTATCTCGTATAAAAGAGGTAATAAAAAGCTTTTGCAGTTGAGGGGAAGTTGGGGGATATGGAGCAGAAAAAGTGAAATTTGCTCATGTTAGAATTGGCTCAGAGAGGGAATGACTTAGACACTCAATTGCATATAGAAATCTATCTTACCCAATAGCAAAGTAGAAAGGACAAGGGATAACGAAGGAGTAAGTGATAGAACTGAGGGCAGATTGGAGAGGTTGTAGTCGGAAGTAAAACACTTTTGAGGAAGGACAGAGTGAAAAGAGAGAAAGAATAGAATGAACATGGGGTGGAATAGGATGGAGGAAAATACATTTAGCAACTATAACTGTGAAAAAATTTTGAAGCAAGTTTCTCTGATAAAGGCCTTATTTCTCAAATATGTAAAGAACTGAATCAAATCTAAAAAAGGAATCATTCCTGAAGTGATGAATGACCAAGAGGTATGAACAATTTTTAGATGAAGTAATCAAAGCTCTCAATGGCAATATGAAAAAGTGGTCTAAATTACTATTGATTGGAGTAACACAAATTGGAACAATTCTGATGTACTATTTCATGCCCATTAAATTGGCTAATCAGACAGAAAAGGAAAATAACAAATATTAGAGAGGATGTGGGGAAAATGAGACATTAATGCACCATTGGTGGAGTTGTGAACTGATTCAACCCTTCTTTAGAGGAATTTGGAACTATGTCAAAGGGCTATAGAACCATGCATACCATTTGACCTAGTAGTTCTACTACTAGGTCTGTGTACAAAAAGAAAAGGGAAAGGGACCTATGTGTTCAGAAATATTTATAGCAGCTTGTTTCTGGTGGCAGGGAGTTGCAAATTGAGGGGATGTCCATCAACTGGGAATGGCTGAACAAAATTTGCTGTTATTGTGATGAAATAATATTTTGCTATAAGACATAATGGGAACGATGCTCTCAGAAAAACCTTGAAAAACTTACATGAGATGATGAAAAGTGAAATGTACTGTGTACAAAGTAAAAGCAATATTGTAAGATGATCAGCCATGAGTGACTTAGATATTCCCAGCAATACAATTATCCAAGACAACTCTTAAGGACTTATTATGAAAAATGCTATCCATCCCCAGAGAAAGAACTGATTGTATCTGAATACAGATTGAAGCATACTTTTTTAAACTTCTTTTATTTTTCTTGAGTTTATGTTCTATATTTTCTTTCATAGCATGACTAATATGGAAATATATTTTGCATGAATATGCATGTATAACCTATATGAAATTGCTTACCTTCTCAATGAAGATGGTGGGAACAGAGTAAAGAAGATAATTTGGAACTTAAAATTTTAAAAAATAAATGTTAAAAATTATTTTTAACTGTGGTTGCAGAAAAATAAAGTCCTAAGAATTAAAAAAAATTCCATAATCTCTGAAAGCAATTTTTAATCTGGAATTGTTTATGAAGTACCCATTTTTTGCTAGACACTGTGTTAAGTTCTGGTGATGCAAGTACAGAAAAATGAAATAATCCCTATTTGCAATTAGTTTATATTCTAATGAAGAAGACAAACTGCAAAATAGTTGGTTAGCTAATTTTATTGATTAAATTATCAGAGAAAGAGGCAAATCTCTCCATACCAATTTGCCATAATTAAATTACCTTTGAAATGAAGTCTTATGATAGGGTTAAAAAAGATTATTCCAAAGAATAAAAACATCTCAAAGGATCAGGTCCCTTAAGGAAATATCAATGGACAAGTATTGAGATTCTTTGTTTTTTTTCCTATTGAACAAAATTATGAGTCATCTTTATTGAAAGGTGATTAAATTCCTGCCATGAATAAATGAATAAAAGTAGAAAGAGGAAGTAATTTTACAATATAACCCATACTGTTATTTGTTGCAAATAACATGATCTGCGAAATTGTCATTAGTGAATATGACATTGTATGAATGTACTTCATTTATATACCAAGAATGTTGGTTTTCTGTGTTTTTTCCTTTCAGCACTGAATTAATTAATTTAATGTTTTCCATGAACATTTTATATTTTAGATGACAATTACAATATGATTCATTTCAAGTGGCTTCTTGATGAAGCACCACATATTTCCTTGTTATATTTAAAATAAATTATTTACAGAAAGATTATTAAAATTACATACATTTCCAAATATTTGGAGAATGGGGGACAGATGGCTAATGAGCTGTGACTAGGCACAAATGAGTCGTGAATTTCATGGCAAAAGGAAAATCTATCAACAGATAAAAAAATGATTCTGGAGAAAGACCAATTGCCCAGAGTCAGTACACAATTTAATTTTAGGCACTTTCATTTTGATTTTCTTATCCGAATGATGTGAACAATATGATGGACTCATTTTGCTTGAAACAATTGAACAGATCTGACAAATTCATAATGCTGTAGACCATGAAATCCCAATTGGTCCAATCACAGATAAATTTATCACGCCTATAGAGATATTATTGTAGCTACAAGTTATAGTTTTCCCCACTGGGATAACTGCTATTTGGAACTGGGCCAGTTTTTCAGTATTACCCAGCCAAACAGATGATATGGGACATTTTTTTTAATCAATAGTTTCTTCTTTAGTGATTTTTCTTTATAGAACACTTGGCAAAAATATACAAAATCTTTTGACATAGGAAATTCATATTAGAATAATGCAGTTTAAAGGAATCTGTACAGTGCAGCAGAGTATGATATTTAATAAGACACACTGGAAGCACATTTTCATATATGGCATAGATGCATTTCTATAAATTTGATGTGTAAAATAATATTCTCTAAAACAAATCCTATTTCCCCATTTAATTCTATTATGTCACAGAAGAGGAAGCTTGCTGTAGTGGACAGAGAGCTAGCTGTAATGACCAAAGGCTGCATTCAAGCTCCATATCTGCCACATACTATCTATGTGTTTCTGAATAAGTCACATCTCCTCTGAGTGCTTGAGGAATTCTCTAAGATTATGAATTTCAGAATAGGTGCCAATTTTCACTAGTAGAAAGAGTTTCTTCTCATTTCTATGACATAGAAGATATATCCCCATAGGGAGGGGGTAGAATAAATTGACCAAGGAACATTTATTTTCAGGGAGCATTTCATGTAGTTGTCTTCCTCACCTTAAAATTTTAATAAATAATGTATTTTATTTTTAATCTTTTAGCTATGTTATGTGTAGTGTAACATTCTTTATTCAGCTGAATAGCCTGTTTTGATAATAGAATACCTAAATGAACTGCATGATTTAGTATCTAAAATATTGTCAATATGAATCACTATCATTAATAGTTCTATGATCATTGCATGAGTGGTAATGTGTTAGTGGAGAAGGGCAAATATCCTGACACTTTTTTTAAGTGGAGTGTGGTGATTAAATTTGCAAACTATAGATAATGAACTTGAGCTCCATTGCTGAGAAAATTGTAGAACAGACCATTAAAAAGATGATTAGTGAACATCAAGAAAAGGAAGCAGTGATTACAAAGAACTGGCATGACTTCATCAATAGCAGGTCATGCCAGGCTAAGAGTTTTTCATTTTGGCATAGGGATACTGACCTAGTGGGTCAAGGGAATGTTGTAGATATAGGTCACTTGCACACTCGTAAAACATTTGATAAAATATGTCTTACTATCCTTGTACAAAAGATAAAGTAATATAAGCTAGATGACCATATGATAGACTTGATGATGATATAATTAGAGCAGATGACAAGAAAAACCAAACATTCCTCTGGTTACATATCTTGTGCTTTTCCCCTCCTACTGGGCACAGTGTGTCCCAAGAGGGAAGGTGGGAAGGAGCTGGACTGGGTGTCTTTCATCTGTCCCAAAGCAATGACTTTCATCTCTGCCAGCATAAAGAAACTTACATTTCCTGCTGCCAGCTCAATCATTCGGTTGCATATAGAGAACCTCTTGTGCAAAAGGAAGCAACCTTTCCTTTGACCTTAGGCCTGCCGCCTCCTGCTGCACCCCTCCATTGTGAGGAGAAGAAGGGAAAAGTTGTTGGGAATGGTATTTCTTTTTTCTAGTTTGTAGGTTAGGCTTCTATTTTCTACTGTACCTTTTCCGGCCAAATCTTCACTCTTCAGAAGGAAAAGGAATAGTGAATTACGACATCTCATCTGAACATCTGACTGTGTTCTTCCCATTTTATATTACACTTCCCTCCAGTCCAATCCTCAAACTCCTTTGGGAAAAGGAATAGTTCTCTCTATTCACTGATAAACATTTGCATACGTGGTCATACTCCTCATATACCAATAATTCTGGATGCCTGTGGATCATTGTCCATCCCCCATCCCCAAATTCCTTAGTCCCTTCTCCCACAACCTTTCCATCCTCAGGTTTAAATAAATGATCACCTTGCACTTCCACTGGGCCCTAAATCTTTCCTCTATGACTCGTTACATCCACTAGATCTTACTGAAATTCATCTCTCACCAGATGACACAGCCTACATTCCCCTCTCCTGCTTGCAGGACTGGCTGTCTATTGGCACACCCATCAAAACTGGGTATTAGATATGAATAGTAACTATCTAGTAGTTATTGTCTACTGACTACCATGTCATTCCTCTTCCTTCCTGCATGAGTTCAGTACATAGATTACAATTTTTTCTCTCCTCTCCAACTTCTACCCCTATAGCAGGCAACTTCAACATACATATTGGCTCTCACTCAAACACCCTAATCATTGATTTCATCAACCTACTAACTTCCTATGAGATATACCTCCAACCCACCTCAACCACACAAAAGATGATGAAGCCCTTGATTTTGCTGTCACATACCAATGTACCAGGAATAGGTACAGAGATGGGAAACACAGTGTTATGTGTGAGAAGAAGGAAGTAGGCTAGTTTGGCTGGACTGTAGAGTTCAGGAGGAGAAATGTGTATCAATACTGAAATGAAAGGAAGAATTCAGTTTGTAAAGGGTGTTAAGTGTTAAACAGAAGCATTTACATTTGATCCTAGAAATAATAAGGAGCCATTGTAGTTTATTATGAGTAGGATGACATGGTCATGCAAGTTGCTTAGGAAAACCACTCTCCTAGCCATGTGGAGGATAAATTAGAGTGGATAGAGACTTGAGACAGGGATTCAAAGGAGAAAACTATTGTATATAACAAATCTAATATAGTTAAAATTAGAGGAGACATGGGAAAATCATTACAGCAAGTTTCCCTGATAAGTCTCATATTCTAGATATGTTGTTTAAAATTCTGAACTCTTTCAAATTTATCAAAGTAAAAGCTATTTCCAAATAGATAAATAAAAGTGGGTAGACGTAGGTAGCTTTCATTTGATGAAATTCAAGCTATCACTGACATCCAAATTAAAACAGCCTTGAGTTTCTAGCTCAGAACAATCATATTGGAAAATATGACATAAGAGGAAAATGATAACTATTGTTATTACTAATGGAAAATGGATACATTAGTACACAATTGGTAGAACTTAAAATTGTCCAGTCATTCTGTAAAGCAAATTGGAATTATGTCCCTAATGTTAGTAATCTGTGTATATGTTTTTACCCAACTATACTTATAGGGCTAGAGCTACAAAAAACAAACAAAAAAAATACAAAACAAAAAAAGAAAGAGGAAAGGAACTTCTATGGAAAAAAAACTATTTTAGCAACTTTTTCCATGAGAGTCATAATGTGTAAACTAAGGGGATGCACATCTACTGGGGAATGTTGGAACAAATTTTGATGGAATATTGTTATACCATAACAAATGAGAGAAATGAGTAATTTAAAAGAGACTTGGAAAACCACTATCACCTGATTCAAGTGAAGTATGTAAAAATAGAACTAGTTACACAATAATAACATTAAAAAACTGTGAAAGATTTAGAACTCTGATCAGTGCAATAATGGACCATAAGTTCAAAATCACAAAAATAAAACATGCCATTCACCTCCAGTTAGAGAAGTTATGAGTTTAAAATGCAGTAGGGGAAATAAATTTTTTGTCGGATTATATATCTATGTGTTGATGGCTTGATTTATTTTTTAATTTGATTAACAGGAAAGTGGTAGGTGTTCAACAGATTTATAAAATAATACATATGTATATATGTATGCATATGCATCTTTTTATTGTTGTTATTCAGTTGTTTCAGTTATATCTGATGCTTCATGAGCCCATTTGGGGTTTTCTTGGCAAAGATACTGGAGTGGTCTTCCATTTCCTTTTCTACCTCATTTTACAGATGTGAAAACTGAGGCAAAACAGCTTAAGTGACTTGCTAGTATCACACAGCTAGTAAATATCTGAGGTTGGATTTTAATGTAGGCCCTCCTGACAGAAAGCCTGACATTCTATCCATTGAGCCAACTAGCTGCACCCGAATATACATATACATATATCTATAAATCGTGTATGTGTGCATATACGTGAGTCAATGGGACTCATGACACAAAGAAATAAATAACATCTGTTTTAAGAAGGAAAGTGTTTTATAAGATGATTGTATTTGAGATGAATGACAATGAGTTCTGTTTTAGCCCAGATAGAATTTCGTAACTATAATATATATACATAATCAAACACAACAAATCAAAATATTAGCCAGATGTCAGGATGCATCATGTCTGCTTCTGTAACTCTAATCCTTCAGTCCTCTATTAAGAGGGAAAATTTAGCCATCATCAGTCTCTTAAGATGTGTGATCAGGATGTCATTTTTTTCCTGTGTTTGTCACTTCATGATGCATCAGACTATACAAGGTTTTTAATATTTTTTAATTTTTTTTCTGAATTCTGACCATATTCCTCATTTATCATGGTACAGTAAAATCTTATTACATTCATATACTGAAACTTGTTCAACTATTTGCTGCTGGATTATCACCCATCTTGTTTTCAGTTCTTTACTACAACAAGCAGTGTTGCTATAAATTATTTTATTCACATAGATTCTTTCCTGCTATCTTTGACCTCCTGAAGTTATATGCCTAACAGTAGCATTGCACGCCCAAAAGGTATGCATATTTTCATGACTTTGGGGGTTTATTTCAAAGTAGTTTCCAAAATAGTTCAACAAATTCACAATTCCAATAATGCACTAGAGTCCCTGTTCACTCACAATGACTTCAACAATTGTTCTTTTCCTCTTTTGTTTCCTTTAGAAATATGATGGGTGTGAGCAAGAATCTCAGCATTTGGGATTTGCATTTCCAGTACTCTTCATGACTTGGAACACTTTTATCTCCCCAAATCATTCTTAATAAATTACATTTATATGCTTAAGAACTATCATTTGATCATTTATTTACTGGGGAAATGGTTTTATACTGATCTATTTACATATAAATAAATTCTTTATATATTTTGAATATTATACTTTTACCAGAAATTTGTTTTGAAGACTTGCTCCTGATCCCAAATTATTTTCTTTCTGATTTCAGCATACAGATACACTAGACCTCCAAATGCATTGATTATAGAGAGTGCCAAAATAAGGGAATTACTTCTTCCAATGCAGATTGGTCCTAATTTGTAGCTTATTGCTTTAGGCAGTACCTTGAGGTAAAAAAAAAAAAGTATAAAAATGACAGGTGGCACAATGAGTGTTGGACCTGGAGTCAGGGGGACTCAAGTTTAAATCTCCCCTCAGATACTCACTACTGTATGACTCAGGAAAAGTCATTTATTACTTTTCTGTCTCAGTGTCCTCATCTGTAAAATGCAAATAATATCACCTACCACTCGGGATTACAATGAAGATAAAATGAGATCAAATTTGTAAACCAATTTGCATACCCTTAAAGAGTTATATAAATGCTAATGATCATGATCATAATTATCATTATTACAGTTATCAGAGGTGGGAATATAATCCTAATCTTCTTGCCTTTAAGACCAATTTTCTATGCTTTCTGATTCCCTGACTCTCTTCTGATTCTAACTGCATTTATTTTTCTCGTGAATATGTTTTCCAATTTCATATATTCAAAGTTGTATTTTTAATCTTTTATGAACATCTCTATTACTTGTTTAGATAAGGATGCTCCTTCTAACCATAGTTATGAAAGATATAGCTTTAAAAAGAAGGTACAGCCTTTCATAATAAGATCATGTATTTATTTAGGGTTTATTGTGATATACGATAGTAGTTGTTCTAAACTAAATCTGTGCTGGAGTATCTTCTCAGCATTTTATTTTACAAAATAAAAAGTCCTTCTCCCTGCAGTTAATGTCCTATATGCTCTATTGCTTATAGATCTTGTTTACTTAATCTGTTCTATTCATCAGCTCTTCTATTATTTTAACCAGCTCCAAATTATTTTAATAATTACTACTTTATAGTATACCTTGACATAAGGCAAGGCTAAGCTCCACTTATTGCTACTTTGCTCCATTATTTCCTTTGAAATTCTTGACCTTTTCCTTCTCCAGATAAATAGTATTATTTTAGATCTATAAAATAACTCCTCAGTAGCCTAAGTATGAAACCAAATCTGTAAATTAATTTAGGGAGTATACATATTTCTCTTCTATTGGAAGGGACTTACGATGGCAATTGTCTTGCCTGTTACTTGCCTTTATGTATATAAAGCTGTTTTATAATTAGATTCATATGAGTCCTATGGTCTTATGTATGCATATTCTTTTCTCAACACTTCCAAGTTTAATCTTCTCTTGATTTTTGAAGGGATAGCTGGTATTCTCTTTTCCCCTGTGTGGTTGAGTTTGGACATTCTGAATCCAGGAAGTCTTAAGAGACAGTAGAAGCAGCCATTTGCTGCTCAAGGCTGTGATAGCTGTCATCGATGTATCCCATTGCATCCGAAGCTGGACATAGAAAGAGATGGTCAGAGGCAGATCCCAATAATCCTAGCGACCTCAGAAGAGATCTTAAAGAAGACATCTGGAGTGGTACAAGATCAGAACAGTAATGTTACATGTGGCGGGTGATCAGACTAGGACAAGATTGAGATAGACTAGCGATTACTCTGAAATTCCTCACTGAGTAGAGACTGAGTGGGAAGACCCTCTGAGCTTCTGTCCAAAAGAGAAACAATTACTGTTTACATTCACTCTGAGTCATCAGGGTCCAAACAGTGACTACTGAGTGGTCTTGGACAGGAACACATTGTTGGTCAATCAGTGAGAGCCAGAGGGACTCTCCTTTTTTCTCATTTCCCTCTATATGAGATTGTAGGGTTGGGGCAACAGGAGCAAGAGTGGGAATCCTGCCATCTTTGATAAGTCAAGGACATTTGCAGTGAAAAACCTGTGATTGAGCCACTTATCTAGTGGCCTTACGGTAGTTCTACTTTGTTGTTAAAGAGGACATTATGTTTACTAGCCGGTTCATTAATTGACAACTTGCTGTTTCTTCTTTTTTTCTTTTGGTAGGTAGCAGCAAACAGTTGGAGTGAGGTGAGGGTGGATGTGTTGGGAATTAGATTTGGAGTCTTATCCCTTCTTTTTCATCAATTGTTGCCTAGCCTGTGCACCAAGTACTATGCGGCATGTACCACAAAAAGCATTTCTGATCATTTGAAAGTGAGTTCATTCATTTATTTATTTATTTGTTTGTTTGTTTATTTATTTATTTTTGCTTCAGGAGATTGTATTTAATGCTTGTGAACACCATCCCCTTTGTGAAGTGGACTCATTGGAACTTGCCATAAACAAACCTCTCCAGGGTCAGTGGAGTTAAAAAGAAAAACAAAACAGAACAAAACACAGCTAATGCTTAGCCAAAAGCAACACCATGCTTCCTGCCCAAGGACTTGTTTTTCTTCTTCATCAGTACTCTCCTTCTCTGGATTCCTAAAGAGAATAATGTTGTAAAAGGTGTTAAATGCGTAGAGTGCAGTTAAATGAAAACATTTTACATGACATCAGATAAATGAATCCAAATGTGAAGATAATTCAATTGAAGTACTGCTTTGGAAACTTCAATGTCTTTTCCCACTGGATTATATAACAAAACTCTTCTATCCTCTTCCCTTAATATTTCTTGGCTTTGCTTCCACCTCTGAGACTTGGTATGTATCATTCTCTCTAGCTAGAATGACTTTCTTCATTCTCCTGCATTTTGCTCTGCGTTAGAGGGGGGTGGGGTCAAAGAGAGCAGACATACATTTATCAATACTTACCTGATACTTCCTTACCTTCTAGAAAGCATTCTTCCTTATTACCCTCCTCACCTTCACCATACCTCTCTCCAAATCCTCCTTGGTGCTTTTATACTGATTTGGAAATGTATCATCCTGATCGATGACTTTAAAACTATGTGCTTAGCTGTTTCCAGTATTTTTTGTGTTTGCATATAATTATAATAGCTAGAAAGGGAGTGGGGTGTAGAAGACAGACAATTCATTAGAAAGATTTGGAGTCAGACCTGGATCATGACACTTACTGGTTGTGTGACCCTGAGAAAGATATTTAATCTCTCCTGGGCACAGCACCTAACCTCTCAGTGTCCAAAGTGCTTTTTAAGAAAATAACTTAAAGAGAAGATGCTCATCTGTGTTGATAGATAGAATTTCCTCATTTTGGCATTCTCTGTACCAAAGAAATCAGAACTCCATTCCTTCTGCTTGATAATAGCCTATATTCTTAAAGTTTTTTGTGATTTGCAAAGTGCATTGCATACTTTATTTTATTCCATTTCCACAATATTGTTTCTTTTCTTATGCACAGCGAAGTAATATCACCTGTCTCTGGTCCTACAACTAGAAAGTTTCTAAAATAGCATTTGAACTTAGGTCTTCCTAAACTGTGGTCCAATATTCTTATTATTGGCTTAGTCTTCACAACTATTTGGGAAATTGCTTTTAAGCAGGGCTTAAGAGTTCTTTTAAATTTATATTCTACGCTCAAGAGGAAGTCTATCATAATGAATACAGTGCTGGGCTTGGGGCCAGAAAGACCTGGGTTCTAATGACAGCTCTTATGCTTATTAGCTCTATGACCCTGGACAAGTCACTGAACTTCAACAGGTCAACTTAACTTCAACTCAGGGAACACTTTAGGTCTTGTTTATTAAAATTTGCATTATGCCTTACTGAAAAGATATCCCACACTAAGAAGTTGGGATGTTGAATATTCTTATTCATGAGGTCCTTAGCCCATAAAAGGTTTTCAGTAATGAAATAAAATATTGACTAAAAAGTCAGTTCTCTGATAGATCACCATTGATGTATTCTTTCTACCCGCCCCGCCCCCCACCACATTACCAGAACAATTAAATGGCTCTGAAGTAAAGATAATTTTTCAAAGCATTACAGTAATACCATTTGAGAGACCCCATAGATATGATTATCTGTTCCATATATTTTCATATTTTAGATGAGTAAACTGAGGCAGTAAATACAGAAAATTAGTGATTTGCCTAAGAGCATACATGTAGTAAGTGAAGTAAAAGAGTCAAGTTAAGCTAGAAGTCAAACCCAGGTCTTCTAACTCTAGCTCTAGTACTTTTCCCACTAAACCAGGGTATGGTACATGATGTCAGTAGACTTAGGGTTTAATTTTGGTTCTGTCACTGACTTGGAAAAATATTGACTACATCTTATACAAGCTATTAACACTCAAAACACTCCTCTCACTCAAATATCAGCCCTTTCAAATATATATGTATATATATATATATATATATATATATATATGCATGTGTGTGTGTGTATATATACAAAGACATATATACTTTTTTACACACATATATACACATACACATACAAACACATATGTATGTATATAAAGCATGTATGTATGTGTGTATGCATATAGGTGTGTGTATTCTCCCCCACCATCTCCAATGTTCCTTAGGATGTTTTAATTGCTGAATTAGATAATTTCTCAGCCCTCATCCTTCTTAACATATCTGCAGCATTTACTTCTAGTGGATACCTTTTCCTTTTAATATCCTCTGTTTTCTTTCAGTTTTCATGAAATTACTCGTTGTTTGACTGTTCCTTCTCAATTTACTTTGCAAGTTCCTTGTACAAATCACACTTTCCTAATTTTTGGATTTCCGCAGTGATGGTCCTTGGCCTTGTTATCTTCTTTCTTTACATTCTTTCACTTGACCTCTCAGCTACCATTGGTATAATTATCTGCTCAATGCTGATGACTCCCAAATTTACAATCCAACCTGAGAATCTCTCCTTACATCTCTGCCTATTAAAAATTCAACTAAATGAGGTCATGAATCTTAAAATCAACAGCTCAAAAGATGAATTCATTACCTTTCCCATCAAATGCACTCTCTCCTTAATTGGAAACATTAGGGTCTTTCAAGTCAATCAAGCACACAAGCTCATCATTTTCCTTCGATCTTTGCTTTATCTTTTCCCATATAAATAATAGTTGACAATTTCCATTTCCATTGCCACAATAACTTTTGCTTGTATTCCCTTCTTTCTATACACTATTTGACTGAACTATCATAGTGCCCTCATATTTTGTCCATGACTCATTTCTGCCTCCTACGATCACTCCTCCACATAGCTGTCAAAAAGTTTTTTTTTTCAAAAATTCTGGTCTAACTATATACTTCCTCTATTCATCATAATCCATTGGGGAGCAGCTTGGTACATGTTACAAAAAAGCCTAATTTACTCTTCCATTGATTATCTGAAATTTAACAAGTGAAAGGGAAAATGTTAATCGTACAGATTAAAGTTGATGCAGTGGATAAAACAGCAGGGCTGGAGTCAAGAAGCCCTGAATTCAAATTTGGCCTCAGATACTTATTAGCTATATGACTCTGGGCAAGTCTTTTTGCCTCAGTTTCCTCAAATATAAAATGATGATAATAACAGCACGTGCCATGCAGATTTGTTGTTAAGACTAACTCAGATCAGATAATATTTCTAAAGCACTTAGAACAGCACTATATAAACATTTATTCCTTTCCCCTTTTTAATGATAATTGTCCCTAACTACCTGTATAATCAAATATAAACTCCTCTGCTGAGTTTTTAAAGTCCTCCATAGCTTGGCCCCAACCAATTATTCCAACCTTTTCATATATAACATCGCCGGTACTCTACAATGATTTTTATCGAACAATGTTTCATATGGGCAATTGTGCTGGTAATTGTTTAACATCCAGCTCTCTGACAAATGCTTAGCTTTAATCTGTATGATTAACATTTTCCTTTTCACTTGTCAAACTTCAGGCAATCAATAGAAGAGTAAATTAAGCCCTATTTTGTAACATATATCAATTTCTAAGGTGTAAATGCTCAAATTGCAAATTTAACAATTAGCTTTTGTGAGTTGGTTGGAGCTGGCTCCAGCATACTCTTAATTCTATTTCTCACTTTCATACTTTTGTACTAGCCCAGTCCTGGAATGTAATCCCACTTCACCTCTACTTTTAGGAATCTCTTATTTCCCTTAGAGTGATATTCAGGTGACACCTTCTAAATGAAGCCTTTTCTGATCCACACAGCTGCTAGGCTTACCCCCCATCATATATATTTTTATAGATTTCTTTATGCAAACACCATCTCTCCTTATAGAATTAACAACCTTAAAATACAGGCTGTTATATTTTGATCTTTGTTTCCCCAGCACCTGCCACCTTGTAAATGCTGAATAAAAGTTGTTAATTGATTGGTTGATTTATTGGTTCCCAGCTTTGTGACTGAGGGCTAGCTGCTTAAATTCTCAGAGCTCCAGATTCTTTATCAGTAAAATAATCTGAATACATGTGTGCTGTTACAAGGATCATTATGTTCAATATGAGGATCAAATGAGATCATTCATGTAGCATGCTTTGTGAACTTTAAAGTTTTCTATGGATTATTACACTGGATAATTACTCCCAATGCCTAAGGAGACAACCTGTTGTGTTGGTAACCAAAAATGGGCTCCTTAGCACTTAGTCAACAAGTGTCCTTGACTAGTTTGGCTTTTTCCCCTGAACTGAATGCTGTTTGTATGTTGGACTGGAGTAAGCTTGTCAGCCCCTTTACCTTGCTTCCCTTGCTTAAGCTGATCGAAAGAACCTGTGCTTTCCTGGTCAACCCCTTCACCTTGCTTAAGCAGATTGAAAGAACCTGTGCTTTCCCCGGTGTACCTTACACCCCCGCAGAAGCTGGATGGTTAAAAGCAGCTCCCGTTGGAGCCAGAGGCTGCCACAGCCACAGCCACAGCTACAGCCACAGCTGAAGCAGGAGCTGCCGGTAGCAGAGCTGACCTACGGGAGGAACCTGAACTAGGACTTGAAGCCAGTGGGTAATCTTTTTACCATAGAGGGGGAAGCATGATTTTGCTTTACACCATCATGCTTCTCTGTAGCCTCCTGGTTACTCTTGCGAGGCGTACTTATTGGGCCTGGAAGCTTTTGATCAATATGTCAAAATGGGGATGCTGGTTCATGGGTTGGTTACTATGGAGCCTAAATATATGCTTTGATTCTTCTGCCTCCTACTTTGCGAGTTTCTTATATCCAGCGGTTCCGAACCTTTCAGACATGTATATGATCCTCTTTGAAATTATAAACTCTGCCCTCCTATTACACCTGTCATTCAGATCACATAGTATCACTAGAGGATATCTGAGAAGGAGTAACATGTATGAGCAGTAAATTGAGGTTTAAGTAGTCAGCAATTGTACAAG
This sequence comes from Trichosurus vulpecula, assembly GCF_011100635.1. Lineage (NCBI taxonomy): Eukaryota > Metazoa > Chordata > Mammalia > Diprotodontia > Phalangeridae > Trichosurus > Trichosurus vulpecula. The sequence goes on from NC_050581.1 coordinate 136,560,476, forward strand.
GAAGGTTGGGGATTAGGCTCAATTTTGCTTCCACTTTTCATTAAGTCAAAGAACACCACAGGCAAAGGATTCAAAAAGATAAAACAAGTTGTATAAACTGTGAGAAACTGTGATAGGTTGCCCCAGGAAAGAGAAAATTAAATAAGGTAGGTGAATTATTGCTTTTAGACTTTTTAGGATTTCCATTTCCTCTTCCCTAAAATGAAGACATTAAAGGAGAATTACTAAAGTCTCTTCCAGCCTTAGATTCTCAGATCATATTCTTAATTATTCAAAGAGAGCTGTCATCTTGTTGATCCTAAAATTCAATTAAGAGAGTCACTACCTTTCCATGACTACTCATTCCAGGATCCCATGGTACTCCTGCCCATGTCCTCCTAAAATTTTGCCAGAAAGGGCCCACCTCAATTGCTATAGGCCTTCCTTTCTTGCTCCCAACATCACAAGGGTACCAGTAGAGCAACATCTATTATCCCTTACATATACATACATGTTATCCCTTACTTTTGCTACGAGACTAGCCCTTCTTGTCTTTCTCTCATACAATTCCTTGATGACATCTTTTACTCCTTTTCTTCCTTAGGATTCCTTGCTGGTTATATGTTGCAACTTACTCACGTTCTCCATACACTTATCCATTACCGTCTGTGTGATGCACATCATTAGCTCTTCAGAACAAAAGTTCTGTTCCAGATCATAAAGAGAAAAAACAAATGAGTTTTCACTCTAGTTGGGGAGATCAATTCCACAAATAAAACAAGTGGGAAAAGCTTTCAATCAGCGACAGTTAGAGAGAAGTTAAATACTAGACTATGTGACCCAAAAGGGCAATTGGGGCCCAGAACAGAGAAAGAGCGGTGTGAGCTGGAGTAGGTTTCATGACTTAAGTGGGATCTGATTGAGATGTCAAGAAGAGTTAGGGTTTGCGTAGGTGAAGGAGGGGAGAGGAAGAACATTTCAGGTAAAGCATTGGGGAAAAATAGAAATGTACCAAGGGTGGGTAAATCTTGCCTGCCTGGAATATATTACAAGTCGTGAAGGAATATAATGACTATAGAAAAATGGATATACACACACACACATATACTTGTGTGTGTGTGTGTGTGTGTGTGTGTGTGTATATATATATATATATATATATATATATATATATATATATATATGTAAGTATAGATTCCAGTATGCCCTCTAACACTTAGCAACTATTGGACTATGGCCATGGTCATATCAATTCTTGAAATTCAGTTTCTTCAACCAAAAAAATGTTTTGTGAGAATAAAATATGATAATATAGCCAAAATGCTTTGGAATTTTAAAGTAAAGCTGGTGACAATACTAGATGATCTCTAAGTTGAGGTGTGAAAGAGTGTTGAATGTGTTTATAAGACATGAATTCAAATTCTGGCTCAGCTACTTATACTTGTGTGCCTTAGGAAAAATCAATCATCAACTTCCTGAGACCCCCATTCCATCATTTGAAAAAAAAGAAAATTTAATAAACAGATGACTTACATGCTCCCTTTTGCCTCTTGGTCTTTGATTCTCTAAATCTCACTTAGGTTCCTTTCAATCATAAAATGTTATTATCCTTGGTTACTTTGATATGTCAGGTAACTATCATTTGAAGCATGTTAAAAACCTAGCATTAGATTATTTATGATAAAAGTGACTTTGCAGATGGCTTAATATATGTGTCATTGTTCAAATGAAAGCAATCTCATACTGGGTAGGCTTAAAAGCCTTTTAACTGTAGAGATCTTATTGCTATCTTGAACATAAGCATTTATTATTTTTATGAATTGTTCATCACTTCTAGTTTTCATTGAGATACTTGTGGTTTCCAAAGAATGTCATCTCTAGCATGAAAAGTCTGGCTATACTCATTCAAGTGCTGAGATTTTGGACAAATGGAGAATTTCCTTTTTGCTAAGGTTTATAAGATCATGAAGTGATTTTAAAAATGCTTTTTGTTCAAAATGAGTTTTTATGAGAAATGGAAATAGAGAGGATAAACCCTGAAATCATATATTGGGGGCAATTACCTAATTGCCCTATTAAAGAACAACATAGATAAAATTATTTGCTATTTCTTTGAAACAGAGTGAAACTAATCTGACAGTGTGTCAAGAGAGGAGTTTCTATGTTTAAAGGAATTTCAGCCCTTAAAAAATAACCATTTTGTTCTTACCTTTTAAATAGGATAGTGTTTTGGTTTATAATGTATCCTTATTAATGAAACTGCTCCAAGGTTCAACACTTAATTTTCACTTTGCACCTTACTGGATTAAATCACACTATACCTCCATTAATGGAAGTGTGATCAAAGCCCCCAGTTAGAAACAATTAGTCAGTGTTATTTTCTGTTGCTGAAAAATAAAATGAAACTGAATATGTTTCAGCAGCAACAGAGTATTAGTAATGAGTAATGTGACTGACCCAACTCTTGATTTCTACTAAACTGGAAACTCTGCACCACACATTTCCCATGGCGGTGGCAGCAAAGGAATTGTCACATAGGAAACATGTTTCAATTTGTTTCAGTTCCACCAAATGTTTTCCATTAACAGTGTGAGGAGAATTACAGTGAAATATATCTCCCTGCATTATGGTTCCTAGATCATCATGATTGGTACATATACTTCGTGGATTGGTGTTTGAACCAACCTCTCCCCACTCACACATAGAGGAGATTAAAAATTGTGCTCAACCACACAATGGAAAAGGAATAGAATTCGGGAGAGGGTGGAGTAGGCAAAAGCCTACTAGACAGGAAAGTCCTTCTGAGAACAAAGAAAGGGGAATTAGAAGCATGGGTTAGATCAATACTTGCCCCTTAGAAATTATTCCAGAAATCTAGACAGTCTCTCACAATCCATTTGTGAAATACTGAGGATGCTTAGCTTCAGGGATCAGTGCAGGAAAAATAAACATTCTAGCATGATTTAGGAAAGGATAAAGAATTGACAAGGAAAACTACTAGGAATACAAGGAAGTAGTTAAAAGACTATTAAAAAAAGGCTAGGATACTTCCTAATCTGATAAACGAGTCATGAGAATAAAAATTAGAAAAAATAAAAAAAATTTTAAAAGCCTAACATCTTGAATAAATATAATAAATAAAATAATCAAAGCAATTAAAAAGAAAGTACCACAGAGCCCTCAGATATCATGAAACAACAATAAAAAATAAGTGACTCAAAAATTAAAAAAAATTAAAAAGAGGAACTAAAGTGAGCTACAAATTATTTCTTTCAAGCTTGAATAATAGATACAGATTGAGTAGACAAATTAGAACACATGATAGAAAATATTTCCAAAGTACTACAGGCTCTGAGATGTTGAATAACATATTTGGAACTAAAAATGCAGAGACTGAAGAAAGTTCTGTAGAATAGAAGCAAAAGAAAACTAAGAGAAGACATTAATTCTATACAAACTAAAGAACAGCCATAACAAGTTTATGTGCTTATCAATCAAGAGTCATAAGTTTTCTGGCAAATCATGCTGAATTCAAAAGTCTAAATATCCCAAAGCAAAACGTAATACTAGAAATTTGCTCCAAACTTTTGAATATAGATAATGAAGTATTGATTGATGGAACACAAAATTCACTATCAGATAAAAATCTCCTATGTGTCTAGAGATTAAATTCCACAGTTATTCCAATGGCAAAGAACACAGTTTGTAATCAGTTACAAGAAAGACCTTTAGCTGTGAAGTAATGCCAATTTTACATTCAAAGAATTTAGTATATAAACATGTTCATATAAGAATATAAGAACTATTTCACATCCTTAATCTTCTATCTTCAGAAAGAAGAGGGGAACATTCATTTTTTAGTAACTCTTCTATGTGGCCATGTTTGGTCCTTATGATATAGCATTCACTTCTGACATCTCTGTATTTTCCAAGGTCTCCTACTGAATCTGGGGCCATATCCAGTCATCCTGATCTATATTTTGCCACTGGATCAAGATATCTCTGGAAGAGAAAGTGAGGCTGGTGACTTTGCACAGCCTTCCCTCACTTAAATCCAATTGACTTGGAAGTCATGTCATCACCTTTCTGATGTCACAATCCTCTTCAAGAATGAAGGACAAACAACAAATTATATACTTGTTGATAATTTAAAATTAATTTTACTAATCAGTAAAAAAATGTACTTTCTCTTCTTCCATATTACTTCCAGTCAATTAATAAAGAAAGAAAAATAAAACTCCTGATCTATAAATAAAATTTCTGTATTGGCCATCTCTCTCCCTCTCAGTTCATGGGCCCTTTAATTCTAGTTATTTGCTATAGAAAAAACAGAAAAATAGAAATTAATGGATGATTGAATAAAATGCTTCTGTGAATATCATACACGTATACATATGCACGTGTACATACACACACATGTACACATGCATATACACATATAATATGTATGTATGTATTATACAATTACCTTTCTTTCTGTCCTTCTTTAGGGATATTTTCTTAGCAGTGGGAACTTTGGTTCAAAGAAGATGTATATTTTATTTTCATTTTAAGCATAATTCCAAATAGCGTTCCAGAATGGGTAGGCCAGTGTACAGATACATTAGCAGTGTCTTATTGTAGCTATCATTTTGCCTCCCCACTAGCAATCACTATTTTGATTTTTTTGTCATCTTTGCCATTTTTCTTCGTATTTGGTGATACCTCAGTTATTTTGATTTGTATTAATACTCTTGTCATTTGTGATTTGGAGGGAACATTTATTTGTATGATTATAAATAGTTTGTAATTTTTTGGGAGGGAGAATTATTTGTTGATATAAGTCAATATCATTTTCATTGGGGAACACCTATTAATGATTTTCTTTCCCTTGCTTCTGTTGATGCCTTTAATTTCTTCCATTTGTCTTATTTTTATTGCTAGCACTTCTAGGACTATATCAAATATTAGTGGTGGAAATTAGATAAACGTGCATTATTTGTGTATTGATTATTAAAGTTTTTAATGTTTTCTCAACTCAATAAAGGCTAGCTGGTAGTTTTAGATAATTTTCCTTTTTTATATGTTTTACCATAGTAAAACTGATCTCTCTGTATGTTTTCTTTTCCTCCCTCCCTCTCTCCCTTCCTTCCTTCCTTCCTTTTTTTCTTTCTTTTTATCATAAGTGCTTTTATCTGGCAAAGGCTCTTTGCTTTGATATACTCATATAAATTTCTGTGATTTTGTTTTTAATTAATTGAATATGCTAATTATTTTCTTAATTCTGAACCATCCTTGCATTCCTCATTTAAATCCAATTTGCCGATAGTGACTATGTCTCTATATCTATTTGTACAGATTTAGAAATATACACATATTGCTCTAGGCTTTGCATTAACATTTTTTAAGGTTTTACACTGAAATTATTTGTGGTTTTGGGCTAAAACTCTTTTACAATGTGTTCCCCCCCCCTTTTAAATATTAGGCCTATATTTGACTAATAAAATGAATCTGGTAATGTTTTTTTTCCTATCCTTTTGAAATTTGGGTATAACTAGATAACAGTTACTCTTTAAACATTGACAGAATTCATGTTAACTCTCCCTTTCTTTTCCTCAGTTTTATATTCCTTTATAATTAGTTCAAATTCTTTCAATATTTTTATTATTATAGCTAATTTCTATTTCTCAGTGACCTTCTGTATTATCAGTTATTAAATGAACTGGGTATTTTGAGGATCCTTTAATATTACGGTTTATAAGATGTGGTAAATCTTTCATTTTCTAAATTCTGTGGCAATTTATATATTTAGATTTTACTTTCTCTTTCTCTTATGTTTATTAATCTCTGAAAGAATAGTGAAGCTTCTTATAATATTGCTTTATATGTTTCTAGCTTCCTTAAAGACTCTATTCAAGTGCCACCTCCTACACTATAACTTTCAGTTAACTTTTACAATTCAATTAACTTTCCTTTTTTTAGAATTCAGTTTTTATGCCTTTTGGTACTTATATGCTAGCATTAATATTGGTGCACTATTTATGTTTTCTGTGTATCTCTTGAGATATTATGACATGTTTTGGACAGCATGTCTGCTATGATTCTCCTTTTAAAAAATTATCTGATATATAACAACTTGTATTCAACTACTATTTTTATTTTCTAGGTATTTGTTTTTAGCATTTCTTCTATACAGTGGATAGGTAGGTTTGTGTTCTATTCTTCAGCTCTTTAATATTCAATCATATAATTCATTCTCATTCAAAGTTATGGTTGTTGTAGTTTTTGTTTGCTTCCAAATATTTCTTTGGTATCCCTATCTTTTACTGACTTTTAAGGTAGTATTCTAACCTTGCTTTAATTTTGCTTATAATTTGTCCTTTTTATTTCTTCAGAACATACCTGATTCTGCTTACCTTAAATATTCTGAACTTTTTAAAGTTATCAAGTTGTTAATTTACCAGTTCCTTTATATGTATTCAATGTACACTCTCTTCCTCCAAAGACTTCAAATGCTTTGTAACATTCCTAAGAGATTTTTATAGACTTTCTGGAAATTGGGAAGTAATGATACTAGCAGAAAGGTCTTATGTGCCCAGTATTTCCTGACAATCTTCACTGCCCTTGGTTTACTTCTCTGAGCTACCATCACTTAGAGATGCATTTAGATTAATAAGTAACTATCTTAAAATGCAAATATTCCCCAGAAAGATGTAGCAATGGTCATTCACAGCTCAGCATGAATTAGTGTAATCAAATTACTTATCTAGCTTCTTTTATTTTTCACTGTGATAATTAAATTCTTAATGAGGGAGGAGTCTATATAATTTTGTAGTAAGAAAGAGAATTGGGTGTAGTATAAGATTGGGAGGCTGATCAACCTTGGAAATACTCAAAGACATGGGACATCTGCAAAGTATGTGAGTGCTTATATGTGGGAAGGCTGAAAAGACAATCTGTTCCAGCTCCATCCCTAGACGTAGTTTCATTTTGCAAATGATCCAGCAGCCAGATGAGTGTGCCATTTGGCTTGTTAAACATAATCACTATAGTAGCAAAATAAAACTCACTATACCCTCAGTCCTTCTCAAAGAATTCCCCCTACATACACCATAGCTGGAATCATAGCTCTGGATATACAAATATTTTATTTTCATTGTCTTTTTGTTCAGATTTATCATGATGTTATTTAAAAATAACTCAGATTACTTGCCCACTTCATGAAAAAAAGGTAATTGTTTAATTTGCAGAATTAGAAATACATGTTTTAGACAGTGTGCCTGTTGTGGTGTGTGTGTGTGTGTGTGTGTGTGTGTGTGTAGGTGTGTATTGCTTGACTCTGGTTATGTGATACAAGGGCTTTGCATTTTTCCACATTTCATTGGGGGAGGTGGAGAGCAGGAGGAAAATAAATGCAATGTAATTGGGAATTAAAATTTATAAATTAAAAAAAATCAACCATGTAAATATTTTTCAATATCAGACTACATAATATAAATAACCTGAGATTGTTTTCATAAAAATTCTTAATTTGTAACCCTTTCAATGTCTTCTACCTATTAGTTAACTCCCTGCCATCATTCATCTATTATATTATCTAAACTCAAAGTTTCATTTAAAACATAGTGGAAGTTTGATACCTGCATACAGTGCCACCCCATATGGAGATGCTGTTACATGCTTTAAGCGAAATAGCTGTGATGTGAAATGAAAGCACTTTGGTGAGACTGTGGCCAATGTGTGGATATTTTATAACTGTTTCTGATTAACTGAATATTTAGTGAAGGGGAAACTCTGAAGGACTTTTCAGGCATTTAGAAATGTTTATGAACTTCATCCACCACCTCTTTCCTTCAGTGCTACTGGGGATCTTGGTGACTCCTCTCATAATGACCCATGAAAGCATTGCAAAATATGATTTGGGAGGGTAACTTGGTAACCTGGCATTCCAGAGTCTGGATGTTTAACTCGTGAAACTCTGCCCAAAGAGGAAAGAATGAATGAATGACTGTTGGTACACCCAGCAGCTAAGGCAAGGCCTCATCCAACAGAAATGTTACCTGTGTTTCAGAATGAAGTTGGTGTTAACTTAACTGAGCAAAGTGTTGAGCCTATTTCCTCAAAGACTGAAGTGGTGTAGGGGAGAATATGCCTCCAAGGTATTGGAGGAAATATTTGTTCTTTGTTCATGTTACATCTTTGAAGTAAATATCACTTTATAAAAGCTTCCTGATGTTTGGTGGTAAAACGAAACTAGAGTGATAGTGACTGACTGAAACCTAATTATGAGGAAAATAGCTGGTGGAAATTCAAACTGATAACAGTAGTAAAGAGGCATCCACAAACCCTTTGGGTGCTCTGGCAAATAGAGCAGCAGGCTCTTGGGGAGCAGACGAGAGTGTACTCACTAAAAAGGAAAATATCAAAATCAGATATTTTAGATTGTGAAGTAATTTAAAAGTAATCTAGTACATTTCCTTTATTTTACAGATGACAAAGCATATATTAAAATGATTTAGTGACTTTCCCAAGGGCACACTTTGGAAGTAGTAGAGATGAGGTCTCTATTTATTCTAAATCTAGTTCTATATCCACTGTACTCCCCAATTTGGAAAGACAGACTAGTACTAATAAGCAGTAACAATTACAATAATGAGTAGCAATAGTAGCAATATTTACAGAGTTTTTTAAATTTTGTAAAATGGTTCCAAGTCATTATATTCCACCACAATAATTTTCAGTATATGCTTAGACACTGCGAGACTTGACAAAATTATCATAGCTTGAAATATTAGAGAAGTAAAGGATAGTACAAGAATAGATGCATGCATTAAGAGAGATGATGACTCAGAACATGAGAAAGGTTGCCCATTTCTAAGTATTGAGTTCTAAACTAAAGACACATGTAACATTACAGCTAAGTCATGATTAATGTGAGTTAGAATAATATGACATTTGATTTACCATGAATTATAAAATGATGCTAGGTCACAGTCAGTGTGATCCAAAATACAAAAAGGTGAGACAAGCCAGTCAAGGTTTTGAACCCACTAATACATTGTCAGCCTGCACTTGCCTATTGTTATGTATGGATGTGATGTATTACTATATACCACATTACCTACAATTTTGTTATCTTTTTAAATAAAAAGAGACCCTTAAAAAATGGACAACAAAAAAGGAAGAAAGGACCTACTTGTACAAAATATTTATTGCAGCCCTTTTTGTGGCAGCTAAGAATCATAAATCATAGGATTGTGCATCAATTGGGGAGTGACTAAACAAGTTGTAGTATATGATTGTAATGGAATATCATTGTGCTGTAAGAAATGACAAGCAGGCTGATTGCAGAAAAACTGGGAAAGACTTACACAAATTGATATACAGAGAAGTGAACAAATACAAAAGAACACTGTCCACAGTAACAGTAATAATGTTCAATGAAGAATTGTGAACAACTTAGGAATTGGGAAATTCTAACTCAGAAGAATTGAATAATGATAATCTTCATTTAGATTAGGAATGAATATTTGAAGAAGCCCATGATAACACGGAAAAGTAGATAATGTGAAAATTAAAGAATTCACTCCAAAAGAATTTGAAGGTATCTCTCAAGATGTAACAATCATGAAAGAATAAAAATTAAAACATGCATTTTGACCCTAATGTAGAGTGAAGTATGCAAATTATTTGATATTTGGATAAAGATTGCTGTGCCTACCAACATATATATGCAAATTTAAAGAAATAGAATATAATTCAGTCTATTCTACTAAAATAATTCATATCAATAATGATTTTCCAGTATATTGTTATTGTAGACATATTTGTTTGATATTTAATATGATTTATTTTTAAATTTTGCTTTCTACAGTTACTCTATTTGTAATAAATATGTATCGGAAATACATTTTCTTATTATTTGCTTTTATATTATGTTAATAAACAAATACAACCTTACCTAAAATATCGTTGTATATAGCCATTGGGCCAGTTACTATAATATGGCATAATTATAACTTCAAATTCAAAATAATAGTATAAATACCCCATAGGCATCATTATTTTCATTGAGACCAAGCTTTATACCTAAATATATATGCATATATCATACACATACTGCATATACGTACATATGTATATTAATATATATCCCTCACATATGTGTGCTATACATATATACACATGTACATATGAAAACATACATATATACTTGCCCTCATATTGATATAATACCAAGTATGAGGAAGGAAAAGATAATTTTTTCAGTAAGTGGGATGGGGAAGACAAAGTACAATTTAAAGACATCTTCAGCAAAAAAAGTAGTATTTGCTGCGTTTCTGAAAGTAAGATTCTGATCGGTGTTAGGTATAGGTTCAGGGGAAGCAAATCATGATGGAGAGTGGATGGTATTCTGATCACAGAGTTAAAATGCCAAGCATTCAAACTGCTGCACAGAGTGCAACTTTGATAGGTTGGCCACATTGTTGGAATGCAAACTTAACCCTTGCCAAAAAGATTACTGTATGGAAACCTCACACAGCACAAGCATTCACATGGTGGTCAGAAGAAGCAATACAAGGATACTCTCAAGATCTCACTTAAGAATTTTGGAATTGATGGTGTGACATGGGAAATACTGACTCAGGGCTGCTCAACCTGACATGTCCTCATCAGAGAAGGTGCTGTGTTCTATGAGCAAAGCAGAATTAAATAGCCCAAAAGAAACATGAGATACACAGATTTAGAGAATTCATCCCAAATGATCACATGGACTATTTGTGTCTGACTTGTGGTAGAACATTCCAAGCTCATATTGGTCTGATCAGCCATACTTGAACACACTCTAAATTGACTCTAGCATAGTCATTTTGGTACTCTTCAAAAATGAAGGACTAAGAATGAACCAAATATAAAGTACACTAGATGGAGCCAATAGAGATTTAACACCACATTTTAAAGTATTTTGAAGGTAAAGCTTACAAATCTGAACGAAAAGAACTGTCCTTCAGCCTGATATCCATGCCGTCCTTTCTCCCTGGACTTTCTTTCTGGACATGTGTTCTTTGCGCCTCTTCTTTATGCTGGATTTTCTTTTTTTTTTTATAAATTTCTTTATTTATTTTTAGTTTACCACGCACGGTTCTACATAGTTTTGAGTTCCAGTTTTTCTCCCCTCCCTCCCCCCTCCCTCCCCAAGACGGCATGGAGTCTCATATAACTGTCATGTATAACTTCGCATTGAATTAATTTATGCACTAGTCAAGTCATGGAGAAGAATTTTGACCAATGGAATTAATCATGAGAAAGAAGAAACAGACCCAAAAAAACCCCCCAAAAACAAAAACAAAAGAGAAGCAGAAAAGGCGAGCATGTAGTAGTGTGCCTCAGTCTGTATTCAAACTTCGCAGTTCTTTCTCTGAATGAAGATAGCATTCTCCATCGTGAGTCCCCTGGAGTTGTCCTTGCCCCTTAGGTTGCTGAGAAAAGCACAGTTTGTCAGGGTTGGTCCTCACGGAATCCATATATCTGTGGCTGTGCACAACGTTCTCCTGGCTCTGCTCCGCTCACTCAGCATTATGTCGTGTAGGTTTTTCCAGGTTGTTATGAAGTCTGCATCATCCCCATTTCTTATGGCACAATAGTATTCCATTACCTTCATGTACCACAGTTTGTTCAGCCATTCCCCAATAGATGGGCATCCCTTTGATTTCCAATTCTTGGCTACCACAAAGAGAGCCGCTATAAATATTCTTGTACATATGGGTCCTTTTCCCGCTTGCGTGATTTCTTTGGGATACAACCCTAGAAGTGGTATTGCTGGGTCAAAGGGTATGAACATTTCTATAGCCCTTTGGGCATAGTTCCAAACCGCCCTCCAAAATGGCTGCATCAGCTCACAACTCCACCAGCAATGCAACAATGTTCCAATTTCCCCACATCCTTTCCAGCATTTATCATTCTCCTGATTTGTTATTTTAGCCAATCTGACAGGAGAGATGTGGTGTCTAAGAGTTGTTTTGATTTGCATTTCTCTAATCAGCAGCGATCCAGAGCATTTTTCCATATGCCTGTAGATAGCTTTAATTTCTTCCTCTGAAAACTGCCTGTTCATATCCTTTGACCATTTCTCAATTGGGGAATGGCTTGTATTCCTATACATTTGGCTCAGCTCCCTGTATATTTTAGAGATGAGGCCTTTATCAGAGATACTAGTTGCAAAGATTTTCTCCCAATTTTCTGCTTCCCTCCTAATTCTTGTTGCATTGGCTTTTTTTGTACAAAAACATTTCAATTTGACATAATCAAAATTATCCATTTTGCATTTTGTAATGCTCTCTATCTCTTGTTGGGTCATGAATTCTTTACTTTTCCACAAATCTGATAAGTAAACTATTCCTTGCTTTCCCAAATTACTTAGAGTATCAACTTTTACTCCTAAATCATGAACCCATTTTGACTTTATTTTGGTATATGGTGTAAGATATTGGTCTATGCCCAGTTTTTGCCCTACCATTTTCCAATTTTCCCAACAGTTTTTGTGAAATAGTGAATTATTAGCCCAGAAACTGGCCTCTTTGGGTTTATCAAAGAGTAGATTGCTAAACTTGTTGATTTCACCTATTTGTGTACCTATCCTATTCCACTGATCCACACCCCTGTTTCTTAACCAGTACCAGGCAGTTTTGATGACTGCTGCTGTGTAGTACAACCAAGGATCAACTACCCATCAAAACTAAGCATAATTTTCCAGGCAAGGCGATGGACATTCAATGAAATAAGGGAATTCCAGACCTTCCTGATGAAAAGGCCAGAACTCAATGGAAAATTTGATCTCCAAATACAAAACTCAAGAGAGACATAAAAAGGTAACCAGGGGGAAAAACCCCACAAACCTCATTAACCAATAAGCTTAGGTTGTTTACATCTTTAAGTGGGATTATATCATCTTATGTATGTTTTTTATGTATATATATATATATATATATATATATATATACACACATATATAAGTCATTCTTGTGAATGGTACAACTATTATGACAAATGAAAGGGATATACATAGGTTGTGAATGCCTGTATAAATTAACCGATGTAAAGATATAAAATATAAATAAGAGATATAAAGGGAGGGCTATGAGGGAAGTGGTAAGGAGGTAGTAGAAAAGGGTAAATTACACCAAAGGAAGTGGCAAAAAAACATATTATAGTAGAGGGAAAGAAGGGAGGGAGAAGAGCAGTACTTGAGCTTTACTGTCATCTGATCTAGTTCAAGAAGGGAATAACATACTCTGATGAGTTTAGAAATCTAACTTGTCCTACCGGAAGTGGGAGGGAAAGGGGGGAAAAAGGGAGGGGGGAGGGCAGAAGGAAGAGGAGAAGTAGCAAGTGGGTAACGGTTAGATAAGGGAGGGGAATAAAGAGGGAGGGTAAACTGAGGAAAGCGCAGGTCAAAAGCAAAACTTTGTTGGGGAGGGGAAGGGGAAAGGGAGAAATAAAAGCATAAACAGGGGGAATTAGGATGGAGCAAAAGACATAGATAGAAATCATAACCCTGAATGTGCAGGGGATGAACATTCTCACAAAACAGAAGCAGATAGCAGAATGGATTAAAAACCATAATCCTACAATATGCTGTTTACAAGAAACGCATCTGAAACAGGGGGATACACATAGGGTTAAGGTAAAAGGCTGGAGTAAAATATATTGTGCCTCAGCTAAAGTAAAAAAAGCAGGTGTAGCAATCCTAATCTCAGACAAAGCAAAAGTAAAGATAGATCTAATTAAAAGAGATAAGGAAGGACATTATATCCTGCTAAAAGGCACCATAAACAATGAAGCAATATCATTGCTTAACATATATGCACCAAGTGGTAAGGCATACAATTTCTTAGAGGAGAGGTTAAGGGAGTTACAGGAAGAAATAGACAGCAAAACTATAATATTGGGAGACCTCAACCTCCCCCTTTCTGAACTTGATAAATCTAACCTCAAAATAAATAAGAAAAAATTTAAGGAGGTAAACAGAATTTTAGAAAAGGCACATATGATAGACCTCTGGAGAAAATGAATGGGGATAAAAAGGAATATACTTTCTTCTCAAAAGTACATGGCACATACTCAAAAATTGACCATGTACTAGGGCATAAAAACCTCACAATCCAGTGCAGAAAAGCAGAAGTAGTCAATGCATCCTTTTCAGATCATGATGCAATAAGAATCATTTTTAATAAAGTACCATGGAAAAATAAGCTAAAAACTAATGGAAACTAAATAATTTAATTCTAAAGAGTGAGTGGGCCAAAGAACAAATCAGAGAAACAATTAATAATTTCATTCAAGAGAATGACGATAATGAAACAACATACCAAAACTTATGGGATGCAGCAAAAGCAGTTCTTAGAGGAAGTTTTATATCTCTAAATGCCTACATGAATAAAATAGGGAAAGAGGAGATCAATGATCTGGGCATACAGCTGAAAAAGCTAGAAAAAGAGCAAATTGAAAACCCCCAATTAAATACCATATTAGAAATACTGAAAATCAGAGGAGAGATTAATAAAATTGAAACCAAGAAAACTATTGAATTAATAAATAAAACAAAGAGCTGGTTTTATGAAAAAACCAATAAAATTGACAAACCTTTGGCCAATTTGATTAAAAAAAAGAAAGAAGAAAATCAAATTACCAGTATCAAAAATGAAAAGGGTGAGGTCACCTCTAATGAAGAGGAAATGAAAACAATAATTAGGAATTATTTTGCCCAACTGTATGCCCATAAATTTGACAACCTTAGAGATATGGATGAATATCTACAAAAACATAAACTGCCCAGACTAACAGAGAAGGAAGTGAAATTTCTTAATGACCCCATATCAGAAAAAGAAATTGAGCAGGCCATCAACAAACTCCCTAGGAAAAAATCTCCAGGGCCAGATGGTTTTACATGTGAATTCTATCAAACATTTAAAGAACAACTAATTCCAATACTTTGTAGACTATTTGTGAAAATAGGTGAAGAAGGAGTCCTACCAAATTCTTTTTATGACACAAATATGGTACTAATACCCAAACCAGGTAGAGTTAAAACAGAGAAAGAAAATTATAGACCAATTTCTGTAATGAATATTGATGCAAAAATTTTAAATAAAATATTAGCAAAAAGATTGCAGCAACTCATTACGAGAATAATACACTATGACCAGGTAGGATTTATTCCAGGAATGCAAGGCTGGTTCAATATTAGGAAAACTATTAGCATAATTGACCATATCAACAACAAAACTAGCAAAAACCATATGATCATCTCGATAAATGCAGAAAAAGCCTTTGACAAAGTACAACACCCATTCCTATTAAAAACACTAGAAAGTATAGGAATAAGTGGAACCTTCCTCAAAATTATAAATAGCATCTACCTAAAAACATCAACAAGCATTATTTGTAATGGGGATAAACTAGATGCATTCCCAATAAGATCAGGGGTGAAACAAGGATGACCATTATCACCCCTATTATTCAATTTGGTACTGGAAGCATTAGCTGTAGCAATAAGAGAAGAAAAAGAAATTGAAGGAATTAGAATAGGAAAAGAAGAAACTATGCTGGATTTTCTAAACATCATTCTCTCAGAAATCCTTAGGTTCAATGAAATTTAATTAAACAAAAATTTATTTAATGCTTACTATAGTTCAGCCTTTGTGACAAGAACCAAAGGCAAAAATGGAAGGACTTTCCTCAAGGAGCTTACACTCAATTGGAGAGACTATATATACCTATTTTAAGTCAATACATAATACATACACAATAAATACAAAATATTCTGGAGGAGAATCTAGGTGTCCCAGTGGATAGAATGCTGGGCCTGAATTTAGGAAGACTAATTCATCTTTGTGAGTTCAAATCCAACCTCGTACCTTACTAGATGTGTGATCCTGGGCAAGTCACTTAACCCTGTTTTCCTCAGGTTCCTCATCTGTAAAATGAGCTACAGAAAAAAAAAATGGCAAACCAGTCTAGAGTCTTTGCCAAGAAAATCCCAAATGGGGCCATGCTGTGTCAGACATGACTGAATAACAACAAGATTTTGGAAGAGGGAAGCCCTAGAAGCTGAGGGGATCAGGGAAGGTCACACTTATGAAATGATTTTTTTATTTTAAATTTATTTATTTAACATATTTAGTTTTCAGCATTGATTTTCATAAGAGTTTGAATTACAAATTTTCTCCCCATTTCTACCCTCCCCCCACTCCAAGATGATGTATATTCTGGTTGCCCTGTTCCCCAGTCAGCCCTCCATTCTGTCACCCAACTCCCCTCCCATCCCCCTTTCCCTTCCTTTCTTGTAGGACAAGATAAATTTCTGTACCTCATTGCCTATGTATCTTATTTTCTAGTTGCATGAAAAAACATTTTTTTTGAACATCTGTTTTTAAAACTTTGAGTTCCAAATTCTCTCCACTCTTCCCTTCCCACCCACCCTCCCTAAGAAGTCAAGCAATTCAACATAGGCCACATGTGTATCATTATGTATAACCCTTCCACAATACTCATGTTGTGAAAGACTAACTATATTTTGCTGCTTCCCAACCCATCCCCCTTTATTGAATTTTCTCCTTTGACCCTGTCCCCTTGCCAAAGAGTTTTTTTTGATTACCACCACCCCCATTTGCCCTCCACTCCATCCTCTCCCCCCCTTTTTTTCTTCTTCCCTCTTCTTTCCTGTGGGGTAAGATACCCAATTCAGTATGTATGGTATTCCCTCCTCAGGCCAAATTTGATGAGAGCAAGATTCACTCATTACCCCCTCAGCTGCCCTCTCCCCTCCTCCTACAGAACTGCTTCGTCTTGCCACCTTTATGCAAGATAATCCACAACATTCTATCTCCCCTTATCTCCCTCTCTCAATATATTCCTCTCTCATCCCCTAATTTGATTTTATTTCTTTTAGATATCTTCCCTTCATCTTCAACTCACTCTGTGTCCTCTCTCTCTCTCTCTCTCTCTGTATATATATATATATATATATATATATATATATATATATATATACACACACAAATATATATATATATACATACATACACATTCATATATATACAAAATATATATATGTATATATACATATATATATACACACACACTCACACATAAACATATATATAGATGCATATTCCCTTCAGCTACCCTAATACTGAGGTCTCATGAATCATACCCATAAACTTTATGTAGGAATGTAAACAAAACATTTCAACTTAAGTAAGTCCCTTGCAATTTATTTTTCTTGTTCTTTTTCTTGATTTCCTTTTCATGCTTATCTTGATTCTTGTGTTTGAAAGTCAAATTTTCTATTCAGCTCTGCTCTTTTCATTGAGAAGGCTTGAAAGTCCTCTATTTTATTGAAAATCCATATTTTGCCTTGGAGCATGATACTCAGTTTTGCTGAATAGGTGATTCTAGGTTTTAATCCTAGCTCCATTGACCTCTGGAATATCGTATTCCAAGCCCTTTGATCTCTTAATATAGAAGGTGCCAGATCTTGGGTTATTCTGATTGTGTTTCCACAATACTCAAATTTTTTCTTTCTGGCTCTTTGCAATATTTTCTCCTTGATCTGGGAGCTCTGAAATTTGGCAACAATATTCCTAGGAGATTTCTTTTTCGGATCTATGTGAGGAGGTGATCGATGGATTCTTTCAATTTCTATTTTGCCCTGTGCCTCTAGAATATCAGGGCAGTTCTCCTTGATAATTTCTTGAAAGATGAGATCTAGGCTCTTTTTTTGATCATGGCTTTCAGGTAGTCCAACAATTTTTAAATTATCTCTCCTGGTTCTATTTTCCAGGTCAGTGGTTTTTCCAAGGAGATATTTCACATTGTCTTCCATTTTTTCATTCCTTTGGTTCTGTTTTATAATATCTTGATTTCTCATCAAGTCACTAGCTTCCACTTGCTCCAGTCTAATTTTTAAGGTAGTATTTTCTTCAGTGGACCATTGGACCTCCTTTTCCATTTGACTAATTCTACTTTTCAAGACATTCTTCTCCTCATTGGCTTTTTGGAGCTCTTTTGACATTTGAGTTAGTCTATTTTTTAAGGTGTTGTTTTCTTCAGTCTATTTTTCGGTATTTTTTGGGTCTCCTTTAGCAAGTCATTGACTTGTTTTTCATGGTTTTCTCGCATCCTTCTCATTTCTCTTCCCAATTTTTCCTCTACTTCTCTAACTTGCTTTTCCAAATCCTTTTTGAGCTCTTCCATTTGCATGGGACCAGTTCATGTTTTTTCTTGGAGGCTTTTGGTGTAGTCTCTTGCACTTTGTTGACTTCTTTAGGCTGTATGTTTTGGTCTTCTTTGTCACCAGAGAACGAATCCAAAGTCTGAGACTGAATCTGGGTGTGTTTTTGCTTCCTGGCCATATTCTCAACCAACTAACTTGACCCTTGAGTTTTTCAGCCGTGTATGACTGCTTGTACACTAAAGAGTTCTCTGTTCCACGTTTGGGGGGGGGATGTGCCAGCTCAGCCACACCAGCACTGCTCCTTCCCGAAGAACCCCCAACCCGGGCTTAGATCTTCAGCAGGCTGTGCGCTCCTGCTCTGATCTGCCACTTAATTCCTCCCACCAGGTGGGCCTGGGGCAGGAAGCAATTGCAGCTGTATCTGCCCCACCTCCGCTGCCCCGGTGGTGGTGGTCGAACCACAAACTCCTTCCACTCCCGCAGCTTTTCCCACTAACCTTCTCCTCTATCTTTGGTGTTTGTGGGTTGAGAAGTATGGTAACTGTCGCAGCTTACTGATTCAGGGCACTAGGGCCCGCTCCACCCTCCTCCTCGTCTGATTGGTCCGTGCCACTCATGCTGGGCTTTGCTCCACTCCCAGCTCACAGCTCCTTGTGGGATAGACCTCACCCAGAGACCATCCAGGCTGTCCTGGGCTGGAGCCCTGCTTCCCTCTGCTGTTTTGTGGGTTATGCCATTCTAGAATTGGTTCAGAGCCATTTTTTATAGGCTAGCTAGTCCCTGCTTTCCAGCCACCATCTTGGCTCTGCCCCTCATGAAATGGCTTTTTAATTAAATTTTGAAGAACAATAGGGATCCTAAGTAACAGAAGTTACTGCTGAAGGGGCACAGAAGAAAGTTTGAGCAAAGTCCTAAAGACAAATAATGAAATGTCATCTTTGAGTAGCAAGAAGTTAAAGCACGGATATTCACAGACACCAGGTTAAGAATACCTGCCATAGAGTGTATGAAAAGGACTAATGTAGAGTAATGCTGGACAGGTAGCTTGGAGCCACACCGTGAAAGACCTTAAATACTAAACTGAGGAGTTAGCATTCATAGAAATAGTAGGGAGCCACAGAAATTTATTGAGCAAAAAATTAATGTGCTCAAATGTACTTTTAAGATATCAGTTCAGAAGTTATATGAAGCATGGATTGTAGAGCACAATACTTTTTTTTTTTTTTTTTGGTGAGGGGAAGTCAGGGCAATTGGAGTTAAGTGACTTGCCCAAGGTCACACAGCTAGTAAGTATGTCAAATGTCTGAGGCCAGATTTGAACTCAGGTCCTCCTGGCTCCAGGGCTGGTGCTCTACTCACTGTGCCACCTAGCTGATGCAAGGAAATAACACAGGAGAATAGTATGGATCAGTTAGTTGTCAATAATAAAAGCAGGGAAACATGTTGTAATCCAGGTATTTTGCACTTTCTTTACCCCAGGCAAATATTTGAAATGAGTGACTTTATTTATGTTGTTAGAAGAAGAAATGAAACACAATTAGTAATTGAAAACCACATTATGTCAACATTGGCAAGGACCTCGGATGTTATCAACGCCATTCAATATCTTTAAATTGATCCCTGCTATAACAACCTTGATATTAGATAGTCATTTGTCTTTCACTGAAAAAAACACTGGTGATAAGGAATTTACCCCCTCATAAAGCAATATATTTCACTTTCAGACAAATTTAACTTTAACAGTTTTTCTACTCTTATATAAAGGAGAAATTGGTCTCTACAAAATTCCCCTACTACGTCTACTTCTTTTTTCTAGTCTCTGCTTTCAAAAAGCTTACTATATACTTGAATCTAAAGGTTTCAGATTTTTCAGGAAACATTCTTTACCAGAAATTAAATATGCCAAAGAGAATCAAATTCAAACCACCATTTTAAAACCTCAATAACTTATAGGAATTTATAAAAACCTGTATTTACAACTAAACTGGCACGATCAATACAGTTATAAAAGGAAATTTTAAACAGTGTTTATTATAATTATTGACTCCAATAGGAGAGTCAAGGATTGGTGAAGATATCTCTACCATAGACATTTTAATATTTTTTGTTGAATTCAGTCCAGCACATTGTGTTTATCATGAACCAACCCTGAGGATTTTGAAATGACCTCAATACAGGCAATTGTACATATTTGTGATTACTTGTATTTGCTTTCCTCGGGCCAAGGATGCTAGACCAGGAAAAAATAGATCTCAGACAAATGGATGCTTTCAGAAAGCTTGATGTTTCTGGCAGTGTTTGAGAGATCAATATTGAATAGGATGAAGTAATGTTCTTGAACCCCACAGGGGGCATCACAATGTTATGTGTTAAATTAAGTGGTCAGAGGTCCTTCTCAGATTGATCATGCTTTACTTTCCTTTTCTCTTTTCTTTTGTTGTTGGTGGGCAAAATAGGATCATAAAACTCCTTTTTCTATCTATGCTTTTGAAGAAACATGCAGGGCAAAGTATGAAACAAGAAGTCTTTTATTACTAAGAGAAAGAAAAAAAAAGAAATAGATGATAGTCTACAATGTGCTGCAGTACAGAAAAGAATATTGGATTTGGGAGAGCTTTGATCAAAACTTCTCTGTGGTACTTAATACTTGTGAGTGGATACGGAAAATCACTGGACCATTCTCCAGGTATGGAAACATATATGTTGGTAAACATAAAATTATTCCATATGTGTGTGTATATGTATATGCTCATATATGCATTATATGCATATGTAGCCCCCATGAAGAAGGAGGCCAATCATTTTTCTCCCATTTGCTTTTATAGCAGAGATCTGGGGTATTTAGCAAGCACTAAGTTTAATTAACATTTGTGAAAATAAGGGTTTTACCAAAGCTAATAAAGCATTTCCTTCAGATTAGATTAGATTAAACAAAACCCTATTTTGTCAATTCGATTTTTTTTCTTGACTGCGTTTTGATATTTAATTGTAATAGAGTATATTCCATGAACCCAGGCTTCCCCACATCTACAATAAATGTCCTTTATATACTGCCAGAACCTAAGATTCCTTTTGAATTGTTAAAGATTCAATTATTTTCAGCACAATTTCAATATTCACTAGTGTTTTATTACATTCTAATTTTTTGAAAATTGGTAATTCATGTACAGTTTTTTCAGTCACAATGCTAGACTCATCATAGAACCCTATTCATCAAACATACCATGTTCTATAGTTTATTACCTTTTCTATGATTTTCTCAACATGAGTAATAAAGATATGAATAGGGCCTATGATTTCATTACAATAGGAATACCCTATGTAAGACAATTCCTCCTGTCAGTGCAGGCAGCAACTTATACACAACTTATTCTTAGAAAGTCATCTAAACTATTGAGAAGTCAGATGACTTGCCCAGGATCACAGAGTCAGTATAGATCAGTGGTGAGACATGAACCCAGATCCAAGTACAATTCTCTGTCCATTACATCATGTTTCCTCACAACTGATAATAGCGTATCTAATTGTGTGTGTGTGTTTGTGTGTGTGTGTGTGTATGTATCGCTTAAAGGTTTTCAAAATATGCTACATTCAACATCATATTGGATCCTCCAAAGATCTCTGTGCAGGAGGTTCTCTTACTAAGCCTATTTTGTGCAAGAGATAACTTCTACTGAAAGAGGTTAAATGACTTGTGTATAATCCCATAACTAGAAAATTCAGAGTTTAACTTCAAAGCCAGGTCTTCCCATCCTCAATCTACTATAGCTCAAAGCTCCAACCATTCTCCTGAGACACTATTTGTATTTTGCCTTGCCATACATATTAGAATACAATCCTTTGGAGGACAGCAATCATATCTTCTCTCATGTTTGGAATTCCCTTTGGGCCCACTGGATTGCACTACATGTGGAGGACAGTAAATAAACATGCTGGCTGGCTGGCTGACTGCCTGAATAGACTGACAGAATTTGACCAGTTTGAGGTATTCTCTTCACCTAATAAGGCAGGAGACATTGATTCTTTTTTTGCTGGGCTTTTACTTTTTTACATCTAGAGAATAAAATCCACAGTGTTAAAACAGATACCAGATCCAAGAGGCTTAATGTTTTCAATACTGCAGATCAATTTTGAATGATTCTAAATGAAGTCCTAAGAAATAATATCTAATAGAATACCATTTAAAGACTAGAAATATGCATATATGAAGACAAATTTAAGTGGTTTTTGCCAAAAGCAGAAAGTTGCTGTTAAAATTGTAAGCTTTTCAACATGCATTCTTTGGTTAAAAACCCACAAGCATCTTAAATAACTAAAGAACTTTCAGAAACTTACCCTTTGCCAATAGTGAAATAAATTAAACCTATACATCTTTAAACAGAAGAAAGCTCACCCCAGCATTGTTTTATCTGTGACTGAGTTTCAGATCAATAGAATCCTTCAATTCATCTCAGTCCACCTAAAACAAAGAAGGAAAGTGCTTTTAAACCTTTGATTTCTTTAAAAAATTTTTTTCTGAAATTTTCTGGAACTTACTGGGGCTGAAGAGGGAAGGAATCAATTGAAATTTCTGAGGATTAAATTCAAGTGGTGGTTTAACCATTTGTGTGTGCATGCTTAAGAGAGAGAGACAGACACAGATAGAGACAGACAGACAGATAGAGAGACAGAGACAGAGAGAGAGAAAGAGAGAGAGGGACAGAGACAAGATAAGCTCAAAATGGGTACATGATTTAGATATAAGTGATGATACTATAAGCAAGTTAGGAGAGCAAGGAATAATTTACCTGTCAGATCTATGAAGAAGGGAAAAATTTGTGACCAAACAAGAGATAGATAACATTTTGAAATGCAAAATGAATTTTTTGATTATATTAAATTAAAAAGTTTTCACACAAACAAAACCAATGCAACCAAGATTAGAAGGAAAGCAGAAAGATGGGAAACAATTTTTACAGCCAGTGTTTCTCAGAAAGGCCTCATTTCTCAAATATGTAGAGAACTGGGACAAATCTATAAGAATATAAGTAATTAACTATTTGAGAAATGCTCAAAGAATATGAACAGGTAATTTTCAGAGGAAGAAATAAAAGCTATCGATAATCATATGAAAAAATGCTCTAAATCACTATTGATTAGAGAAATTTTAATTAAAATTTCTCTGAGGTACCACCTCATATCTACCCAATTGTTTAATGTGACAGAAAATGAAAATGATAAATGTTGGAGAAGATGTGGAAAAAATTGCAACACTAATGCATTGTTGGTGGAGTTGTGAACTGATGCAGCCATTCTGCAGGACGATTTGGAAATATGTCCAAGGGGCTATAAAACTTTGCATACAATTTGATGCAGCAATACCACTGCTAGTTCTATATTCCAAAGATATCCCCCCCAAAAAAGAAAAGGACCCATGTGAGCAAAAATATTTATAGCAGCTCTTTTTGTGGTAGCAAAGAATTGGAAATTGAGGGGATGCCCATTAACTCAAGAATGTTTGAACAAGTTGTGATATATGAATGTAATAGAATACTGTTATGCTATGACAAATGATGACAAGGGAGATTTTAGAAAGAAAACCTGGAAAGACTTACATGACCTAATTTTTGGTGAGGTAAGAATAACCAAGAGAACATTGTTTAGAGTAATAGCAATACTGTGCAATGATTAACTATGATAGACTTAGCTCTTCTCTGCAGTAAAGCAATCTAAGAGATTTCCAAAACTGCCATGATGGAAAATGCTCATCACATCCAGAGAAAGAACCATGGAGTCTGAATGCACATCAAAGCATACTATTTTTATTTTTTGTCTTTCTCTTGGTTCTTCCCTTTCATTCTGATTCTTCTTTCACAACATGGCTAATATGGAAATATGTTCAACATGATTGTACATTTATAAGTTATATTGGAATGCTTGCTGTCTTGGAGAATGGGGAGAAGATGGCTGTCAAGAGAAAAATTTGAAACTCAAGATTTTACAAAAAAGAATGTTAAAAACTGTCTTTACATGCAATTAGGGAAAAATAAAATATTATTACAGAAAATATGCTGAGGTAATTATGGGGAACATTCCAATTTGTGGCAGAAATTGTTTAAAGGGTATTAAAAATATGGATTTGAAAAAATAGGGAAGTTTTGTGAATGGCAGGTAAGTGGAGCAGTTTCCATTTATTATTAATGTAATATCAGAGGTAGACTAAAGATGGCAGACAAAATACAGGAACTTGCCTTAGCTCTCTCAAATTCCCTTCCACAATACTTTAAAATAGGGGTGGAGCCAAGATGGCAGCTGAAAAGCAGGGACTTGCTTAAGCTTCCTGCCAGGTCCCTCCAAATACCTATAAAAATGGCTCTGAAAAAATTCTAGAGCTGCAGAACCCACAAAATAGCAAAGGGAAGCAGGGCTCCAGTCCAGGACAGCCTGGATAGTTGCTGGGAAGGATGCATTGCACAGAGCTGGGAGTGGAGAGGAGCAGAGCCCAGCATGGGCTGCACCAGGACAACCAGACTGGGAGCCAGGCAGAACAGGTGTAGTGCCCTGAATCAATGAGCTGCGGCAGTTACCAGACTTCTCAACCCACAAACGCTAAAGAAAACAAAGAAGGTTAGTGGGAAAACCTGCTGGGATAGAGTAAAAGGAGGCCACTGCCCCTGTGGCTGTGGAGGTGGTGCAGTCCTGAAGCTGCTTCCAGAGCTACAGCTGCAGTTGCTTCTAGGCCCAGGCCAACCTAGGGGCAGGAATTAAGTGGCAGATTAGAGTATGAGGGCAAAGCCTGCTTGCATTGGGTTGCCATCCAGATTGAAAATTCTTGGGAGAGGAAGAGGACTGGTTTGGCAGAGCTTGCTGTGTAGAATTAGCTCTGAAAATAGTAGCACAGCATCTCAAGCTTGGGACAAAATACTCTCTACTCTACAAGCAGTCATACCCCAACAAGGGTCAAGTAGTTGGCTGGAACATAAACAGGCAGCGAAAATGATCCCAGATTCAGACTCAGACTTTGCAATCTTTTTTTCTGGTGACAAAGAAGACCAAAACATACAGCCAGAAGAAGTCAACAAAGTCAAAGAGCCTACATCAAAAGCCTCCAAGAAAACTATGAATTGGGCCCAGGCCATGGAAGAGCTCAAAAAGGATTTGGAAAATCAAGGAAGAGAAGTAGTGGAAAATATGGGAAGAGAAATGAGAGTGATGCAAGAAAACCTTGAAAAACAAGTCAATGTCTTGCTGAAGGAGACCCCAAAAATACTGAAGAAAATAACACTGTAAAAAATAGACTAACTCAAATGGCAAAAGAGCTCCAAAAAGCCAATGAAGAGAAGAATGCCTTGAAAGGCAGAATTAGCCAAATGTAAAAGGAGTTCCAAAAGACCACTGAAGAAAATACTAGCTTAAAAATTAGATTGGAGCAAGTGGAAGCTAATGACTTTGTGAGAAATCAAGATATTATAAAAAAGAGTCAAAGGATTGAAAAAAGGGAAGACAATGTGAAATATCTCATTGGAAAAACCACTGACCTGGAAAATAAATCCAGGAGAGATCATTTAAAAATTATTGGACTACCTGAAAGCCATGATCAAAAAAAGAGCCAAGATATCATCTTTCAAGAAATTATCAAGGAGAACTGCCCTGATATTCTAGAGCCACAGGGCAAAATAGAAATTGAAAGAATCCACTGATTGCCTCCTGAGAACAATCCCAAAAAGAAATCTCCTAGGAATATTGTCGCCAAATTCCAGAGCTCCCAGATCAAGGAGGAAATACCGCAAGCATCCAGAAAGAAACAATTAGAGTATTGTGGAAACACAATCAGGATAAGAAAAGATATAGCAGCTTCTACATTAAGGGATCGAAGGGCTTGGAATATGATATTCTGGAGGTCAATGGAGCTAGGATTAAAACCAAGAATCACCTACCAAGCAAAACTGAGTATCATGCTCCAAGGCAAAATATGGATTTTCAATAAAATAGAGGACTTTCAAGCTTTCTGAGTGAAAAGACCAGAGCTGAATAGAACATTTGACTTTCAAATATAAGATTGAAGAGAAGCATGAAAAGGTAAACAAGAAAGAGAAGTCATAAGGGACTTACTAAAGTTGAACTGTTTTGTTCACATTCCTACATGGAAAGATGATGTGTATAATTCATGAGACCTCAGTATTAGGGCAGCTGAAGGGAATATACATATACATATGCATATGCATATACATATACATGTACCCATATATAATATACATATATATAATATATATTATATATACGTATATATGTAATATACATATATACATATATATGTGTGTATATGTATATATATGTGTGTATATATATATATGTGTGTATATATATATGTGTTTATATATATGTGTGTGTGTGTGTGTGTGTGTGTGTGTGTGTGTGTATAGACAGAGGGTACAGGGTGAGTTGAATATGAAGAGATGATATCTAAAAAAAATAAAATAAAATTAAGGGTTGAGAGAGGAATATATTGAGTGGGAGAAAGGGAGAGGTAGAATGGGGTAAATTATCTCACATAAAAGTGACAAGAAAAAGCAGTTCTGGTGGAAGGAAAAAGGGGGTAGGTGAGGGGGAGTGAGTGAAACTTGCTCTCATCAGATTTGACCTGAGGATGGAATAACATACACACTCAATTGGGTATCTTAATCCACAGGAAAGAAGGAGGAAGGGGATAAAAATGGAGGGGGGGTATAATAGAAGGGAGGGCAAACAGCGGGAGGAGGTAATCAAAAGCAAACACTTTCGAAAAGGGACAGGGTCAAGGGAGAAAATTGAATAAAGTGGGAATAGATAGGAGGGAGCAAAATATATTTAGTCTTTCACAACATGAGTATTATGGAAGGGTTTTACATAATGATACACACGTGACCTATGTTGAATAGCTTGCCTTCTTAGGGTGGCTGGGTGGGGAGGGAAAGTGGGGAAAGAATTTGGAACTCAAAGCTTTAAAAGCAGATGTCCAAAAAAAAGTTGTTTGTGCATGCAACTGGGAAATAAGATATACAGACAATGGGTCATAGAAATCTATCTTCCCCTAGAAGAAAGTAAGGGGGAAGGGAATGGGGGGCAGTGGAGTGACGGAAGGGAGGGCTGACCAGGGAATGGGGCAATCAGAATATATGCCATCTTGGAGTGGTGGGCAGGGTAGAAATGTGGAGAAAATGTATAATTCAAAATCTTGTCTAAATCAATGTTGAAAACTAAAAATATTAAATAATTTAAAAAGTAAAACCACTCGAACAACTAAAAGAATAATGATCTTATACAAATGAGATACAAGAGGAAGAACCAATAGAGAGCAATTAGATGAGGGAGGGAGCTGTTACTTCCAGAAACCTACTTTCATTGGGAATGGGTTTAAGAGGGGAAAATACATATACATCTAGAAGAGCATAAAAGGCTTCTAAATTATATAAAAAAAGAAATAAAACTCTAAGGGAATATGGAGAGAGTAGAGGATAAAGGAGGGATCTTTAAAGGGGAGGGTGAGGGAATAGGTTAAGGGGGGATCTAGAAGGGTTTTTAGATTTAAGCGAATGGGTGGATAAAAGAGGGAGCTTTAGAGGTGAAGGGGAATGGAATACGTTAAAGGGGAACACAAGAGGGAGATTAGATTTAGGGGAATGAGAAGATAAGGGAGGGATTGCTGGCA
The DNA here is from genome assembly GCF_011100635.1 of Trichosurus vulpecula. Classification (NCBI taxonomy): domain Eukaryota; kingdom Metazoa; phylum Chordata; class Mammalia; order Diprotodontia; family Phalangeridae; genus Trichosurus; species Trichosurus vulpecula. Next base: position 136,588,339 of record NC_050581.1, read on the forward strand.
TGGGGGTAGGTTAAGTAATAAGAGGGCAAGGTAGCTGGTAGAAGTAAAGTAGAGGAGTTAGAATTGACAGATAAAAAGAGGTATGCACAAACATAAAAACAAAATTAGGAGCAGAATCCCTTAGGTAAAGTATATGTTTATATATGTATGTATGTATGTATAAATATATGTATGTGTATATATGTATAGGTGCATGTATATATCAATATCTATATATAAATATATCAGTGCTCAATTGTAAAAAAATACTTTAAAATAATACCTCAGAATGAATTCTGGAGCAGCAGAACCAGCAAAAAGAATGTGGCAAAACAATTTTCTCACCCAAGACTACTTAGAAGATTAGCAGGAAAGGTTTGTCTTACTGGGGTGTAAGTGAGCATAGTCCAGTGCAGGCCAAGACTGCCAAGCCAGCAGAAGGCCTTGTGGATGACTGTAAATGTAGCAGTGGCTTCTGGAGTTCTCAGTCTACAGATGGTAAGGGGGGGGGGGGTCTGGCAACTGGTCTGAAGGAGATTATAGGGGACCTTTCGCTGGCATTGGGAGCAGGACTCTGTTGCATTGCCCATAGTTGGTTTTGATTCACAGTCCCAGGGCAAGGAGGAGGAACATATTACAGCTTAAAACCACAGGGGAATGGAGACTCTGGCTACATTCCTAGGCCAGAAAAGAGTTCTTTTAGTCCCTCAGAGACCAGAGAACAGACCAGGAGAGTAATGACCACACCTCTCCTTACATCATACTGCCTTAGAAGAAGTGAAAACTCAAAGACCCCCAGAACTATCTCTGAAAAATAACAGCACAAAAACCCTGAAGCTTGGGACAGTGCCCACACCCCACCCCAGAGCAGAGCCCACCTTTAATATAAAGTTGTAAGCCAAGAAATAGACTCACAAAATGAACAAACCACAAACCAAGAGTCTGATGAGAAAAAGTTAATATGGTGAAAGGGAAGATCAAAATACAAGCTCAAAAGAAGACAACAGAGTAAAAACTGATGTGTCCAAAGCCTCAAAAAATATGAATTGTTTTCAGGCACAAAAAGAATTCCAGAAATGCCTCAAACAAAAAATTTAAAACCCAAATAGTAATGATAGAGAAAAAAAATCGGGTGGGGGGGATGAGTGTGAGGCAAGAAAATCATATAAAAAGGGTCAATAGCTTGATAAAGGAGGCATGAAAAATACCGAACAAAGTAAAAATTAAAAAAAAAAAAACAGAATAGGCCGAAAAGAGATTTTAAAAAATTCAATGAAGAGGAGAATTCATAAAAAGTGTATTTGGTCAAATAGGAAAAGAAGTATAAAAATTCTCTGAAGAGATCTCCTTAAAAAACAAAAATTACCAAATGGAAAATGACACAAAAAAATTCAGTGAACAGAAGAACTCCTTAAAAGCTAGAATTGGAGAAATGCAAAAGGAGGTACAAAGGCTTACTGAAGAAAATAACTCCTTAAAAATTAGGATAGGGCTAATGACTCTATGAGAAATCAAGAATCAATCCAACAAAAGCAAAAGAATGAAAAAAATAGCAGAAAATTTTAAATATCTTTTTCCTATTTTTCTTTCTCTTTTTTGTATTTATTTACTATTTCATTTTTTACAGGTAAAAACAACTTTAAATATTTGATTTTAAAACCTTGAGTTTCAAATTGTCCCCCTTCCTCTCTCCCCAACCCCTCTCACTGAGAAGGCAAGCAATTCCATATAGTTTATATATGTGTAATCATGTGAAACATATCCAAAACAGTCGTGTTGTGAATGAAAACAGAGACAAAAAAACCTCAAGAAAAATGAAGTGGAAAAAAGTATGCTTCAATCTGTATTCAAACTCTCAGTTCTTTCTCTGGGGATGGATAGCATTTTTCATTCTCTAAGTCCTTCAGACTTGTCATGGATCATTGTATTGCTGAGAATAAATAAGTCATTCACAGCTGATCATCTTGCAATGTTGCTATTAATTTGCACCCAGTACATTTCACTTTGCATCAACCCACGCAAGGCTTTCAAGGTATTTTTTTCTGAGAACATCCTGCTCATCATTTCTTATAGTACAATAGCATTCCATCATGATTACATACCACAACATGTTTAGCCATACCCCAATTGATGAACATCCTATAAATTTCTAATTCTTTACCAGAAAATAGCTGCCATAAATACTTTTGTGCATATAGGCCCTTTTCATTTTCTTTAAATCTCTTTTGGGATACATACCTAACAGTGGTATTGCTAGATCATAGGGTATATCTGGTTATATAGTCCTTTGGACATAGTTGTAAATTCCTCTATAGAATGGTTTAATCAGTTCCCAACTCTCACATCCCCTCCAACGTTTGTCATTGACCTTTTCTGTCCTATTTGCCAACATAATAGGTATGAGGTAGTACCACAAAATTGTTTTAATTTGTGTTTCTCCAATCAATAGTGAGTTATGACTTTTTTCATATGGCTATAGATAGCTTTAATTATTTCATCTGAAAACTGATTAAATGTTTTGATCATTTACCACTTGGGGAATGGACCTTATTTTTTATAGATTTGATACTGTTCTCTATGTTAGAGAAATGGGGTCTTTATCAGAGAAACTTGCTTCAACTTTTTTCACAGTTACTATTGCTAAATATATTTCCCTCCATATTATTACCCCTACCCTTTTTCATTTTATTCTCTCTCTCATTTCACCCTGTCCCTCCTCAAAAATGTTTTGCTTCTGACTACCCCCTTCTCACAATCTGCCCTCCACTCTATTACCACCCCCCTTCTCTTCTCCCTTTCCCCTTCTACTTTCCTGAAGGATAAGATAGATTTCTATACCCTATCTGTGTATCTTATTCCCTCTTTGAACCAATTCTGCTGAGGGTAAGGTTCACTCACTCACCCTTACCTCCCCCACTACCCCTCCATTGTAAAGCTTTTTCTTGCCTCTCTTATGTGAGATAATTTACCCCATTCTGTCTCTCCCTTTATCTTTCTCCAAGTACATTCCTTTCTCACACTGTAAATTTATTTTTTAGGTATAATCCCTTCATATTCAACTCAAACCTGTGCCTTCTGTCTATACATACTCCTTCTAACTATCCTAATAATTAGAAAGGTCCTATGAGTAACAAATATCATTTTTCCACGTAGGAATGTAAATAATTTAGTCTTATTAAGTCCCTTATGATTTTCTTTTCTGGTTTACATTTTTATGCTTCTTTTGAGTTTTTCATATGAAAGTGAAATTTTCTATTAAGCTCTGGTATTTTCATCAAGAATACCTGAAATTCCTCTGTTTCATTGAATGTGCTCTTTTTCTCCTGAAGGATTATACTCAGCTTTGCTAGGTATATGATTCTTGGTTGTAATCCTATGTCCTTTTTTCCTCCAGGATTTCATATTCAAAGACGTCCAATCCTTTAATATAAAAGGTGCTAAATCTTGTGTTATCCTGACTATGGCTCCATAATACTTGAGTTATTTTTTTCTGGCTGCTTGCAATATTTTCTTCTTCACCTGGGAACTCTGGAATTTGGGCATAATACTCCTGGAAATTTTCGTTTTGGGATCTTGTTCATGAGGTGGTAGGTGAAATCTTTCAATTTCTATTTTACCCTTTGATTCTAGAGTATCAGGGTAGTTCTTCCAAAGTGATGTGATCTAAGGAGAGGTGTTTTCTACTCTCCTGACCTGTGTTGTGATCTGTGAGTGACCACAAGCACTCTTTTCTTGCCTGGAAGTGTGAGGAGGGTTTCCTCTCCAGAGTTGCCACAAGCTCTGCCATGCTAGTGCTCTTCCTCTCCCTTGGACTGCCACCTAGAACTAGGATCCAGATCCAGGTGTGGGCAAAACAATAGAGTCCTGCCTCAGCTAGCAAAGACACCACTATAGTCTCCTTCTGACTCCCTTACTGTCTGCGGGCTGGAAGCCCCTGAAGCAGCCACTGCTGCTCTTGATTCAGTCACTCCCAAGAACTGCTCCTAGACTGCTGGGCCTGTGCTGGGCTGGCAGGGCCTGCACTGGACTGTGCTCCATTCCTACCCTGGCATGACAGACCCTTCTTGTTGACTTTCTGTTTCACAAATAACACACAGGAGGCACTGGAGTTTTTGGACTCTAGCCTCTAACAGGTCCACTCTTGATCTGGTCAGATAGAAAGGTCAGGAAGACAGCTTTGGAGAGGTTAATAATTCTACTATATTCTAGTTTAGTCTTCTCAAGAGGAAGTTTGTTGATAATGGGAGCACCAATTCCTATAGCATTCCCTAATCACCTTTTTTCACCAGTATGAAAAGGGGAGTAAATATCCCTAAGTCTTGAGATAGACACAGCATTCCAGTGTGTGCACTCTCCTAAGTTCCCTCAAGACTCAATGGGGACCAGTTGAGGCAGGTACATACATTTCTCTATGCATTAACCAAATCCTAAATAGGTTCCCCTACGGATTCGCCTATTTAGTTCTCTGTGGTTTCTGCTCTTTGGTCCCCACTCACTGATCAATGCCCACTTGCTTTATATGGCAACAGACAAAGAAGGCACCTTGCTAACATTAAACTCACAGGTTAGCTTTAGCAATAGCATCATTCTGCCCAAGGATAATAAATATCACATTATGTCACCTCTCTATCTTATTGTGCAGCCTCAGTGGGACTATATATCACTATGATTCCAGGAATTACTATCTAGGATCTATGGGGCTATTCTGGGAGTTATTATCTAACACTTGGAAACTAGACATTGACATGGCCATGGATCCTGAGAAACAGCTCTAAAAAGGTTAACAAAATCCTTCTTCCATCTACCTTTTAAGTTGGCCCAGATGTCTGTGGGCTGAGAGGTCCAGAAACCATTATAGCTGCCAGCAATTCAGTCACCCCAAGGTCTACTCCAGGCTTACTGGGGCCTGTTCTGTGCTGGGGCAGCCTGTACTAGTCTGCACTCCTCTCTCAACCTTGTGCAACAGACCTTTCCTGCCGACCTTGTAAGTTGTCTTGGGCATTGGTTTCACTTCATCTTTTTCTGGGTTCTGTTGCTCTAAAATTTGTTTAGAGTCATTTTTAAAGGTATTTGGAGGGTTTTAGAGGAGAACTCAGGTGAGTCCCTGCCTTTACTCTGTCCTCTTCTGAAATATTTTATTGGTAAAACTACTGACCTGGAAGATGCATCAAGGAGAGCCAGTTTAAGAATTACTGGATTACCTGACAGCCATGATTAAAAAAAAAGCCTAGACATTGTATTTCAAGAAACTATCAAGTAATAATGCCCTGATATCCTATAACAAGAAGGTTAAGTAGAAATTGAAAGAATCTACTGATTACCTATTTCAAGAGATTCCCAAATGAAAACTCCCAGTAATATAATTGCCCAATTCTGGAGCTTCCAAGTCAAGGAGAAAATAGTCTAAACAACCAGAAAAAAATTAAATATCATTGAGTCACAGTCAGGATCATACAAGATTTAGTAGCTTCTACATTAAAGAGTAGAAGGCTTGGGGTATGATATTCCAGAGGGCGAAGGAAGTAGGATTATAACCAAAAATCACCTACCCTGAAATACTGAATAAATCCATGTGAACATTTACCTTCTCAGTGCCCCCAAGAAACTGTGGATGTGCCCAACTTAGTAGCTAGTTCTCATGCCTCCTCCTTATTTGTGGAAAAAGAAAAAAAAAATCCTGCTAAATTAGAAACTTCACTACTCAATACATCCTCCATCATGGCTATGGATTAGCCCACCAGAACAGGTTCCAATGATTTCTGATTCTGAGGAAGGTGAGGAGTGTGTAATATGTTTTTCTTGTTCTTTTGCTCAAGATGTTCATTCTCCCAGTGGTGATTATAGATGCATTTGAAAAGAAAAGATCAAAACAAAACAAAACCACTAAATCTCTACAGTAACAAAACCTTCTTGCTCAAGTAACCCAGTACAAGTGGAACTGGCTAATGGGAGTCCTATCAATTAAGAATGTATAGTGTGCTGACTGTACATGAACACATGATAAGCCTGCTTTCATAGTGGAGCTCTCCATTTCAGTTCTTGAACAGTTATTCTGTGAAGGTTTGTGGTCTAATTAATGAATATCTTTTTTATTGGTTGCTGAGCTAACACTGGTATGAGTACAAAAGACTCTCCTAGGGACAAATTCAATTCTTTCCTTTCTGGGTACATCTGAATGAAGAGGCGATTACTATTGTAAGTTTTAGTGCAAATGAAACCGGTGACCTATGCTCCCTGTCTGAGTTAACACGAAGTCATGAACCCATGATCCAAGCTACTGTTTCTATTCCTGTTTTACCTATTCTTTCCTCCCTTCAGTTAAGAAACTTTGAAGATGGAATGAACAAGAGTGTGAATTTGAGAGCTCTAAAAGGTCAGGCGAGTACTAAGAATTCAAAAGATCATGTCAGGTTTTGGTCAGTGAAGCCCAGTGAGCAGAGAATCCCACAGCTTCTTAAACCAACTCAGAAGTGGATCAATAAGAAGAGAATGGTTTTGGCAATCGAGGAAGTAACTTTATCCATTGCCTCTTTCTTCCGCATATGAAAGTGTGTGGGATGGATTTTACGAATCCAAAAATTAAAAACAGAGGCACTCAAGGTGAAAGTAGAAAGGAAAATTTATTACTACGATCCCGTGGGAAAGGGCCACCCAGACACCAAAAGGACTGGGGGTCCTCTCATTGTCACAGCGCACTGGACACAGAAAATTGGGGTGTTTATATAGGTCCCTAACCACAATTCCCCCTCCCAACCTCCTTCCTCTCAGCTTGCAGACGTAAGCTTTGAGGGTACAATCTGGACACGATAAATCTATCCTAGGGACAATGGCAAGGAACAAACAGTATGGTTATTTTTGACAAGCAGGTGATGGACATAACCTTCCCACTATTCTTATCCCATTCTCCAATCAATCTGAAGTGATAAATCTATCTTAATGACAATAACAATGAACAAATGATTTGGCTATCTGTGACAGGCAGAAGCCAGTTGTTGGTTGCCTCATCTTCACATCTGTGGTAAACTAGCCTTTCCCACCACCCATACATCTGTGACGGATATCCCCAGCACCCTTACACCTTGTCTCCCATCATTCATACCTGGCTGGTCTTGCACATCTACATTGCACCTGGCTTTCTGGCTTTTCATTCATTTTTCTGCTGAGCTGAGGGTCCCTTATCCTGGGGTCAGTACACAGGGGGTGAGCATCCTGTGTCCTATCCTTACTTTCAGAGAATTTTATGTTTGCTGACTTATTCACCTCAACCCTTCTTTCTTTCAGGCCTCTCGCCATTAGGTAAATACACAGGATGCTCACATCCTGTGTCCTGTTCTTAACCTCGGGGGCCTTATGGTCACTAGCTAAGCTTGTGGAGGGGAAAACATCTAAGTAGAGAAATGGCTTTACAGAAAGGAAAATATCTAAGTAGAGAAATGGGACTCACTATCCTACTTATTTACTCACTATCCTACTTACTTCTATTTATCTGATTTGTTCCCTTTTATGAGAGGTCTTCACTCGTCCCACACAAAAGTACACTTGGTAGGCTAAATCAAGGCTTTATATTTTCCTTTTAAATTTGAGCTCATGTTTCCCAGGGACTGAGGTTATACAGGGATGTATATGGTCCTCGTTCTTGGGAATGGGAGGAAAGAGCATGTTTGTTTCTACTCTTGCTATAGGGTTTCCATAATATTTGTTGTCATTCCTAATTTATGATAATTGATTAAATGATAATAGATGAAAATCACTAGTATCAATGATAGGGAAGATACAGTAAGTGGCAACTGATTTTGGTGAAAACCTATAGGGACAGGCGTTGAGCTAATAGCATTAGACAAAATCTTATATCTCAGAAGTATCCTTGGGACCTTGAGTGAGAGACATAACCAGGACTCTAGGGGACTGAAAAGTCAGTAGAAGTGTCAGAAGATCCCCCAGAAATCTTACAATGGTTTAATCCAGGAGATGGATGATAAAGAGGAAAAGAAACAAAAAGGACAAACATGTCCCTTAATTACTCTCTAACATCAGAGGCCAAAAGGAGATGTTACCACTGTAACTGAGGGATAATCATTCTCCAAAAATAAGGTTTACAAGAGACCTTACATTTTAGTAGCACAATTATAACACAACATTTATTGCAATATTAAAAAAAACAACAACAGTAAACCTAGTGCTCAATGTCTCTACTTAAAGAACCTTAGAAAAACAGACTTTGAAATTTACCCTGGAGATTTAAAAGTTGAAAGAAAAATGCATTCATAACTTGCCTGCTGATTTATCCAATTTTAAATGGTTCTAGCATGTGGCATTTTAAAAGCTTAAACATTGTAATGAAATAATTATGTTTTTTGTTTGTTTGCTTGTTTTTTTACTGTGGACCGTATAAATTATGACGGCAATTATTTTTTACCTAGGAAGGCAGTTTACATTAATTTGGGTTAGCAGCTTTCAGAAATTGTTTCAATGTGGTTTCTCAAAATTCAACAGCGACAGAAGCAGCAGGAACAATAGCACACTAACCTTCTAACTTCAGCCCCAAAGAACAAAGAAGAATATACATCAATTAAAAGGGGTTGTATGTATGCTGTTTTAATCCATACCAGATATGTGTTTCTGAACAGTTGGGTGAAAACTTATTGTAAGATAACAAAATTGTAATTTCCCTTGGTATTTGATTTTTAAAAAGGATTATAGAGAAGAAAACCGTACAATAATCATTTATAATGTAATTAAAATCCTCCCTTGCTTTAATTTATAAAGCTCCAAAATTCTAATAATGCATTTTTCCCAATGTACACACTCCAATAAGTAATTAGATTTCAGGTCTTGATTCTCCTTTCTAAACCAATGTTATTCTAAGAAAAACCTGAATATAATACATTATTAGGGTTTATATACCTTCCCTGATTATTTTTATTGCAACAGCCATTTTAATAGGGCAGCTAGGTAGCACAGTGGATATGGTGTGGGGCCTGGAGCCAGACATACTTCTGTTCAAATCTGACATCAGGCACTTACTAGCTGTGTGACATTGGGTGAGTCACTTAACTCTGGCTCGGTTTTCTCAACCGTAAAATGGGCATAACAATAACACCTCTCAGGGTTATTATTAGGAGCAAATGGAATAATGTTAATAAACTGTTTATTTAGCACAGTGCCTGACATATAGCAGACACTATTATTGTTGTTCTTCCTTTTCTTTATTACTTTATTACATAGTTAGTATTTAAATAAGTATTTAAGTATCACTACTATTACAAGGGTTTCTGATTTTATATAGTTCAGGTTGTACTCATATGACATTTTCCATTTGTTCCAAGAACCAAAGCATAAATGACCTCACCTTACCTGAGCCAAGACTCAATTTTTGGCTTTTTTCCCTTTTTTGTTCTATTTTCTTTGTTTGTTTTTGATGGCAAAAGAGAATAAACCCTTTGAAACTCTATCACTAAAATATAAACTCTAAACTAAAACTAAATCTCTGAGATTTTTGATTCTATGTTATTGCTGTTCACCTTGCAACTCCCCTACTCCCACAAGTGGAATGTGGCTCAAGAATAAATAACTGTTATGTTTTTGTGCAAAAATAATTTGTTCTCCTATTCACTGGACTCTAAGAGATCAGGATTCTTCTTCTTATCTAGTTTTTCCTTTATAGGAATGAAAACATGAGGACTTTCTCCAAGGCAAATAGAAATTCAGTGATTTGCCCTAGGTCACATATTGAGTGTCTAAGCCCAGGTCTTCCTGACTTCCTACCTATCCAAATATTTATATCGCCACATGTTTTCTAATCTTCCCTATTTCTGTTCCAAATAAATAGTTCATTCCCAAATCTTTTAACTACTTTGTGATGGAGATATGTGTGTACTCTTTGCTAGCTAGGCATTCTATCATTTTCATGGTATCAGAGGCACCTATAGTCTTTGTGAAAACCTTACACGATTTGATGAATACATCTCTTTTCCTATAAATTTTATTCAGAAGGTTCTGCTTAGTACCTTAATCCCATAGAAAGCATATAGTGTTGCTAGACCCTATCAACTCTAATATATCAGTTCTGGAAGCCTTGAGGGATATAAATATAACATTCTTCTTGACCATTACCACCCAGATATCTATCTATCCATCTATCTATCTATCTATCTATCTATCTATCTATCTATCTATCTATGTATACACGCACACACACACACACACACACACATATATATATATATGTATGTATGTATATAGTTTCTAGAAGGTAGTGAAAATGGATTTACAGGAGTTATATTAATTTAAACATAAATATAAAATTATTTCTTTGGATAAGTTACACTTCTCACATAGTGCATGTTTTTCTTATTCATTGGTTTTATTATTATCCTTTGACCTAAGATTTTACTGAAAAAGTTCTTAATTCAGCATCTTAGGACACAAGTTTGAATCCTGCTTCTATCATATTCTAGCTGTGAACTTGGACAGGTTTTTAAACCTCTTTTGGTCTCAGTTACTTCTGATGGAAACTTAGGGAGTTGAGCAAAATGTTCAACGTTTCATTTACTATGTTTATATCCCTGGAACCTGGGATACCACCTTAATTTCCTCCACATAATATGCAATTCAGTGACAATGGCCTCCTTGTTGTTCCTCATGAGACACTCCATCTTCCCAGCTCTGTGTATTTTCACTGCTGCCCCCACCATAGCTTAAATCTAGAACTTTCTTCCTTCTCACCTCTGCTTCCTAGTTTCCTTCAAATCTCAGGTAAAATCTCATGTTAAACAAGAAGACTTTCACCTTCTTCCTCAATGTCAATGCCTTCTTTCAAGAATTATTTTCAATTTATCCAGCATACATTTATGTATACATATATATATACATATATATATATATGTGTAGATAGTTAGATATGTGTGTGTATCTGTCTATCTATCTATCTATATGTCTATCTCATCTATTTTTGTGTGCATATTGTCTCTCCTATTAGATTTTAAATTTCCTGAGGGCAGAAATGGTTTAAGCCTTTCTTTGAATTGCCATGCAGGAAGATATGCCAGGAAAGTGATGTGTAGATAGGAGGCACTTAATAAATGCTTGTAGATTGTCACTTGATTCCAACTCTCAATCTTTCATCCTGTATTTGCCCCCCTGATCATTAATGTCTTCTGAATTAATTTAAGTTGGACACAAAATTAAATGGTCAAAACTTAGACTAGAATTCAAGGACCTGGGCTCAGATTCAATCTAGCTCAGATTGAATCTGGCCCACTTGTGAAAACAGGCATCACAGGGGGTGGGATTTCTTAAGACAATTCAATATGGCAAACCCTTAATAAACTTTGTCTTTTTCCTTGGCTGAGAAGGCTTGAGTCAAATTCTTTCAGCAGGACGTGGAATGTCAGTATTTTGGGGTCTGGAGCACCCCTAGAAAACTATGGTTCCCTACCATCATCATTTTTTTTAACCTCTTCATTTTGGTTCCCTGAGATTGGGAATACTGCTAATCTCAAGTTCTTCTCCAGCCAAGTCTGGAAGGTAAGTCTCTTCCTCTCCCAATCCCCTTCACACTCTCCAAGGATTTTGGAGGTGCTTTTCAGGCCTGTCTTCCCAGGTCCCAGTAGGTCAGACAGCTGCTGGCTGTCTTGCACTCAGCCTGACACTCTCAGGTTCTTGGTCCAGTGGTTTATGTTCAAGGCCATGGACCTGGGCACACCTTCCGAAGCACAGAGTACTAGAACAGATGCCCTATCCAGAAGTGCATGCCCAAGGAAAATGGAGAGAAATTTCCTACATAATGGCCTTTGTCGAGCTCTCAGAAAAGATTGTAAGATGCTCATAGCTAGAGCTGACCCACAAAGGGGCAATAGGGGTCAACAGGACATTTTGGGTAAACCCCCCTCCTTATGGCCCCCAGGAGTTCATCCCCAGCCCCTCCTCCTGCTCTCCAACCTCCCCAGAGCACCCTTGTTTCCTGTGCTCCCCCTTCCTTGGCCACCCTCTCTTTCCCTTGGTTTCCATTCCCTTTTCTTCTAGCCCCACCCTCCTCTTTTCCTGCCTCATTCATGGTCCAAATCTTCTACCCTGCCTCTCCTCCTATGGCCCCTTCCCCCTTGGTGACCCCTGCTCAGGTCCTGGCCAAGGGTCTTGTTCAGGTGCCTCCTTCTGTGGCCCCTTCCCCTGAAGGGACCTCTACTCAGGTTCTGGCCTCATGGCCTGCCTCTATTTCAAGCCCTGCAGTATCTACCATGAGGGGCCCTACCCCTGAGGCAACCCTTACTCAGGTTCCAGCTTTGGGCCCTGTCCCCATAGCAGTACCTCCTCCCCTGGCCCCTCTCTCTGAGGTAGCACCCACTCAGGTCTCTTTGGTAATTCCCCCTCTGATCCTTACCCCTGCTCAGGTACCAGCTGATTTTCTCCCTTGCCAGCTGGATGCCCTTGCCTTGCAGTCTAATCTGCAGTGGGGAGTCTGCAGCCCCAGCCCCACACCAGAAGTGGAACTTCCTATATCCCTCCCCAAGCTCCAGTCCCCACAGTGCCTTCAAGGCTTTTTCCCCTAAGGGAAATGCATGCCTCACGCAATGGAACAATTAGAGTCCATGTTCCGTTCTCCATTTAGAATCTCATTCAGGTTAAAGAGAAACTGGGGTGATACTCGGAAGACCCTACTAAGTTTACTGAGAGTTTTAGGGGTCTGTCCTACAATTTGAGCTTTCTGGGTTTGATTTCCATATCCTTTTCTTTACTTTTTGTACCACTGAGGAGAAGAGGAGAATCTGGGAACATGCCTAAAAATTTGGGGATCGTTTGGCTAGCAATGATTCCACAAAATACCTCCCAGGAACAGCCACTCTTCCCAATAGTGACCCATGAAGATAGAGGAAAGAGAGATCATATGATAATTTGTCTGTTAGAAGGCCTAAGAACTGCATTTCAAAAGCAAATAAATTTTCAAAATTTAGGGAAATTACTCAGGGAGAAGAGGAAAACCCTGCCCTTCTCCAAGCTCAGCTGGTAGAAGCTATTAAGAAGTGTACAAATTTGAGTTGTGATTCTATTGAAGGGGCAGCAATCCTTAAGATGTATTTCATTAATCAATTTGCCCCAGATAGTAGGAAGAAACTACAGAAATTGGCAATGGGACCCCAAACACCTCAGGATCAATTATTGCAGATGGATATTGGAGTCTTTAACAACAGAGACATGGTTTCAGCAGAGGAAAGAGAATGCAGAGAAAGGGCTAGAGACAGAAAACATGCTCAATTCTTGGCCACTGCCATAACCAATAAAGGAACCAAGGAGCTTCCCTCTAGGGCGCCCCCTTGGAGGAAGCCCTGCAACTTGGGCAGTGGGGGAACCACAATGCCACAAGGAGGGTCACTGGTCCAAGGATTGCCCCTCTAGGGTGCCCCCCTGGAGGAAGCCCCCAGGATCCACGCCTCCAGGACTGTGTCCAGCATATAACTAGGAGGGACATTGGAGAAAGGATTATCCCTGAGGTTGGAAAAGTGGTAGAGCCTCCTCCCAGTACCCTGTCCTCCAGTCTACTCAAGACTCGGAAGGAGGGGAAAGCCTGAGGCTTGACAGTGCTCCCACTTTCTCCACCTCTCTCTCGGAGCCCTGGGCAAAATTGAGGTAAGGTTACCCACTTTATCACAACTATGTTCTCTTGTTTTAACTAATTGCTCAGGCCCTACACACCCCTTGACCCATTGGGTCACGGGCATCAAGGATCTGTTGTTTGAACACTCCTTCCTTACACTCTTCTCTGGCCCTGCCCCCTTGTTAGGGAGGGACCTGATGGTGAAATGGGGGAGCCAATTTTCTCTAGTCAAACTTCATAACTCCCTTTTCCCTCTGTTTACCAGACCTCCTTATGTTCCCTCAGAGATTTGGGAGAGGGTTGAGCCAATTGTTTGTGATCAGGGAATTCTTGGGCAAGCTACTTCTGCCACTCCAGCCATAATTCCCCTCCATGGCCTTCAATACCCAATTAAGCCCAAGGGACTTGGAAGGGACTGCAACCATTAATTGCCAGTAAAGGCCCTGACTCACTCCCTCTAGAGTGGGGCCCCTACCCAGCACAAGCTTTTGAGACTTTGAAAACTAAATTGGCCACCACTCCAGCATTAGTTTACCTAATCTAGAAAAACCTTTCTCTCTGTATGTTGATAAAAGGAGAGGACAAGCTTTGGGAGTCCTAACCCAGTCCTTAGGACCTGACCCCAGGCTAGTTGCATATTTTTCAAAACAATTAGACTCCATGGCTGCTATAGCCATTCTAATTGAGGAAGCTTCTAAACCTGTAGCAGACCAGCCCTTAGAAGCTCTGACTCCCCATGGAATTCAGAGCATCCTAGAAGTAGACGGCCACCACGGGCTGGCTAGCCACAGGCTCACCAAATATCAAGGCTTGCTCTTATATACTCCTGACCTAATTCTTTGGGTATGCCACACACTCTTGAACCCCAAAGCAGTGTGGTACACAGAACAAGTGATTGGGGGAGCTAGGTACAAAATAGTCATCTTTAATTCCCTCCAGGGAAACTGTCTTTTACACCAGAGAAATTGTTCTTTTCTATATTCCTATACCACCTGTTTGATGCCTGTTCACTTAACCTCCTTGGTAGGTTTGTCTCCTCCAGGCTCCAAGCCATCAACTTCCAGATGACTGCTCAGACTATGTACCCCTTGAACAGTATCCATTGAGGCAGGGACAGCTCTATGCCCCTTGCCAGCAAGAAGAAATTTCAGAAGCTGAGACCTTCATTGCTGACCCCAAAAGAATTTGGATCCCATTTGTGTGAGGGGGAATGATGAGGGCACAGTCTCTGGGAAGCCCTTTGAACCTGGAATACAGTTTCTGGGAACCCCCTTGAACTCTCACTGAATATTCCCACTGGATCAGGCCTTAGCCTGAGGCTATAACCTTACATTATCATCAGGCCCAAATCTCTACCTATCCTTGCCCTTTATTATCCAGCTGCTTTCCACCCTTGATACTATCAATATCCATGCCTTCAGCTGCTTCTCACCCTTGATCCCATTCTCTTGGTTCCTGGAGTCTGACTTCATCCCAGTGCCATCAAGCTCCACCTTAGACTCCTCCTCAAGACCCTCCCTCAACAGCCTCTAGTCACCCCAGACCACCCCTCAATCCCTCCCACAATCTTTTTGTGTATAAGTCTTATCTTGCCTCCATGAAGGTGCTCAGATTCAATCTAGCTCAGTAGATTGAATCTGGCCGGCTTGTGAAAACAAGCGTCACAAAGGGTGGGATTTCTTAAGACAAGCCAATATGGCAAACCCTTAATAAACTTTGTCTTTTTCCTTGGCTTGAAAAGTGGGTAGTATTCTAACATGCAGAATTAGTGGGGGAAGCTATTCTAGGTCTGTCTGATAATAAAAGCAGAAACATGGAAATGGGGAAGATATTTTTCCTCTCCTCCAAACTCTAATAGCACTTAAAGCAACGCCATAGCTACTCATGAGTTCTTCAGACATTAATCAGTCTCGATGGCCTTTTTGGAACATTCTAGGTCTTAGAATCTGTAGTTCTGAGTTTGTAGTATACTGTGGTAAGGAACAACAAAGGAGTAACACATATATACAAACAACTATGTTATAATTTAGAATGTTTTAGTGGGCAAAGAAGTGATCTAGTTGAAATATTCAGAAAAAATTCCAGGGACACATTATGTATTTTGTTAGGGAGATAAAGAAAAGCTTCAGAAACATCCTAAAGTTTGAACTGGGCTTTTAATGTTGAAGTGGGCAAAAGATTTCAACCAAACAAAGAGAAGGGAAGGTGGTACTTCAAGGAAGGGGAGGTAGGGTCATTCACCTCGGTGACTGTTGAATGTTTTCATTGTGAAGTTCCTATGAGATATTTAGATGCTTACGTCCCTTGGTAGGGAAAAGGCTGAGACAGGCCGTCAGGCAAAAGATTGGGGCTGGGTATATAAAATTCAGGAGAAATATGGAAATAAGTTGCCAATTTAAGATACAAGGAGGGTGGATAATATTGCTAAAAGACAAAATAGAGAAAGAGTATGGTTGAAGCCATAATATGAATGGGACCTATATTGCCAGGTGGGAAGGAAAATAAATGAATTATGAAGGAGCCATGAAGGAGAAGCAAGAAAAGAAATGTTGGTATGTATTCAAATTGTGAAAAACAGATCTTATTAAATAATGAAATAAATTATAGAAACATTTGTATTATATACTTGTACTAATAGGGTATCCTGGCCTGAACAAAGTTACTTTACACTTTCCCCTCCAAGTTGGCAATTTTTACCACCACTCGTGTTAGGATCCTACCTAAGGAGAAATTGTTGATGACATCTGCCTCAGAGTTACCTTCTAATTGTTACATATATGATCATAGTAATGCCCCTTCCTATTGCAGTTACATGGAGAAAGATCAAGTTTCTCTCCTCCTAAAAAGCCATGTCGCTAGACTGAGGGAAAATCTTTTTGTTGTTAATAAAGTAAAACCTCCTGGAGCCAAAATGGACTTGGTACTTGAAAGTTAGGATGATACATCCTCTAGTCCTTGATTTGACTATTATTTTTTATTCTTCATTTTCAAAGAGGACCATTGACATCATGAGTGATATCTTGACTTATGTGTGAATTAGATTTAAGTAATGTAGAGCTGCGCAGTCTTCTGCCTTTCCCTCCCTCTCTCTCTGTCCCTCTCCCTCCCTCCCTCTCTCTGTCATTTAAGTCCAGTGTCAGAACAAAAATCAATATGACTAGCAATGACCTGAAATTCAATGCATGACCTTGGCTTCTTTCATGCCTGACCAAGCTCTAAGTGCCCCACAGTGGCTTCAGCCACCTTCACGGGCATTAGAACAAATTGTTCTCATCCACTAATTCCACTGCGGAATGTCTTCACATGCTTGGGGTAGACATCCCCCTAATTCACCAACAGGTTTGAGGCCTGTTGTATACCCTCAACTTCATTTAACCCATCTGCTAAGGTGGTTTACCAGGGTGTGGCTGCTGCATTTGTGACAGCTTTTTGGAGTCACAGATGACATTTGGGTGAATCAGGTAGATACCAAAGGCGAGTTTACAGCCCTGAAAGGAATTTGGTAAGCCATTACTTCAGAAATGCTGATACTCCTCAACATCCTTATCTGATTAACACCTAGAAAAGAGGGATTTCAAAATTTTCCCTAGTTCTCGGAACAACTGAAGAGTATACGTTGATTCTAGTAAGAAGGAAAACAAGCTATGTAGAAACATCTAATTTGCATGGATTGGAAGGTGTAGGCAGATGTGTGTCCATGTTGGCAAACAAGCCAACTGAAGAAGTACTCTTTTTTTTTTGGTGGGCAAAGGAATAAAAAACAGTGACCTTCTCTTGACAAACCTTTTTTTTTAATTTGTAAAATTTATCTAATAGTATTTTTTTTCTAATTGCATGTAAAGACAATTTCTTTTTTTTAATATTTTAAAAAAATTTTTATTCAGGAATAAAATAATGTTGTGAAAGTGTACTGGCTCTGGAGAAGAGGCTGGGTTCAAATCCTGTCTCTGATGTGTCCTACTTTTGTGACAGTATACAAATTACTCCACCTCCCTAGGCCTCAGGGTCTTATCTGCAAAATGAGGAGCCTGGATTAGAAGGTATCTGAAGTCCCTTCTGGCTTTACAGGTATAACCCTAGGATCTCAAATATACAGCTTATAATCATCAAGTACAAGAGTCAGAATAACGTACATACCATTAGATTAAAACAGTAGGAGATACAGCAGAATCCTTGAGAGTGTATGGTTTGAAGGGAAGAACCAATCACACTAATACATACTGGAAAAAGAAGCAATAACTGGTCATGTAATAATGACCTATTGCAAATCAGTATTTCTTGAAGACGATAAAAGGAGGTAAAGTTATCTTCAGCTATAGTGTTCGCTTCCCCAACCAGAGTAGGCATCAATAAGACCAGCTTGATTAATCAGTTTAAAAACTTGCCTGTTTAGCAATGGTTATGACACTTGATTTTCTTGGGCAAGATTTATTTTTGAAACCTCTTACCTCAGAGAGAGAAAAAAAACTTATTTTTACAAAACTTCTAATTTATAACACGAATGAAATGAGTAAGACAAAACTGTCTGCTTTAAAAGTTTATCAATAACCTCTTATATACACATATATATTCACAAAGTGGTTCAAAGAGTCCCCTTAAACAGTCCTTCTGTCAAGCTCCACTGGTGAGAACTCTGATGAGGTCATTGGCCATGGAAAGAAGAAATCATGGTGGTTTTTAGTGATCTTCATTCTTCTGGCTTCACTAATCTTTTAACTGGGGACAGAAAGGAGTCCGTTTTCATCAGCTGTGTCTAAAATTTTACAGATTACTGGAGATTCCACCCCAAGAATGTACTGGCAGGAATGAGGCTCTAACATATATACAGTAACAGCATGAGGTGATTCTGATTCTTGTGTAAAGACAATTTTCAACATTCATTTTTGAAAGATTTTATATTCCTTCCTCCCTTCCTCCCTCTCCAAGATGGTGAATAATCTAATATAGGCTACATATGTGCAATCATGTAAAATATTTCCACATTAGTCATGTTGTGAAAGAAAAAACAGAAAGCAAGGAAAAAACATGAAAAAAACCAAAAAAGTGAATATAATATGCTTCATTCTGTGTTCAGACTCAGTTCTTTTTCTGGATGTCGAAAGCATTTTCCATCATGAGTCTTTTGGAGTTGTCTTGGATCATTGTATTTCTGAGAAGAGTTAAGTCAATAATAGTTAATCATTGCAGTGTTACCATTACTGTGCAGTGTTCCAATTCTGCTCACTTCGTTCAGCATCTTGACAAGTCTTTTGTCTACTTCTGATGCTGAAAGGATCAGGGAGGGTTGATTTTTTTTCTTCACATTTTCTATACGTGTACGTGTGTGTGTGGGTGTTTCCTGGCACATAACCAGCACTGGGTAGAAGTACTTTTCTCCTTATGTGGAGGGCAAAGTACCAAGCAGTTTTCTCTCCCTTTTGTTTTCTCTGTCTTACTCTTAGTAATTTGAGAAATCTGTGTGAGCTTGTATTGAGGTAGCCCATAGACTATAGGAATAGATTTACAGTTGAGACCTCAGAAGTGATAATTTCCAGCCCCCTAAACCCTGCCCCCACACAACATTTTGGAGACAAGGAAATTAAAGTACAGAGTTGTTAAGTGACTTGATCGAAATCTCAAAGACAAGTAGAGAAAACTGGTTTATAACTAAAAACGCTGAAAACTGGTTTTTTAAACGATTAGTAGATGTGAAATCTATGTGCTCTACATTTTGTAATACTTCTCAAAAAGCCTGTGGATTTATGTAATTTAAAAAAAAGCAGCAAGAATCAAACTCTCACAGTCTATGGTAAAACAAATGCAGATCTATTTGGAATGATATAGAAAGGTTGAAACCTATAGCTTTTGTTCATAATTACATGCCTTTGCTGAGGAATTGAAGCATCAAACTGACAATGCTTCATTATAAACACATCTCCTTTGTAATTTTCTATGAAGCATAGTTCCCTAAATCTTTGCATCCCTCTCAGAAAAAGGTCATTTCTAAAATGCATTTCCTTGTAGTAAAGTCTTCATTTGAACCTGATTGCCCAGTTTTCTCATCCCCTGGACAAGCCCTGAATATCATGAGCGAAACTTCTAAAACTCAGAAAGATATCATGACACATTTCCTTAATACCCTTCATTTTCTGAGCCTTTCCTACAGTTGTGGCAATAAATACATCTATTTATCAAATTGGCAGGCACTGAAAGACCTGTTCAGGAATGTTCTTCTTTTTCCTACTTTGTGAAAGCTTCAAAGTGATTCGAAATAGCTAGATGTGCAGTTAGTCAAATGAACAATAATAGACTATATCACATCTGTGAGAGAAAGAATACTGGGAAATCAGTATAGATAAGGTAATCACTACTTTACAAGGTGTTGAAACATTGAATTTTACATTTTGAAAAGTGATAATAAAAAAGAAAAAGAAAAAAAGGTTCTGCCAACTTTCAGGCTTTTCATCTCAGAGAGGAGAAAGAAATACAATCTATTTGGGACAGCAATATGCGATTTATAAATTAGGGCCTAAAGGTAGTGCTTGCTTCTTTATGCATGTATTGGATGTTTATATGGAAGTGTTAGCTGAACAGATACTCATTTGTTTTACTGTTAGTGTTGTTCTCAGTATATTTTAACTGATAGCCTTTTGCAAACTATCTCCTAGACTTCATTACACACTGAGTGGATGGGCTTTAAAAAAGATTCAAATCTCATTACAGTGCCCTGTTCAAAGTCAAAGTTTTTCTTATTACTTTATTATTGCTCAGCTTTCATTCTTAGTTTAAGATGGCCCTTTTCCGTTAGTATAACTTTAGATCTTTTTAGCAGAGTGCTTGGTACATGATAGATGCTTCTTAAGAGGCTGTTTTTTTTTATTCCATTCATTCATATATTCTTGAGCAAACATACTCAATTCTCTCTCTTTCTCAAGAAAGGACTTTTAGAAAATAGGCACTCTTATTACAAGGGAAATGCTCCTCTTACTATCCATTTCACTACCACCCTTCTAATTGTTTAACTGAATGTAAGATGTCTCTGTAGACATAACTCACTCATGGTGCTATTGCAAAGCAGTAAAAAATGAGTTGATATGCAAGACAAAGCAACATATGAATCAAAGACTGAATCCCCAAATTTGGATACCTGAAGTTGAAAACAAATCTGAAAACAAATTAAGATTATCTAAACAGAGAGCAGAGATCTCCATATCTGGTTAGCTTGGAATGGTAGACTATATAGTGGCCCACAGTCCTATGTAGTTACTTTGTCCTTTAGACATAATGATGGCAAGATGATATAAAAGGGAAGGGAGGTGGTGCTAAGAATAGCAGTTTTTAAAACTGTTGCAGGCTCTATCTTAGCAGATAGCTCTTGAAATGTTATATATGTATCCAAAAATCAATGACTACGCATTACTACTGGAAGAACTGAAATGTATCAATATTTCCATTTTCACTATAAGTAAAACCAGAAAACAAATTTTATCAATAAATGATTCAAAGATTTCATGTAGATATGCAAATAAAGGAATTGGTAGAAATGGTTTTATCATTCACCTAAAGTCAACAAGGAATTAATTTTATGTGATACGGTTATCTTGTATTGAATTTATTGTAATAAGGGTTTTGCAAAAAAAAATGATGTCATGTAAATAATTGCACAATTAAGCAGTCGATGCTCTATCTAGTTTTAAAAAGCTCCATGAGAGTGTCAAGTAAATTAAATCATCCTGAAGACATTTAAGGTTAACATTGAAGGCATGGACCGTAGTCAAGTCTATGAGTGATTGAGAAGGGGAAAAAAACTCCTTTAGTCTCTCATTGAAAAGAGGGGTCATTGGAGAATGGGAAGTGTGTCAGAAGGGAAGAATTGAAACAGGGGGAAATGAAGGGCCTATCAACCCACCACAGTGAGGGGATCCTGATCAAGAGCACTCCCAAGGGAAATGAAATATATATATCTATCTATATCTATATATATCTATATCTATATCTATATCTATATCTATCTATCTATCTATCTATCTATATATATATATGTATATATATATATATACATATATATATATATATATACATATATATATATATATATATCTGCACTGGTTTATAAGTATTTTTACTACGGGTTTAATATGAGGAAGAGTAGGAATCCAGGCAGGGCATTTCCTTTGAGAGAATGTTGTACCTCTATTGAAAACAGCTATAGGAGGCAACCAAATCCCAGAAGGATGAGAAAACGATGACCCATAGATGAGATTGCCTAGCAAATGGAAACAATGTTACTGTTTTTCCTTCATTTTCAAAAAGAACCAATGACATCATGGGGTGATATCTTGAATTGGATTTCAGTTAAGCAGAGTTGCACTAAGTCATCAGCCTCACTCTCTCTTCCAGAGTGATTAAAGTCCAGTGGCAAGACAAAAGTTAGGATGACTGGTGGTGGCCCATGATGCAGTGGATGACCTTGGTGCCTTTGATGTTTGACCAAACTCTAGGTTTGCTTCAGAAGCCTTCATGGATATTGGAACAAATTATTCTCATTTACCCATTCCTCTAGGGAAATCTTTACATGTTTAGGGTAGACATTCCCCTAACTCACTAATGGATTTGAGGACTGTTGGTTACCCTTTACCTGGTTTAACCCTTCTACCAAGATGGCTTTACTGGGGTGTGGCCACTGCACATGATTGCAGATTCTTGAAGCCATGGGAGAGATTTGGGTGAATCAGATAGACAGCAAAGATGAATGAGCAGCCTTGAAAAGCACTCAGCAAAACTTCACACCACAGGTTATTAGTTTATCCCTGAACCCCCAAAGAAATGGGAAGGATTATGATTATGGATAAGGCAGGATATTGAACTGGACAATATGATTCGGTACAATGGATAAATTCTGCCATGGGACAATGCATATATTCTCATCATTGCCTTATGAAGTGATACTTCTAAAATTGATTCACAAAAAAGGGAGAGACATGGTAAGGCAAGATCTACAAAAACAGTAACAAGAATTGTTCAGAAGGGGAAGCTCATGCTTGATATTTCAGTAGCTTTATCTCTATGCAGATCACAAAGATGTTAAAGAAGGAAAAGAAGAATAAATCTATGCACAATGGATCAAACAATTAAAGTTTAGAATAGGCAGAGAGGCAAAATACTTAATGAGAATGGAGTAAAAATTCTTGATAGTAATAAAAATTACAGAAAAAGAATGAAAAAGAAAACTAAAAAAAGAAATATGGTTGGAAGGGAGGAAAGAATAGGGGGCAAATTAGACAATTAACATAAGGGGAGGAAAAGAAGGGGGAAATAGAGGAAGAATTCAATAAATAAATAGGAAAAATGAATTAAAAACCCCAGACAAGGGGAAGCATTGGAATAGGGTTGAGGGGAAGGGGAAGAGAATCTATGGAAATAGGGTTGCATCAAAGTGGACTAAGCAAAATTAACAATTGAGGATAAGTAAAGACATAAAGGAAGGGGATAAAAAACATAAAAATTGAGAAAGACAAATGGAGAAAAATATAAAATAACCTTAATAATTTTAAGCACAAATAAATGGTTCAACAAAATAAAAATAAAAAGACTGAATGAATAATAGAACCAAACTTCAGCATTTGCTGCTTACAAGAAACACCTATATAAAGCCAAGATATACAGATACTTAAAATTAGAGACTGGAAGATTTTTTTTTTTAGAACAAAGATTTTTATGCACCAGTTAAATAAAAAAGCCATACTTGCAATCAATCTGTCAAAGAAAGCAATATTTAACATTCACAATAGACAGAGGTATAAGCGGTGGAATCATATTATGCTTAAAACAATCAAAGACCATGAACCAATATCAATATTAAATTTATATGCTTCAAATAGTATACCATCTAAATTCACAATTAGATGTGAAATTATTTGAAAAATATTTGGGGGGGCAAAGCTGGATGGAGGCTGGAAAGCAAGGACTTGCTTAAGCTCTCCCCCAAATCCCTCCAAATACCTGTAAAAAAATGGCTCTGTACAAGTTCTAGAGCTGCATAACCAACAAAATAGCAGAGGGAAACAGGTCTTCAACCCAGGAGGGCCTGGACGGTCACCAGGAAGGGTCTACCACACAGTGCTGGGAGCAGAGCACAGCCCAGTATGGGCTGTGCCAGGACAGATGAGAACTGGAGTCAGCTGGCTGGAACTGGCCCTAGGGTCATGAATCATTGAGCTGTGGCAGTTACCAGACTTGTCAATGCACAAACACCAAAGAGCAGGTTAGTGGTAAACTGTGGCACCCAGTTCAGAGTGGTCTGGCCACCAGCCCTGGGGGGTGGCAGAGATGGTGCAGTGGTGGTGGTGGCAGCAGTAGGAAGCTCCTGAGGCTGCTTCCTGAGTCCCTGGCTTATACAGTGGGAGGAATGTAGCAGCAGATCAAAGCAAGAATGCAAGAAGCACTTTGTGGGCACAAAGGCAGGTTCTTTTACTGTGCCCTGCTTGGATCTGTATTGTGGTCCTGGACGGTGGTTCTTGGGGGAGGAGGAGCACTGCTGTGATAGAGCCTGGGGTGATGGTGGAGCTGAAGTAGCTCTGAAAACAGCAGTGCTTGGACCCTAAATCTTGTGACAAAGTACTCTCTACAGGCAGTCGTACCCTGACAAAAAGCTCAGGGATCAAGTAGTTGGCTGGGAACATGAAAAGAAGCAAAACAAACTCAGACTCAGACTCAAACTCCAAGTCTAGATTCCTTTTTTGGCAACAAAGAAGATCAAAACATACAGCCAGAAGAAGTCAACAAAATCAAAGAGCCTACATCAAAAGCCTCCAAGAAAAACGTGAACTGGTCTCAGGCCATGGAACAGCTCAAAAAGGATTTGGACAGGCAATTAAGAGAAGGAGAGGAAGAACTGGGGAGAGAAATGAGAGTGATGCAAGAAAACAATGAAAAACAAGTCAACAACTTGCTAAAGGAGACCCCCAAAATACTGAAGAAATAATATCTTAAAGAATTGACTAACCCAATGTCAAAAGAGCTCCAAAAAGCCAATGAGGAGAAGAATGCTTGAAAGGCAGAATTAGCCAAATGGAAAGGGAGGTCTGAAAGACCACTGAAGAAAATACCACTTTAAAAATTAGATGGGAGCGAGTGGAAGCTAGTGACTTGATGAGAAATCAAGATATTATAAAACAGAACCAAAGGAATGAAAAAGTGGAAGACAACGTGAAATATCTCATTGGACAAACCAGTGACATGGAAAATAGATGCAGGAGAGATAATTTAAAAACTATTGGACTACCTGAAAGCCATGATCAAAAAAAGAGCCTAAATATTATCTTTCAAGAAATTATTAAGGAAAACTGCCCTGATATTCCAGAACCAGAATGTAAGATAGAAATTGAAAGAATCCACTGATATCCTCTTGAAAAAGCTCCCAAAAAGAAAATTCCTAGGAATGTTGTCACCAAATTCCAGAGTTTCCAGGTCAAGGAGAAAATACTGCAAGCAGCCAGGAAGAAACAATTTGAGTATTGTGGAAACCCAATCAGCATAACACAAGATCTAGTAGCTTCCACATTAAGGGATTGAAGGGCTTGGAATATGGTATTCTGGAGGGCAATGGAGCTAGGATTAAAACCAAGAATCACCTACCCAGCAAAACTGAGTAGAATGCTCCAGGGCACATACACACACACACACACACACACATATATATATATATATATATATATATACACTAAGGGCACAGGGTGAGTTGAATATGAAGGGATGATACCTAAAAAATGAATTACATTTAAGGGGTGAGAGGGGAATATATTGAGAGAGGGAGAAAGGGAGAGATAGAAAAGGGTAAATTATCTCACATAAAAGTGGCCAGAAAAAGCAGTCCTGTTGGAAGGGAAGAGGGGGCAGGTGGGGGGGAATGAGTGAATCTTACTGTCATGTGGTTTAACTTGAGGAGGAAATAACATACACACTCAATTGGGTATCTTCACAGGAAGTTAAGGGGAAGGGGATAAAAAAGGGGGGATGATAGAGATGAGGGCAGACATGGGGTGTAGGTAATCAAAAGCAAACACATTTGAAAAGGGACAGGGTCAAGGGAGAAAACTGAATAAAGGGGGACAGGATAGGATGGAAGGAAATATGGTTAGCCTTTCACAACATGAGCATTGTGGAAGTGTTTTACATAATGGTACATGTGTGATCTATGTTGAATTGCTTGCCTTCCTAGGGAGGGTGTGTGGGAAGGGAAGAGGGGAGAGAATTTGGCACTCAAAGTTTTAAGAGCAGATGCTCAAAAAAAGTTGTTTTTTGTGTGCAGCTGGGAAACAAGATATATAGTGAATGGGGAATATAAATCTATCTTTCCCTACAAGAAAGTAACTGTAAAGGGGATGGAGAGGTGAGGAGTCAGGTGACAGAATGGAGGGCTGACTGGGGAATGAGGCAATCAGAATATATGCC
Organism: Trichosurus vulpecula; assembly: GCF_011100635.1. Classification (NCBI taxonomy): domain Eukaryota; kingdom Metazoa; phylum Chordata; class Mammalia; order Diprotodontia; family Phalangeridae; genus Trichosurus; species Trichosurus vulpecula. The sequence continues at coordinate 136,614,341 of NC_050581.1, forward strand.
ATCTTGGAATGGGGGGAAGGTAGAAATGGGGTGAAATTTTGTAACTCAACGTCTTGTGGAATCAATGTTGAAAACTAAAATATTAAATTAAAATGGCAAGATCTTCTAGGCATTCTTGTTTACTGGTTACCTCTAGCCTACTGGACCAATTTCTGGAACAATGTATAGATTTCTGGAAGAGGTCTGTTACTACTCACATGATTTTGGGTAACAAAACTCTGTTGTTCATATTATACCATTCAGTTAACTAATCTGTAGTGCTCATCCATTAGCAAACATGCAGACACATCCTATAAACACACATGGAGAGGCAAACACAAATACATATACACATACACACATGCACACTGATCCTTAACAAACATGACACTTTGACTATTAGTTGGAACCAAAATTAAATAGTTTAAGAGAGTGTTCCATTGTCTTTGGGAAATTAAATAACTCTTTTAATAAACAATTTTCTCCTAGAAACAAAGGCAAAGTTTTTTTATATCAATATTCTGTCATCATTATTTTATAACTATTGGTCATGGCTATCTTGATGTAATAGTACAGAATTTAATATTAATATTACTAAGAGGCTAATCATGTGTGGTGGACTTGAGACATCTCCAACATATTCTAAATAGATTAAAGAAAACTAGATTAAAGGATGCTATCAATGTGAATTTTTATACATTTTATCATGTATAAATATTAGGACAGGCAATGAACACTATAATTGCTCCACTGTCATACTTATTTTTTCATAAGAAGGCAAGGAGGACTCAGAAGTTTAGGGGGACCCTCTTTGATAAAATAATAGGAGGTCATGTTTAATAATTACACAGAATTGATGGGCATGGGTTGATATATGCAGGAATGGAAGGAATGTCTATATTGATGTAATCACAGATCTATTGGCACAGTTCTGCATTTTACATCTTCATTTTGATCATTTTAAAGAAGATCAAATTCTATAGCAAATAGATTTTGCCCTTTGAAGGGCAGTAACCTATTTTTTTTATACTTCCTTAAGATTTTGGGGAAAAAAGTTACAAATTCCAGGGCCAATAAATCAAGAAAATAAACTAAGTTTATTTCGACATTAAGCATACATTAAGAATAATTACACTACAAAATTGAAATAAGTGGTTATTAAAAATGTTCCTCCTCTTTCTACCAAAAGGGCTTTCCCAAAGGACATCTTATTTTAAACTCTTCATTAAATTAGCTTGGGATTTAGCCCAATGGACATATCTAAATTGCTCAATTAGAAATGTACATGGGAACCAATGTCTTTAGGCTATATGAGTGATGTTAAATACTCATTAACTGCTTAGATAGGAAATCCTATCTTCTTTTTGAATTAGAATTCACTGTAAACAAGAAGGATATTACTAGGCACTTCTGAGAAACAGCAAGGAGTGCCAATTGAAGGAAGCACAAGTGCCTCAGCTATGATCAAGTAGGTTTCCTAAGCTCGTGCAGTCGTACATTTAGAGCTAGAGGAAAAAAAAATAAAATGTGAGAAAATAAAACAAATGTCATGTCATGAAAATAGACTCTTGTCACATTATTCATGATACATTTTCAAAGAACTAATATCACAACTAATTTTAAACATATCTGAAAGATCATTTAACAAACTGGATTACCAATGCAAATACACATTTTAATATATAACTTTTTTTTAATTTTCAGGACTTTTAGTTTCTCATCCTTTACTCAAAGTTAAATAGAAAGATGGGTAATCAATAATAGCCAACTGAAAACATTACAATTGAACAATGTAGCAGAATTGGCATAAAGGATATTTTAAAAGTTATATGGCCCTAGGGCAAGGAAGTTATAGAAAGATAGACTGGTCATATAGGGAGATGAGGCATCTTGTTTTGCTCCTTATCACAGAAGGTTAAAAAAAGAATTCCCTCAAAAGATGTGTGGGCCCTATGTGATGATGGATTGATTTGAGATCATTCGAAAAAGTTGTACTGCTTGGGGAAGCCTGAATTCATTTTGATCTTTACCACTGGAGCATTTGGCTCATTAGAATATTAGATTTTTGCAAATGTTAACATAACATTTTTTTAACTCTGTCAAAATTCATTCTAAGGATTCTGTCAAAAGGATTTGACAACCAGAGAATGAGATGACTTCATTATTCGGATTTAAAAATATCCATTGAGAAAATAGCTGCCTGTATATAGCGATAAATGGAACATTTTGATCTTGAATTATACATTGCCAGAACTCTCCATATATCAATTAATCCTACCTCCTCCTCCTTTTTTTTTAAAAATTGCTTTCTATTTCAACCAAAACATATGCGAATGGAGTTGTGGAAGAGGCTGAGATCTTGTGGAGGGAGTAATGATAAACCTCAGCACTTTCAGGTACTGGAATAAATTATCAGGGTATTTATATTGCTGAGAAGACAAAACTCTTAACAGCATTCTTCACTGACTCTTGGAAAAGCTAATAAGCATAAGGAAAATAATTATTTTATTAGAGTAAGTGATGAGTGAATGAATTGTCATTACTCAAATGTTAAATTGTTGATGACAGAGAAAAGTTATTTAGAAATTTCTAAAGCTAGCAGAGCCCTATTTATGAGTTTCTAAATTTTTCTGAGTTGCATAAAAGGATTCATGCTTCAAAAACTGATTAATTTAACAAGATGACATTCTTTCAGATATTAACTGAATGGTGAGATGCTCGTTATTCTCTGAGACAAGTTCAATGAATGAAAAATCTAGTTCTTAGACTTTTCTGAAATATTGGCACATTTCTATCACTTTTTTTAAAATTTTTCTCTAAATAAACTATCAAGAGTGGTGGACCAACATACAGAACCTTAGGAAATTCCCTGAGGAAGTCCAAATGGTCAGCCTTCAAAAATCCGTTCTTACTCATGGTTGAAGAATAGCCATCTGACTCCAGGGAGGAGGCTATATTCCAAGGGATCTGGATATTCCCACTAGGGCTGCTGGATTTCAGCAATGAGACAGCATAGAAAGTGGCTAGTGGGTAGGAAGGCTACATAAAATATTAAATATATTGCATTCATAAAATATTAAATCCTGTCCCCTATTTCAGATGTGGTATATTTATGGAGAAACTTGGAAGGCCAAGTGTAGGGTAGGATGGGTAACCATGAATGTGTTATAACATACACTATTAGAAGGAGTACTCATAGGAATGATATCACAAATACATTGGAATTTCAGAGAGTGAACTTTCCTTCAAAATCAATAACATTTCTATATTTCGGTGGGGTTCAAGTTCAATATAAAATAGTTTTAAAGATTCTGAAACTTCAAAATTATTTTCGCAAGTGCATTTATTTTGTACTGATGTGAATATAATGTTTGGAGTCAAGAGAAGAATGAAAATTTAAAGGAGAGAAACAGCTAAAATTATAATGTAAGGTGGAATTTAGTCTGGAGGTTTATTCTTCTTACATAGAGTAACAGAAACACTATAACAATAATAGTGATAATAATAATGCACATTTTGCTTTTTAAAGCAATTTGTGGTAGGGCTGAGTGGCAAAAAATGTATCTTGATTAATTAAATCTTCCTATGAAACATATATGGACTTCCCCACTTTGATTATAGAGGAAACATTCTTCAAAATCCTTAGACATGTATTTTCAATCTTTGATGGCTTTGGCAACAACTTCTCAAGAAGTAAATATTGATTGGACCCCTTGAAGCAATCAGTGTGTCTCAAGTCATCAAATTTTTGACACAGGAGAAAGGCAGTATAACTGTATGCAGATTTTGATCTTTTAAACATTTTTTGAAAATTAAATATGTCTTGCTATACATTCTCCATACTAAAATGGCTACAGTACCATTTTTATGGTCAGTAAGATATATACAGTCTACAATTCAAAGGATTGGTACCATTTTTATGGTCAGTAAGATATATACAGTCTACAATTCAAAGGAAGTTGTGTATTCCTAAAGTAACAGATAATTTCAGGGCAAAATTAAGATGTTTCTTTTTACAAAATTCTAAGTTGGTAGATTTAGAGCTAGAGAGCCTTCTAGCCTAACCTCGTAATTTTATAGATAAAGAAACTGAGTCTTAGATAAGTTAAATGAATGCTAAGGGAATATAAGAATTGGGAGAAAAGGTAATCTGAGTAAGGGAAAAATGAGGCCAAAAGCAAAAGATTAAATATCAGCCATCTCTGCAGCAGAAAAATCAAAGTAAAACTTTAAAATAAAAAAAAAATCAGAAAAAGATTCCAAAATAATATTAAAAACAACAATTGACTATAAAGCTTTGAAGGGAAGCACACCAGTATGAATCAGTGAAAAGGAGAGTAAGACAAAGGGGCAACAGAAGAAAATTTGGAATTGTTCATAAAGGCAAAAAAGAAATTAAAATGGAAATTAGTTCAGAAAGCAGAGCTCTGAAGATAAAAATAAGAATAACAGCACAGTAGATAACAGAATGGGAAGAAGAAAAAATATTTAAAATAATAAAAGCTTTTAAAATTTGAAGAGAGATTAAGAACTAAACAATGAAGTAGAAATAAATTTAATAGATGACAAGCAAAAGGTGAAAATTTTGAAAGGTTACACTAATTATGCTCAAAAAAATTAAGTTGAAAAAAAGAGACACAAAAAAATTATTAAGGGTCACAATTCTCCCAGAAACAAATGGCTGTTTTGAAAGCTTGGTAACCATGTTGCAGGAAACAACATGAGCAAACTTCCCAGAAGGTTTGAAAATGTGCAGCATAGATACATAAGGAAAGAATCCACAGACCATAGCCCAAGAACCCTTGATTAAGTATGGAGTCTCACTTCTAAATAACAAATGCTGAAAGGAGCTAGAAGAATGATTAGGTATGAAGACAAGTCAAACTAAGTAGTCTTAGAATACAGCAAATCTATCATCTACACCTAAATCCCAGCCAAATTTTCTTTTTTCTAGGCTTAATAACCCCAGCTCCTTGAATCAATACTAATATAGCCTAGTTTTCATTTCTGTCACCATCCTGATTGTTCTCTTCTAGAGAATCTTTCAGAAAAACAGAGAAGCAGCATTTTTAAATGTTTGTTATATTCTAGTCATTCTGCCCAGAGGAATGCAAATTTTGATTACTGAAACCTCACAAGATACCACCTAGAGTTCTTTCTTTTTTTTTAATTAAGATTTTTTTTATTTTTAGTTTACAACACTCAGTTCCACATGATTGTGTGTTCCAGATTTCTTCCCCTCCTCCCCCTCTACCTCCGATGGCATGTAATCTGATATAGATTCTACATATAACTTCACATTAAACTTATTTACACAATAGTCAAGCTGTAAAGAAGAATCATGACCAATGGAATGAACCACGAAAAAGAAGAAACAAAACAAAAAAAAGAGAGAGAGAGTAAATATTTTGCCTCAGTCTGCATTCAGACTCCGTAGTTCTTTCTCTGGATATAGATAGCTCTCTCCATCATAAGTCCCTTGGAGTTGTCTTTAAACCTTGTAATGCAGAGAAGAGCAAGTCTATCAAGGTTACTCATCACAGAATCAATACATCTGTGATTGTGTATAATGTTTTCCTGGTTCTGTTCCACTCACATAGCATTATATCATATAGGTTTTTCCAGGTTATTATGAAGTCTGTATCTTCCCCATTTCTTATACCACAATAGTATTCCATTACTTTCATATACCACAACTTTTGATGGGCATTCCCTTGATTTCCAATTCCTTGCTACCACAAAAAGAACTGCTATAATTATTTTTGCACATATGGGTCCCTTTCCCATTTGCGTGATTTCTTTGGGATACAGTCCTAGAAGTGCTGTTGCTGGATCAAAGGGTGTGCACATTTTTATAACCTTCTGGGCATAGTTCCAAACTGCTCTCCAGAATGGCTGGATCAGTTCACAACTCCACCAAAAATGTAACAATGTTCCAATTTCCCCACTTCTTCTCCAGCATTTACAATGTTCCTGTTTTGTCATGTTAGCCAATCTGACAGGACAGACGTGGTACCTAAGAGTTATTTTGATTTGCATTTCTGCAATCCATAGTGATTTAGAGCATTTTTTCTTATGCCTATGGATATCTTTAATTTCTTCCTCTGAAAACTGCCTGTTCATATCCTTTGACCATTTCTCAATTGGGGAATGACTTGTATTCCTATATATTTTGTTCAGGTCCCTGTATATTTTAGAGATGAGGCCTTTATCAAAGACATCAGTTGTAAAGATTTTCTCCCAATTTTCTGCTTCCCTCCTAAGTTTTGTTGCATTGGCTTTGTTTATACAAAAACTTTTTAATTTAACGTAATCAAAATTATCCATTTTGCATTTTGTAATGCTTTCTATCTCTTGGGTCATTAATTTTTCCCTTTCCCATAAATCTGACAGGTAAACTATTCCTTGCTCTCCCAATTTGCTTATAGCATCAGCCTTTATTCCTAAATCATGAACCCATTTTGACTTTATTTTTGTATGTGGTATAAGATATTAGTCTATGCCCAATTCCTGCCCTACCATTTTCCAATTTTTCCAGCAGTTTTTTTGGAAATAGTGAATTCTTCACCCAGAAGCTGGATTCTTTGGGTTAATAGATTACTGTAGTCATTGACTACTGCGTCTAGAGTACCTAACCTCTTCCACTGATCCACCACTCTGTTTCTTAGCCAGTACCAAGCAGTTTTGATGACTGCTGCTTCATATTACAGTTTAATATCTGGTATGGCTAGGCCACATTCACTAGCATTTCTTTTCATTAATTCTCTAGATATTCTCAACCTCTTGTTCTTCCACATGGATTTTATTATTATTTTATCCAGCTATGTAAAATAATTTTTTTCATAGTTCAATTGTTATGACACTGAATTAGTAAATTAATTTAGGTGAAATTCTCATTTTTATTATATTAGCTCAGCTTAACCATGAGGAACTGATGCCTTTTCCCCATTTATTTATATCTGACTTTATTTGTGTAATAAGTGTTTCATAATTATGTTCATATAGACCCTGGGTTTGTCTTGGCAGGTAGACTCCCAAATATTTTGTAGTGTCTACAGTAACTTTAAAAGGAATTTCTTTATCTCTTGCTGTTGGGCTTTGATAGTAATATATAGGAATGGCGAGGATTTATGTGGGTTTATTTTATGTCCTACACCTTTGCTAAAGTTGTTTATTATTTCAAGCAATTTTTACTTGATTCTCTAGGATTCTCTAAGTAAATCATCATATCATCTGCAAAAAGTGATAATTTGGTTTCTTCTTTGCCTATTCTAATTCCTTCATTTTCTTTTTCTTCTTATTGCTACAGCTAACATTGCTAGTACCAAGTTGAATAAGAGGGGTTATAATGGACATACTTATTTCACCCCAGATCTTATGGGGAATGCATCTAGCTTGTCCCCATTACAAATAATGCTTATTGATGGTTTTAGGTAGATGCTATCTATAATTTTAAGGAAGGCTCCATTTAATCCTATGCTTTCTAGTTGTTTTTTTTTTTAATAGGAATGGATGTTGCATTTTGTCAAAGGCTTTTTCTGCATCTATTGAGATGATCATATGGTTTCTGCTAGTTTTGTTTTTGATATGATCAATTATGCTGATAGTTTTCCTAATATTGAACTAGACTTGCATTCCTGAAATAAATCCTACCTGGTCATAGTGTATTATTCTCCTGATAAGTTCTGCAATCTTTTCGCTAATATTTTATTTATTTATTTATTTGCCTCAATATTCATTAGGGATATTGGTCTATAATTTTCTTTCTCTGTTTTGACTCTTCCTGGTTTAGGTATATATTAGTACCATATGTGTGTCATAAAAATAATTTGGTAGGACACCTTCACCTATTTTCCCAAATAGTCTATAACATATGGGAATTAATTGTTCTTTAAATGTTTGATAGAATTCACATGGAAAACAATCTGGCCCTGGAGATTTTTTTCCTAGAGACTTCATTGATCACTTGCTCAATCTCTTTTTCTGAGATGAGGTTATTTAGGTATTTTACTTTTTTATTATTTTATTTATTTATATTTTTGTAAATATTCATCCATTTCCCTAAGATTTCCAAATTTATGGGCATCCAATTGGGCAAAATAATTCCTAATTATTGTTTTATTTTCCTCTTTATTGGATGTGAATTCACCCTTTTCATTTTTGATACTGGTAATTTGGTTTCCTTCTTTTTATTTTATAAATCAAATTGACCAAAGATTTATCAATTTTATTTTTTTCATAAACCAGCTCTTAGTTTTGTTTATTAATTTAATAGTTTTATTGATGTATTTTTTTATTAATCTCCCCTTTTATTTTCAGTATTTCTAATTTGGTATATAATTGGGGATTTTCAATTTTTTCTTTTTCTAGCTTTTTCAGTTGTATGCCCAATTCATAGATCTCCTTTTTCTCTATTTTACTCATGTAAACATTTAGAAATATAAAATTTCCCCTAAGAACTGCTTTTGCTGCATCGCATAAGTTTTGGTATGTTGTCTCATTATTGTCATTTTCTTGAATGAAGTTATTAATTGTATCTTTGAATTTTTCTTTGGCCCACCCATTCTTTAGAATTACATTATTTAGTTTCCAATTAATTTTTAGTTTATTTTTCCATGGTTCTTTGTTACAAATAATTGTTATTGCATCATGATCTGAAAAGGATGCTTTGACTACTTCTGTCTTTCTGCACTGGATTGTGAAGTTTTTATGCCCTAGTACATGGTCAATTTTTGAGTATGTGCTATGTACCGCTGAGAAAAAGTAAATTCCTTTTTTATCCCCATTCAGTTTTCTCCAGAGGTCTGTCATATCTGCCTTTTCTAAAATTCTATTCACCTCCTATAGTTCTTTCTTGTTTATTTTGAGGTTAGATTTATCAATTTCAGAGAGGGGGATGTTGAGGTCCCCCACTATTATAGTTTTGCTGTCTATTTCTTCCTGTTACTCCCTTAACTTCTTCCCTGAGGATATGCATGCTATACCACTTGGTGCATATATGTTAAATAATGATATTGCTTCATTGTTTATGGTGCCTTTCAGCAGTATGTAGTGTCCTTCCTTATCTCTTTTAATTAGATCTATCTTTGCTTTTGCTTTATCTTAGGTTAGGATTGCTATCCCTGCTTTTTCTTTTTCTTTTACTTTAGCCGAAGCACAATATATTCTATTCCAGCCTTTTACCTTTACCCTGTATGTATCCCCCTTTTACAAATGTGTTTCTTGTAAACAGCATATTGTAGGATTATGGTTTTCAATCCTTTTTTCTATCTGCTTCCATTTAATGGGAGAGTTCAACCCATTCACATTCACAGTTTTGATTACTATTTGGGTCTTTTTCTCCATCCTGTTTCCTCTCTGTTCATGCTTTTATTTCTCCCTTATCCCTTCCACTCCTCGACAGAGTTTTGCTTTTGACTGCCACCTTCCTCAGTTTACTCTCTCTCTTGATTCCCCTCCCTTATCTTACCATTTTGCCCTTGCTATTTCTTCCCTCCCTTCTGACCACCCCCTCCCTTTTCTATCCTCTTTCCCCTATTGCTTCCTATAGGACAAGTTTGAATTCTATACTCATAAGGGTATGTTATTCCCTTCTTGAACCAAATCTGATCAGAATAAAGCTCAAATACTGCTCTTCTCCTTCCTTTCTTTCCCTCTACTGTAATATGTTTTTGTGCCTTTTCATGTGATATAATTTACCCTTTTCTATTACCTCCTTACGTCTTCTCCCAGAACCATCCCTTTATATCTCTTAATTATATTTTCATCATTATATCAGTTATTTTATTCTGACACCCACAGTTTATGTACATCCCTTAAAATTTTCACAATAACTGTACTATTCTCAAGACTGACATATGTTTAAAACATATAAAACAAAATAATCCTATATAGGGATGTAATTAATTTGTCTTACTAATTAACTAGGTTTCCCCTCCGTTTACCTTTTTATGTCTCTCTTGAATTTTCTATCTGTAGAGCAAATTTTCCTTTGGGCTCTGGCCTTTTCCACAGGAAGGCCTCAAATTCTCTTATTTCATTGAATGTCTATCTCCTTGCCTGGAAAATTATGCTTAGTTTTGCCAAGTAGTTGATGCGTGGTTGTAGTCCAAGTTTCTTTGACTTTCATAATATCATATTCCAATTTCTCTTGTCATTTAATGTATAAGCTGAAAGATCCTACATTACCTTGACTGTAGTTCCACCATATATGAATTGTTTCTTTCTAACTGCTTCCAGTATTTTCTCCTTCACCTGACAGTTCTGTAATTTGGCTATAAAAGTTTTTGGTGTTTTCAATTTGGGATCACTTTCAGGGAGTGATCAGTGGATTCTTTCGATGACAGCTTTACCATCTGGTTCTAGAACCTTGGAAAAGTTTTCCTTAAGGATTTCTTAGAAGATACTTTCCAGTCTCTTTTTTTCATCATGGCTTTCAGGTAGACCAATAATTCTTAGATTGTATCTCTTGGATCTGTTTGCCAATTGAGTTGTTTTTGCAATCAGATAATTCCCATTTTCTTCTATTTTTCCATTCTTTAGATTTTGTTTGATTCTTGATATCTCATAAAGTCATTAGCTTCTATTTGCCCAATTCTAATTTTAATGCATTTTTTCTTCCTTTATCTTCTCTTTCTCCTTTTCCATTTTGTTGATTTTACTTTTCAATGAGATATTATCTCCATTTATATCCTGATTCTCATTAACCATTTCACAGATTTTACTTTTTAAAGGTTTGTTTTCCTCAGTGAATTTTTTTTCCATTTTTTTTTCCATTTTTTCTTTTACCTCCTCCATTTGGTTTTTAAAGTCCTCCTTGAGTTTTTCCAGAAATGCTTTTTGGTCCAGAGACCAGTTTCCTTTCCCTTTTGAGGTTTCAGATGTGGGTGTAGTGTCCATGCATGACCTGGCCCGCAGGTCACACAGTCGTGGGTTAGCGAAGCTGGAGAGGTCCGGGGGAGCTAGGCTCGAGGGGAACCTAATGGCTCTAAGGGCCAAGAGGCTCGGGAACGGGATCACGGAGAGGAAGGAGACTAGACGCGCTGCTGGTGAAAAATGTCTCTCTTTATTGTTCCTGGTAAGGGTTTTTATGAGCATGTTATCAGAATGCCACGTCCCCAGAGGGGTGGCTATGCATAGGACGCAGGCCTGCGTCATATCCCAGAAACGAGAGTTAGCCAGGAAATGAGAGCTAAGCGAGAAATGAAAGCTAGCGAAGGGAGGGGGCGTGGGTCAGGCAGAGGGGAGGGGTAAGGCGATTTTCCAGTCTCCGGCATGTCCCCCATTTTTATTTTAAGGAAAGGGTGACTGGCCTGTCTTAGGCTATGCAACTTGGTTCTGATAATGAGGTGAGAGCGTCAGGTGTACAATGGATTTTGAGAGCCCGCCCTTGATCACTGTCTTAGGTCGTCCGGGCGGGGTGTTTACAGTAGGGTACTACAGCCCTGCGACTTGCGCCACTGGAGGTTGCCCGTCATGGTGATCAGAGGGTCTTACGGCCAGTTTCAACCAGACCTCAACCATCCTTCATTCAGGGTTGCAATAATCCCGTCATGGGCTCAGCCACAGCCGTCCTTCAGAGGGTCAGCAGGACTGTTTAAATGGAGAAAGAAGGGTGGGAAGAGTGAATTCAAAGGTCAAAAGATAAGAATTTGGTGACAGAGCTAAGGCGAAGCTGGTCGGGCAAAAAGGGGAAGAGGTTGATTGGCTTTATTGCACAGGGCACAAAGGTTTGTCTTCCAATCGCCGAGGCCAGGGCTCCTTCAGAAGGTCTTTCGTGAATTGTAGTCGCTCTTCCTGCTGTTCAGTGGTGTCTTGTTCCAGTAGTCTGCTGTAAAATATGTGGCTCTTCCTGGCAATGGCTGCATCTACTTGAGACTTAACAAAAGTGGTTAATTTGTTTAAAAGCCCAGGGGCCAAAGGAAAGGAGCAAGAGAAGACCCACCAGAGGCCCAAGAAGGGGAAGGAGGTATGGGAGAAGCCCATGTAAACCGTTCCAGAGGGGGTTATTTAAAAGCTCTTTACGCCTCTGGACCAATACTTCTTGCAATATCTTAATTTTATCCCTTACTATGCCAGATTAGGCTGAGGAAATAACTTAACCAGTTTTACACAATTGTTTTCATATCATTTTTTTTTCTTTTTTCAACAGAATTCAGATTAATAATTGCTTTGTCTAACACTATCTCCGGTTACTTAAGTTTTGCAATATAGGACATTTTACTACAATCTAGAAGCACACTAATAGTACAAATAGAAAGATTTTCAGATTACATTAATTGCATTCCCAAATCATTACATATTTTAGGCTTACCAAGCATAGAGGCTTTTCTTCTCTCCTCATAGTTGCAGAGCCTAGCTGTGGACTGAAAAGGGGGGGGGCGCGAAGGGGGGGAAGGTGCTGGGAAGCTGCAGAGTCCAGCACCTGAATTAAAGGTCTAAGGAGTCATTTAGGAGGGTCTCTGAGAGATCTTTACTTTCTAACAGGGGTTGTCAGGTTTGGAAGACTAGGAGCAAAAATTCCAGGTTCCAGTGGGAGGGGGGCAATTGCCTAGAAGTGTGGGCTTCAGGGTGCCCGGGGTCCAGGGCTGTTGTCAGTGGGGTAATTATATTTGAAAAGGAGCCAACCCTCTATTGTATATTCGCAGCCAAATCACTTTTTAAACTTTTCAAGTCACAAACTTAGGAAAATCACAGCAAGTTAGAAATATCTATATCTATTGAGCTAATTTCTATTTTAGGAAGTATTTCTGTTTCTCAGGAATGTAATAAGCAACAGTCTTTTGGGTAAAATATGTTCAGATTGGCTCTCATTCTCTGGTCATATTTCTCTATTTTGGAAGCTTTAAGCCATTTTTAAATTCAAATAGGAACAAGGGTCACTAAATTGCACATAAGGATCTCTGTAGTTGTATATTGAAAACTACTATTAACTCTATGGATTTAATACCGTTATGTCATTAAATATTTTCCAACTTTTTTATCTATACTAGTCTCATGGTGATTCTCATTCACCACACAGGAATTAAAACATCTTTGTATATACTTCTGACATAGGGCTGGAATTCTTAACCCCCCAAGGAGTCTACGGATTGGAGGGGGATACAGAATATCTTTTGTCATATAAACTGATTTTTGTTCACATTCATACGTGCATTATTATTTTGAAAAAGGTTTTATATACCTCACCAGATTATCTATGGTTAACAGAATCTGCTAAATCAAAATCTTAATGGTTCTAATTTTCTCAAGTAAATTTTACTTCTGTGTTCACTCCTTAAAAACTTTTTTGGAAGTGAGAGCTTTGAATTTGCCAGTCTAAGGTGAGTGGGACTCCGGAAAAGATCCAGTGGTACCATGTCCCTTTCTCCTCATACTGGGGAGCTCAAAGTGTCTCTTTAGCAGGGTTAGGGAGTGGCGGGTAAATGGACTTGGCGGTAGGGGTAGGGGGAGGAGATTTTACTTCCTCTTTGTCTTGTGAGTTTTCTGCGTGAAGGGAGGAAGCAGAAGCAGCGCGAGAAAGCGGAGCGAGACAGGATTCCGCCTGGACGAGTAACTGGCGGGCACCTTTGTCTCCTGTTGATCCCTCAATAATGTCATTAATTAAGGACCAGAGGGAGAAGGCATTTATGGGAACTGACTCGGGACCTTCTTGTTTCAATCTTTCATTAAGATCTCTCCCTACTTTCTGCCATTTCCCCGGGTGTATTTCTGGACCATTAACAATGAACCAGGGACATACCTTATCTATAAAAATAAAAAACTTTAAAAGGTCTTTTTTCTTTATCCTTATTCCTCTCTCTTTGAAGCTTTGTTTTAAGTCTCTAACAAAAACCTGTTCTTTGGATAGTGGTGATCCCATGATGTCGATAGACGCGAACACTTACCTTAATGGGGTTTTTCGGAGTCCGGACGAGGGGGCGGGGGCGTCTATCGGGTCCCTGTCCAGCGTTCGAGCCCCACGTTGGGCGCCAAATGACCTGGCCCGCAGGTCACACAGTCGTGGGTTAGCGAAGCTGGAGAGGTCCGGGGGAGCTAGGCTCGAGGGGAACCTAATGGCTCTAAGGGCCAAGAGGCTCGGGAACGGGATCACGGAGAGGAAGGAGACTAGACGCGCTGCTGGTGAAAAATGTCTCTCTTTATTGTTCCTGGTAAGGGTTTTTATGAGCATGTTATCAGAATGCCACGTCCCCAGAGGGGTGGCTATGCATAGGACGCAGGCCTGCGTCATATCCCAGAAACGAGAGTTAGCCAGGAAATGAGAGCTAAGCGAGAAATGAAAGCTAGCGAAGGGAGGGGGCGTGGGTCAGGCAGAGGGGAGGGGTAAGGCGATTTTCCAGTCTCCGGCACATGCAGTCCTCTTCTGAGTTGGTATTTTGATATTCCCTGTCTCCATAATACGAATCAATGGTCTTTGAAAGCTTCTTAGTGTTCTTTCTCATGGTGTTATGTTTTTCTCCTGGTTTCTAAAGTGGATCTCTGCTTCTGGGGCTCAGGGGGCTCTGTCTCAAGTTTCTTGTGTTGGGATCTAGCTTTATGTGTTATGGCCTCTTGTTTTGTGAGGTATGGGGGAGGGGTAGCCTGCTTGCTAGGAGTCTCCTCCTCCCCAGGACTGCTCTACAGCATGGGTGAGCTCAGCTGTTGTCTTTGTTGGTGTCTGCCACTTCCCCTGGCTGTGTAAATCCACATCCAGGTCCTGGTGTGGATGTTTGTTAGTTCCACCCCACTGGGGCTCAGTTATTTCCATTGTTCTGCTGAGGTGAGGGCTTCTGGGACACCTCTCTTCCTGCACTAGGCTCCTTCCACCACCACAAGAAGGACCCTCTCCCCAACTTCTCTTGTTACTGAAGCCCCCTTCTGGCTCCTCTGTTTCTCCTGAGGTAATGTTCTCTGGGTTTATTCAAGGGAGGGAAGAAAGACATTTTACTGGGCCATCATGGCTCCCAGAATTTCAAGAAGGTAAGTTTCAAACCTTTAGACCATGGGTTTGAGGCCTCAGGGCTAGCTGCTCCCACAGCCACATGCTCTGTGCTAGTGTCTCCTGTAGGTCAGACAGACTCCTGTCATGGGCTGAAAATCTGGGTGCTTGACTGAGGCCATAGCAGGTATTTCTGCCCTGGGTCTCTTCCTGCTCTGGTGTTTTGCTCGCCCAGGGCTCTCCTAGACCGCTGCATTGGCTGGATTCCTCTGATGTTCCTGGTTGGTTTTGTCTGGTGCCCTTGAGTGTGCCCAGCACTCCTGCCCCTCTCAGTCTACTAGTAGCTTCTAACTCTCTCAAATCTGCTTAGATTCACATTTTTAGAAGTATCTGACAGAATTTTTGAGAGAGCTCCAGTAGTTCCTTCCTTTCACAATGCCATCTTGGCTCCCTAGAATTCTCTCTTAAGGACCATGCCGAATTCACTCTGGCTCTTATTGACTGGGCAACAATAGGTCATGCCACTATTTGGGCCTGATGTCACAGAGTGAATGTACTAAGCAGTTGTATCTAGTTTGGCTAGAAACCTTTCAGTCTTCCCTTCCCAGATTGATTTCTTTTGACTAGGTAAAAGAGGTCATTCTTTTCCTCACTTCTCATCTAGCCTTAATCACTGATTGTGCATTGCTTCAGTAAAATTGAGACCTGTGAAAGACCTTAGTTTAAAAAGGCTAAGGTCTCCCACTGCATTGTAGGTCATCTCTAGTCATCCTGATCAATATCTTGCCACTGGACTAGATGGTTCTGTAGGAGAAAGGGAGGCTAGTGACTTTGCACAGACCTCTTTCACTAAAATCTAATTTGCTTGCATGTCATGCCATCACCTTCCTGATGTCATGGCTGTCTTTAAGAATGAAGAACAAAACAAAAATTCCAAAAAAAAATGAAAAAAATAATATGCCTGATTTCAAGGGATTGAAACAGCTACTTTATAAGATGTAAATCCCTGTCATAACTAGGTCTAGGCAAGATATGTACAGATTGAGGTAAGATGATGAGGGAAGACATTAGCATTTGGGGAGACCAGAAAAAGCCTTTTGAAAAAGTTATGATTTGAGTGAGATCTTGAATGAAATCAGGGAGACTAAGAGAAAAAGGTAAATAATATTACAGAAAGGGGGACAGCAATGAAAAGGTATAATTTGGAGGTATAGGAAGGATTTGCTATAGTTAATGACTACTGGCTCATGATAGTGGATTGTTAAATTTTCATTGTGATTATTTACACCTCAGAAATCATCAAATTCTGTCAATCAGGCTTTATTTTTTTATTTTTAGAATTAAGAAAATGTCGGAGCAAATGTTAGTAATGATTAAACTTAAAAGGTGTCATGCATACTTTTTTTTAAATTAAGAGCCAGTTGTTAAACATATACCAGCATACTCCTGAGGCAGAATGTCTTGAACAAGAAACAATAAGAAGGCTAGCAAAGCTGGATTATACAGTTTCCAGAGTGGAGGGTGTTTAGAATGTGCTAAATTCCCCAGTTTAGCTTTTAAATTCCTATATAACATGACCAAAGCCTTTCTTTACAGATTCACCAGAGATTACGTCTCCTCCCCACACTGGGATGGGACCAAACTCGTCTTTTTTCTACTTTTCATTCTTGACCCTCTATCATGTGTTGGAAACCATCACACAGTCCATCCCCTAAGCCTATTATATGCTTGTCATTCACCCCTACCTCATATAATTTCTGTTTTCTTTATGATGAAGCCCCAAAACTGTCTTTCTAAAGGAAATTTTTCTTGATCCCCACAACTGCTATTGTCCCCCAAACATTCCAAACAACCCTGTGTTAAAATGTTAACTAATATCTAGGTATCCAGAAAGAGAAAAGAAGGAAGTAACAAAGGTAAGAAGGAAAGGAAATAAAAGGAAGGGAAGAGAAGGGAAAGAAAGGGAAGGGAAGGAAAGAAAAGGAAAGGCAAAAGGAAGGAGAGAAAGAAGAAAAAAGATGGAGAGATAGACTTAGAAATCATATAGTATATGTTTTTAATGCATGTATGTTTTTTATGTGTGTTTATGTGTGTATCTATGTATGTATTTCTTGCCCCATAAAATTTGTTGTTTTCTTGGAAGAAATTTGAATGTGCAAATGTGGGAATGTAGGGATAAATTATTATTCAAAAAATGAAATACTATAATGTAAATTAAGTTGATCATTATGAGTAATATATGGAAATATTGAAAGACTTTTATGAAATGATGTGGAGTGAAAAAGCAGGATCAAAGCAGAGCTCAAACAAAAGTGAATGAAAATGTAAAGAAAAAAATCTGATAAAGATTTAGATTAAAAGTCATCCTATTTTAAGGGTTGAGTTCCATCTCTGTAAATGTAAACATTTGCAAAGTAAGCATGACACCTAGATTTGCATCTACCTATTATTCCTCTTTTTTCTTGAGTGATAAAGATAGTCTAAATCCTCTTCTATAGGCAACTGCGTTATCCGCTCTTTCACCCCTAAATCTAGGCCAAATTGTTTTCTAGGCTTAATAACCCCAACTCTTTTACTAATACTCATAGAGCTTAGTCTTCATTTCTGTCACTATCCTGATTGTTCTCTTCTATATTATTATCAAAACAAAGACCACTTGCTAGAGACCCCTTCCATACTGTTATACAATTGTGTGTTAAACATTTCAGAGGTACAACATTTGCTAACATGGTGATGCAAAGGTGCATAAAGCCTAGCTCATAACATCAAATCCAGGTTACTTATATCCTCGGGTGATTTCATTTTGAAAATATCCTACTTCTTTTCTATAACTTTGGAGGTTGGGGTTTTTTGGGGAGGAGTTAAGAAATATGGCTCATGTTGTCTAGTATTTTTCACTCATCAATTTCAAAATTGTTAGTGCATTAGCGTTGTCGCCTAACTTTTTATGTCTTAGGGACCCTGTGCTGTTATGACCTTACCCCTTTATTTTGAATATTTTTTTCATTTTTCCTTCTTCTGGGTGTCAGATTCTTCTTTATTTCCTATTTCTTGTCTAAAAGATATTGGAAGTGTAGAGATAGAAAAATGAAGGACTTTGGGGTTGATGGCTGG
Source organism: Trichosurus vulpecula (assembly GCF_011100635.1). Taxonomy (NCBI): domain Eukaryota; kingdom Metazoa; phylum Chordata; class Mammalia; order Diprotodontia; family Phalangeridae; genus Trichosurus; species Trichosurus vulpecula. The sequence continues at coordinate 136,632,351 of NC_050581.1, forward strand.
AAATTAGGGACTCTGAATTGTGAAGATCATAAACATAAATAAAATTATTATGAGTATAGGTGAATCTCTGTCTCTGTGAGACAGGAGACACAAAATCAGAAGATTCCCTAAAAGTATTGAAAATCAAAGATTTCATAGTAAACAATATTTTTCTCTGTTTTGTTGCCCAGATAATAATAAAAAAAATCCCAGAACACTTGGTTCCAGCTATTGATTTGCATTAAATTTTAATACATTTGCATTCTGAAATTGTTTGATTTTATCTCAAAAGATAAAAAAAAAACATTAATTGCTTTACCCATCTCAAAATGCATTTAAAGTTAATATGCAATAAAGACTCTATATGGAGTTAAAATTAGATTTTTAGACCTATAATTTAGTCACGTCTGCTCATTAGGGGAACAATTGGTAAATTATTCTGTTTATTCTGTTCTATATTGAGGCAGAGAGCACCTGTGCCAGAAGAAAGATAACAGCATTAGACTATAAGTAGTGGCTCTGGTGCCTGAGAAAGAGAAAGTGCATTAGATTTTGACTTGGAAGACATGGATTCGAATTCTGATGCTTCTAGATTTGCTTATGTGTGCCTTGTGCAAATAATTTCACAATTTTAGGTATAGTTTCCTCATCTATGAAAAGATAGGATTTGAATAGATCTGCAAGTGCAATTCATATTCTAAATTTTATAATCATCTCAACTCTTAAGATACCCTAAAATTTTATAATTCCAATATTTGTCATGCATTCTTACACTGAAATAAAATGCTTTCTCAGGAATCTTTCTTTCTCAGCAATCTCACCAGGGATTAATTATACCCCTAAATTCCACATTGTTTTATCACGTGCCAAAGACTTTTTTCCTTTCTTTTTTCTTTCTTCCTATTTTTTTTGAAGTATGCTTCCATCTGTATTCAAACTCCAAAGTTCTTTCTCTGCATGTGGATACTTGCTAAAGATTTTAAGGATAACAAGATCAATACTCTTCTTTCCCTGAGTCATATAACTTTAGTCTTTCTCTCTGCTATAAAGTATCAGATTTCTTAATGCTAGACTTCAGGGTTACTCTTGGAACAATCCCCATAATTGATCGTCCTAAGAAATCATCCTTGTCTGGCTGAAAAGATAAATTCTGGTATTCCACTGACATTTCCCTGACTAGGAAATTAAAACATCTCTCCCTTTATCCAGGAGCTTCAAGTCCCACATAGTCTCATTTCAGGTGCAAAAGGCAAAACACATCTGCATCTGCCATATACTTTTCTAGTAATTCCATCTTTTGTGCAACTATTGCCATCTTTTGAGCTGAAGAGAGTCCAATATTTGAAATTATTCCCTGAGGTTAAATGAACAACAAAATTATGATACAGCATATATAATCATATTATATAGAATCTGTAAAAGACTTCAAAGATGAGATGGGGGAGAGAGAGAGAGACAGACAGACAGACAGAGAGAGAGAGAGAGAGAGAGAGAGAGAGAGAGACAGACAGACAGACAGACAGAGAGAGAGAGAGAGAGAGAGAGAGAGAGAGAGAGAGAGAGAGAGAGATATGCTGGGATATGAACTGTTAAGGGAAAGAGCCCTATTTCAATGAATTATTCTTCCTAACTACATGATAAATTCATTTTTTTTCCTGCTAATTCAAGAACAACTGAATCTTTAAACCTAAGTGAAAACACTGGAAAAATGGAGAAAAAAACACATTGATTAAATCATCTTACTAACTGCTTACTATTCTACCAATTTTATGGTACTACCCCCTTAACATTAAACCATACTCTCTCTCATACTAGGGCTTTTATATTGTTTCTTTAAATAGGAAAATGGAAAGAAGACTGATTCTGAATGTACTTTCATTCAAAGCATGTCTCTGATGCTACTCCCTGTGTGTTTCCAGGTATTCGATTTAAGATTCCTGCACCTTGAAGATTCCTTTCAGCCCTATAGCTATGATCCTAAGTAAACTAGGCTAGCTAGTATTATCTACTAATGGCTATATTTCTATTAAAGATAGGCCATTTAGTCTTGTGCAAGATGTCCCAATTGCAAACAAATATGTAGATAATGCCTTTATTTTGATCAACATTCCATGTCACCATATTTTCTTAACTTTCATTTGCCTTCTTCCTGACAGGACTGCTTTAAGACCATAGTAGTCGAAATGCACTTGTTCAGCTATCTCAAGGGTTTTTGGTGATCAGAGTATTTAGAAGTACATACTGCCATTTCTAGTCTTCCTAGAAATCAATCCTTACCTCCCTTATAGGATGCTAATGGCCCTGCAGTAAAAGTACCTATGAAGGAAATAGTGATTTTGTTATAATTCATGAAGGAACATGGATTTAAATGAGAAAGTGAAATTTTCATTTCTTTCTTTCGAATTGATTTTCTTAATTCGTTTATGGATAAAATATTTTCCTTGCATAAAGTGCCTATTATTGCTGGCCTAGGTTTCTTTGTTAAGAAAAAATTGTATAGGGGACAGAGCCAAGATGGCCACATGAAAACAGCATCTTACCAGAGCTCACTCACAAGGTCTATCAGATTCCTATAAAAAAGTGAATTTTAGCAGATTTGAGAGAGTTAGAAACTGCGAGCAGTCTGAGTGGGGCGAATTTCCAAGCTGGGAGAGTCTGAAAGACTGAAGGCATGAATCTGTAGTCTTGGAGAGTGCCTGGCATGCGGAGCTGCTCCAGACCAAAGCAGAAGAAGCTGGCTGGGAAACCCATGTGAGAGACAGGATGGGAGAAAGATCAGCGCCCGAAACCGGCGGAGGTCCCCAGTCCTCCCAACACAGGACTGCAGTCTGTGGAAGCGACGAGAGGCAGCAGCATGCCAGCGGCTGTGAAATACCAACTCCTGATGCTTGCAACTGAGAAAGTCAGCTCCTTGAACTTCCGGGAGACATAATGTCCAGATAAATGGCTCTAATCTCTCCCCTCCCCACCCAGAGAATTCCTGGGGAAAAAAAAGAATGCTGGAACAGAGGAGAAAGAAGTGGGGCTTCAGTGGTCAAATAGTAGAAGTTCATTAGTCTCAGAGGGGCAGAGCCAGCAGGGGTCAACACCAGGAGCCCAGACGTAATCTTGCTCCCCCAGGGGAAGTGCCAGACATCAGCTCAAACAACAAACAGCTAAGACCATTGCTGAGGAGCAACAGTGCTGGAGAGCACACCTAGGGAGTGAGACGTCAGGGAGCCAGACCCCTCCCCAACACCTCAGGAAACTGAAGGCTATAATCCTAGACTCACAATCCCCAGAATAAGAAAGCTGGGACAGAGAGCCCTGAGCCCTAAAGGCAGAAATTTGTTGTAAAGCCAGGAAAAGGCTAACCAACATGAAGAAGAAGACAAAAACCCCCGAGGACCATAGATTCTTTTTATGGAGACAGGAATGATCAAAATACCATTTTGGAAGAAAAAAGCAATGACACTATAGACATGTCTGATACCTCAAAAGGTAATGTGAACTGATCACCACCCCAAAAAGCATTTCTGGAAGAGCTAAATGAGGATTTTAAAAACTAAATTAGGGAGCTAAAAGAAGATGAAATCAAATCCCTAAAGAATAAGATTGGTGAAATGGCTCTGGAGATACAGAATCTAAAGAGAGAAAATGATACCCTGAGAGGCAAAATCAACCAATTGGAAAAGGAGACTCAAAAGCAAAATGAAAACACTAACTCATTAAAAATTAGGGTTGAGCAAGTGGAAGCTAATGAATCTATGAGGCACCAAGAAGTAGTAAAACAAAATGTAAAGAATGAAATAATAGAAAAAAATGTGAAATATCTGATTGGGAAACAACTGACCTGGAAAATAGATCCAGCAGAGACAATTTAAGAGTTATTGGTCTACTGGAAATCCACGATGAAAAAAAGAGCCTTGACAGTATCTTCCAAGAAATTATCAAAGACAACTGCCCAGAGGTCCTAGAACCAGAGGGCAAAATAGACATTGAAAGAATTCACTGATCACCCCCTGAAAGAGATCCCAAACTGAAAATATCAAGAAGTATCACAGCCAAATTTCAGAACTAAAAAGTCAAGGAGAAAATACTTCAAGCAGCCAAAAAGAAACAATTCAAATATCTTGGAACTACAGTCAGGATCACGCAGGATCTCTCAGCTTCCACATTAAAAGACAGGAGAAATAGGAATATGATATTCTGAAGGGCAAAGGAGCTGGGACTGCAATCAAGGATCAACTACCCAGCAAAACTAAGCATAATCTTTCAGGCAAGGAGATGGACATTCAAAGAAATGAGGGAATTCCAGACCTTCCTGATGAAAAGGGCAGAACTCAATGGAAAATTTGATCTCCAAATACAAAACTCAAGAGAGACATAAAAAAGTAAACAGGTGGAAAACTCCTCACAAACCTTATTAATCAACAAGGGCAAATTATTTGCATCTTTGTATATGATTATATCATCTTATATATGTTATATATATATATATACATATATATATATATATATATATATTGTGAATGCCTGTATAAAAAAATTTATATAAGGATATAAAACATAAGTAAGAGATGTAAAGGGAGGGCTATGAGAGAAGAGGTAAGGAGGTAGTAGAAAAGGGTAAATTACACCAAATGAAGAGGCAGAAAAACATATTATAGTACAGGGAAAGAAGGGAGGCAGAAGAGCAGTATTTGAGCTTCACTGTCATCTGATCTAGTTCAAGAAGGGAAAAACATGCCCTGATAAGTATAGAAATCTAACGTGTCCTACAGGAATTAGGAGGGGAACGGGGAAAAAAAGTGAAGGTGGTGGTCAGAAGTGAGGGGAGAAGTTGCAAGTGGGAAATGATAAGATAAGGGATGGGAATGAAGAGAGAGGGTATACTGAGGAAGGTGGCTGTAAAAAGCAAAACTTTGTTGAGGAGGGGAAGGGGAAAGGGAGAAATAAAAGCATAAACAGGGGGCAATAGGATAGAAAAAAAGACACAGATAGAAACCATAACTGTGAACGTGAATGGGATGAACTCTCCCAATAAAACAGAAGCAGATAGCAGAATGGATTAAAAACCATAATCCTACAATATGCTGTTTACAAGAAACTCATTTGAAACAGGGAGATACACACAGGGTAAAGGTAAAAGGCTGGAATAAAATACACTACGCCTCAGCTAAAGTAAAAAAAGCAGGTGTAGCAATCCTAATCTCAGACAAAGCAGAAGTAAAGATAGATTTAATTACAAGAGATAAGGAAGGGCATTACATCCTGCTAAAAGGCACCATAAACAATGAAGCAATATCATTGTTTAACATATATGCACCAAGTAGTATGGCATACAAATTCTTAGAGGAGAGGTTAAGGGAGTTAGAGGAAGAAATAGACAACAAAACTATAATATTGGGAGACCTCAACCTCCCCCTTTCTGAACTTGATAAATCTAACCTCAAAATAAATAAGAAAGAAGTTAAGGAAGTAAACAGAATTTCAGAAAAGGCAGATATGATAGACCTCTGGAGAAAACTGAATGGGGATAAAAAGGAATATACTTTCTTCTCAAAAGTACATGGCACATACTCAAAAACTGACCATGTACTAGGGCATAAAATCCTCACAATCCAGGGCAGAAAGGCAGAAGTAGTCAAAGCACACTTTTCAGCTCATGACACAATAAGAATTATTTGTAACAAAGAACCATGGAAAAATAAGTTAAAATTAATTGGAAATTAAATAATCTAATTCTGAAGAATGAGTGGGCCAAAGAACAAATCAAAGAAACAATAACTTCATTCAAGAGAATGACAATAATGAAACAACCTACCAAAACTTATGGGATACAGCAAAAGCAGTTCCTAGGGGAAGTTTTATATCCCTAAATAGCTACATGAATAAAATAGGGAAAAAGGAGATCAATGATCTGGGCATACAGCTGAAAAAGCTAGAAAAAGAGCAAATTGAAAAACCCCAATTAAACATCAAATTAGAAATACTGAAAATCAAAGGAGAGATTAATAAAATTGAAACCAAGAAAATTATTGCATTAATAAATAAAACAAAGAGCTGGTTTTATGAAAAAACCAATAAAATTGATAAACTTTTGCTCCATTTGATTAAAAAAATGATAGAAGAAAATCAAATTACCAGTATCAAAAATGAAAAGTGTGAGTTCACTTCTAATGAAGAGGAAATCAAAACAATAATTATTAATTATTTTGCCCAATTGTATGCCCATAAATTTGACAACCTTAGAGATAAGGATGAATATCAACAAAAACATAAATTTCCCAGGGTAACAGAAAAGGAAGTAAAATTTCTAAATTAGCCCATCTCAGAAAAAGAAATTGAGCATGCCATCAATGAACTCACTAGGAAAAAACCTCCAGGGCCAGATGGTTTTACATGTGAATTCTATCAAACATTTAAAGAATATCTAATTCTTATACTTTGTAGACTATTTGGGAAAATAGGTGAAGAAGGAGTCCTACCAAATTCTTTTTATGACAAAAATATGGTACTAATATTCAAACCAGGTAGAGTCAAAACAGAGAAAGAAAATTATAGACCAATCTCCCTAATGAATTTTGATGCAAAAATTTAAAATAAAATATTAGCAAAAAGATTGCAGCAACTTATCATGAGAATAATGCACTATGACCAGGTAGGATTTATTCCAGGAATGCAAGGCTGGTTCAATATTAGGAAAACTATTAGCATAATTGACCATATCAACAACAAAACTAGCAGAAGCCATATGAACATCTCAATAGATGCAGAAAAAGCCTTTGACCAAATACAACACCCATTCCTAATAAAAACACTAGAAAGCATGGGAATAAATGGAACCTTCCTTAAAATTATAAATAGCATCTACCTAAAACCATCAACAAGCATTATTTGTAATGGGAATAAGCTAGATGCATTCCCAATAAGGTCAGGGGTGAAACAAGGATGTCCCTCATCACCCCTACTATTCAATTTGGTACTAGAAATGTTAGCTGTAGCAATAAGAGAAGAAAAAGAATTTGAAGGAATTATAATAGGAAAAGAAGAAACTAAATTATCATTTTTTGCAGATGATATGATTATTTATTTAGAGAGTCCTAGATATCAAGTAAAAAACTACGTGAAATAATAAACAACTTTAGCAAAGTTGCAGGATATAAAATAAACCCACATAAATCCTCAGCATTCCTATACATTACTGACAAATCCCAACAGCAAGAGATAGAAAGAGAAATTCCATTCAAAGTTACTGTAGACACTATAAAATATTTGGGAGTCTATCTGCCAAGACAAACCCAGGGCCTATATGAACATATTTATGAAACATTTTTCATGCGAATAAAGTCAGATCTAAATAAATGGAAAAATATCAGTTATTCATGGTTTGGCTGAGCTAATATAATAAAAATGACAATTTTACCTGAATTAATCTATCTATTCAGTGCCATACCAATTGAACTACCAAAAAATTATTTTACAGAGCTGGACAAAATAATAACAAAATTCATCTGGAAGAGCAAGAGGTCTAGAATATCTAAAGTATTGATGAAAAGAAATACTAGAGAAGGTGGCCTAGCCATACCAGATATTAAACTGTACTATAGAGCAGCAGTCATCAAAACTACCTGGTACTGGCTAAGAAACAGAGCTGTGGATCAGTGGAATAGGATAGGAACACAAGATGGAGAAATCTACAACTATAGCAATCTACACTTTGATAGACCCAAAGAGGCCAGCTTTTGGGCTAAGAATTCACTATTTCACTAAAACTGCCTGGAAAATTGGAAAATGGTAGGGCAGAAACTGGGCATAGACCAATATCTTGCACCATATACCAAAATAAAGTCAAAATGGGTTCATGATTTAGGAGTAAAGGCTGATACTATAAGTAATTTGGGAGAACAAGGAATAGTTTACTTATCAGATTTATGGAAAAGAAAAGAATTCATTATCCAACAAGAGATAGAGAGCATTACAAAATGCAAAATGGATAATTTTGATTATGTGAAATTGAAGCGTTTTTGTACAAAAAAAGCCAATGCAACAAAAATTAGGAGGGAAGCAGAAAATTGGGAGAAAATCTTTACAACTAGTGTCTCTGATAAAGGCCTCATTTCTAAAATATACAGGGAACTGAGCCAAATATATAGGAATATAAGTCATTCCCTAATTGAGAAATGGTCAAAGGATATGAACAGGTAGTTTTCAGAGGAAGAAATTAAAGCTATCTATAGGCATATGAAAAAATGCTCTAAATCACTACTGATTAGATAAATGCAAATCAAAACAACTCTTAGATACCACATCTTTCCTATCAGATTGGCTAAAATGACAAAACAGGAAAATGATAAATGCTGGAGAGGATGTGGGAAAATTGGAACATTGTTACATTGCTGGTGGAGTTGTAAGCTGATTCAGCCATTTTGGAGAGCAATTTGGAACTATGCCCAAATGGCTATAAATATGTTCATACCCTTTGACCCAGCAATACCATTTCTAGGGTTGTATCCCAAAGAAATCACACAAGCGGGAAAAGGACCCATATGTACAAAAATATTTATAGCGGCTCTTTTTGTGGTAGCTAAGAATTGGAAATCAAAGGGATGCCCATGAATTGGGGAATGGCTGAACAAGCTGTGGAATATGAAGGTAATGGAATGCTATTGTGCCATAAGAAATGGGGATGATACGGACTTCATAACAACCTGGAAAAACTTACATGACATAATGCTGAGCAAGTGGAGCAGAGGCAGGAGAACATTATACACAACCACAGACCTATGGATTCTGTGAGGACCAACCCTGAGAGACTTCGCTCATCTCAGCAACACATGGTACAAAGACAACTCCAAAGGACTCACAATGGAGAGTACTATCTACATCCAGAGAAAGAACTATGAAGTATGAATACAGATTGAGGCACACTTCATACTAGGCTTTCCCTGCCCCTCCCTTTTTTTTTTCCTTTTCTCTCTTTTGTTTTTGTTTTCAGGTTGGTTTTTTTTGCCCACTTTCTTCTTTCACATGTTTCATTTCATTGATCACAGTTCTTCTCCATAACTTGACTAGTGTGTAAATTAATTCAGTGCAAAGTTATACATGGAAGCTATATGGGATTCTATGCCATCTTGGTGAGGGAGGGGAGAGGGAGGGAAGAAAATCTGGAACTCAAAATTATGTAGAACTGAATGTTGTAATCTAAAAATAAAAATTTATGCATTAAAAAAGAAGAAATTGTATAGTGATGGATTTTTTCAATTTTCTTCTATATATTCTTTCTTATTTATTTTATTAAAACTTTATTTTAAAAAGTTATATTTATGCATTTTGTTATTACATCTTAGTTGTTTCTGGATATTAAATCATCCTCCTTCCACACAATTAAAACTGCCATTCTAAGAAAGGAAAAAAATATTTAACCAAAAATAGCTGAAACAGTGACCACCTCTGGCCACATATGTAATATTCTTATCCTGTAGTCCATTCCTCTCTAAAAAATATAGTTTTTAATAAATACATTTTTCATGATTTCAAGTATTCATTCATCATAGACTACCAAAATCTAGAAGTGGAATGTATCTTAAAGGGTTTCTCATCCAGCACTTTCATACAAGCACCAGATGCAGAATTAGTGTTCAAATCTCACTAGATCATCTCATTTTGTATTTTGATCCATAGTAACGTATCTGGGAAGAAGAAGGAGGAGGAGATAGTGTAGGAGACTTAGTGAAGAATGAAGAGCTCTGGAGGATTACAATGATCAGTATTCTAGCCATACTTTTGTCACTATATGACTTTTAGAACATAAGTTAATCTCTATGTATTTAGTTTTCTTATGTGTAAAATAAGAGATAAGCTTCAAAAGGTCCTCTGCAATTCTAATTAGGTGGATGTCGAGTTGGCCTATGAGATCAACCTTTGGAAGGTGTACGCAAAACATTGCTAGTAAATTCTTGAAACTGAGAGGGCTCACATGACTTAGCATTTTGATGAATTTTTCAACCCATGTGATGCCTCAATGGTTAAATGTTTTGGAATTTTGATACGATGTATCAAATACTATGTGGAATTTAGTCATTTGCTTTATGAAAGTATCAAAAGATAAAGGTATGACACTGGCTGAAAAGAAGAAATAGCTTTTGCTTTGCTCACTTCTTTTTACCTTCTAGGGGGCATTGGGTAACTGTGAGATCTCTGGTATCATAACGACCATGTAGCAGCTAGAGAACAAAATTCAACTAGACAAACTTTTGGGCCCCAACTACCTTTTCTGTGTTTGGGCTTCTTGTTTGCATGAACAAATATCTCACCTGAAAATAATGACCAGGCTTGGAGGTTACCTTGTGCATTGAATGGTCAAGTGACCCTAGTTCTATATTGATTGGAACTAATTGGCAGCAAGAGAAAGAGAGAGTTCTTTTGACTATTCTAGAAGTTTTAAAGAAAACAACCACCAAAAGAGAATTGACTCAAATGGCACATTTTATAAGAAGAGATGTGCCAGAAGTTGTTTGAATAGCATAGAACAAGGGTAAAATAATCAGTCATAGGCAACCTGCATTATATTTAGATGTTTTAGGTCAACCAGCCATAGTTGGCTATTGCAGCATTTACACTGTCCCATTTTTTTTTTAGTTCATATCTCACTCTTAATGCACATATGTTAGTGACTTATGTGTTTTAGTTAGTATTTTTATATGTGTGTATGGGAAATAAATAACTGCTTCATACCTGATTAATATTATATATTAATTTTTTTTGCTTAATTTGAGGAAATACTAGAAGTGAACCAAAAAATAAGTTTTAACTCATTTCTATTTAAATTCCTATGGTGGCTCATAATGAGCTAGAGATGGATTTGATTTGGGGACTTATTTTAATGTTCTTTGGAAAGGAATATTGCAAGAGTTCAGCTGGATTGCTGCCTATAATTATTCTGCCATCTTGGCTTGCTTCCTGTGGTTCAGTTGTTGATTTGGGTCCAACAGTGGTCCTTAATAGTAAAGATATTCTGTACTTATTACTAAGGAATCATGTGAAAAAACAAATCATCGTCAATCCCAACCCTCCAGCTTTGACACAGGTTCACTTTCTAGGTCAATACCACATGATAAGAACCGACAAAATTTTCCTTTAAAATTATATTTTATTTTCCCCAGTTACATTTAAAACATTTTTAACATTCATTTAAAAAAATGAGCTCCAAATTATCTCTCTAATTTTTCAGAAGACAAGCAATTTGATATTGATTATATTTGTTTAGTCATGCAAAATGTATTTCCATGTTAGTAATGCCAAAGAAAACACAGATCAAAAAGAATGCCTCCCCCCAAAATATGAAAACAACAAAACTGTATTTTCCAATCTGCATTCAGTTCTTTCTCTGGATCTTGATAGTAGTTTTTCATCTTAAAATCCTTTAGAATTGTCTTGGATCATAGTATGCTGAGAATAGCTAAGTCATTCACAATCCAACATGGTACTATGTTGCTCCTGCTGTGCACAAATGCTCTCCTGGTTCTGCTCACTTCACTTTGCATTAGTTTATATAAGACTGCCCATGCTTTTCCAAAACCATCCTACTCAAGATTTCTTAGAGGACAACAGTATTCCATCACAATCATATGCTAAAATTTGTTTAAACATTTCCCATCTCCTCAATTTCCAATTCTTTGTCACTGAAAAAAAATTGCTGCTATAAATATTCATGAACATAGAATTACTTTTCCTTTAAAAAACTCTTTTAGCTACAGACATAATAGTGGCATTACTAAATCAAAGGGTATATAGTTATATATACCTTTGAGCATAGTTCCAAAATGTTCTCCAGAATGGTTGGGTCAGTATATAATTCCACCAGCAATGATGAGTACCAATTTTCCCATTCCCCCTCCCTGATTTGTCATTTACCTTTTCCTGTCATGTTAACTAATCTGATAGATGTGAAGTACTAACTCGGCTTTGTTTTAATCTGCATTTTTACAATTAATAGTGATGGTGCAGTTTTTCATGTGGCTATAAACAGATTTGATTTCTTCTCAAAACTGCCTGTTCATATTCTTTCATCATATACCAATTCCGAAAAAAAATCACCTATTATTAAATATTTGACTAAATTCTTCATACATTTTTAAAATGAGGTTTCTTCAGAGAAACTTACTACAATAAATTTTCCCAATCTCCTGCTTTCTCTATAATCTTAGCTGCATTGGGTATGTTTGTGCAAAAACTTTTTAAATTTGATGGTATCCAGGTAATCCATTTTACATTCCATAATGTTCTCTATCTCTTCTTTTATCCAATGATCTAACAAGTAAAATATTTCACACCTTCCTTATTTGCTTATCATATCACCCTTTATGTCTAAATCACATACCCATTTTGGCTTTCTCTTGGAATAAGTTTTGAGATATTGGTCAATATATATTTCAGCCAAACTGTCATCTAGTTTTCCCAGCAGTTTTTGTCACTTTGTGAGTTTTTGTCCCCCAAACTTGGATCTTTCAGTTTATCAAACACCAAATTGCTATGGTCATTTACTGCTTCCTATTATGTATCTAATCTATTCGCTGATCCATGACTCTATTTCTTTTTTGTTTGCTTGTTTGTTTTAAATTTATTTAATATTTTAGTTTCAACAATGATTTCCACAAGATATTGAGTTACAAATTTTCTCCACATTTTTACCCTCCCCCTCCACTCCAAGATGGCATATATTCTGATTGCCCCATTCCCCAGTCAGCCCACTCTTCTGTCACTCCACTCCCCGCCAATCCCCTTCCCTTTACTTTCTTGTATGGCAAGATATATTTCTAGGCTCCATTCCCTTTATATCTTATTTCTCAGTAGCATGCAAAAAAAAAAAAAAAACTTTTCATTTGAGCATCTGATTTTAAAACTTTGAGTTCCAAATTCTCTCCCCTCTTCCCTTCCCACCCACCCTCCCTAAGAAGGCAAGAAATTCGACATAGGCAACACATGTATCATTACAAAAAACACTTCCACGATACTCATGTTGTTGAAGACTAACTATATTTCCCTCTATTCTATCGTATCCCCCTTTATTCAATTTTCTTCCTTGACCCTGTCCCTTTTCAAAAGTGTTTCCTTTTGATTACTTCCTCCCCCTATCTGAACTCCTTTCAATCATCCCCACTTTTTTATCCCCTTCCCCCCACTTTCATGAGGAGTAAGATACCCAATTGAGTGTATATGTTATTCCCTCCTGAAGTCAAATCTGATGAGAGCAAGATTCACTCATTCGCCCACACCTACTCCCTCCTCCCTTCCAACAGACTGCTTTTTCTTGCCACTTTATTTATTTATGAGAAAATTAGCTTCATTCTATCTCTCCCTTTCTCCAGCTCTCAATATATTCCTCTCTCATTCCTTAATTTTATTTTATGTTTTTAGTTATTATCCCTTCGTATTCAACTCACCCTGTGCCCTCTGTCTATATATACATATATGTGTGTGTATATGTTTTATATATATGTATATGCAAACGCACATATATGTATATGTTACACACACACACACACACACACATATATATATGTATATTCCCTTCAACTACCGTGTTACTGAGAAAAGTCTCATGAATTACACACATCATCTTTCCATGTAGGAATGTAAACAAAAAAGTTCAACTTTAGTAAGTCCCTTATGATTTCTCTTTCTTGTTTACCTTTTCATGCTTCTCTTGATTCTTGTGTCTGAAAGTCAAATTTTCTATTCAGCTCTGGTCTTTTCACTGAGAAAGCTTGAAAGTCCTCTATTTTATTGAAAATCTGTATTTTGCCTTGGAGCATGATAGTCAGTTTTGCTGGGTAGGTGGTTCTTGGTTTTAATCCTAGCTTCCTTGACCTCCAGTATATCATATTCCAAGCCCCTCATTCCCTTAATGTAGAAGCTGCTAGATGTTGTGATATTCTGATTGGGTTTCCACAATACTCAAATTGTTTCTTTCTGGCTGCTTGAAGTATTTTCTCCTTGACCTAGGAATGTTGGAATTTGGTGACAATATTCCTAGGAGTTTTCTTTTTGGGATCTTTTTTATGAGACAATCAGTGGATTCTTTCAATTTCTATTTTACCCTCTGGCTCTACAATATCAGGGCAGTTTTCCTTGATAATTTCTTGAAAGATGCTATCTATGCTCTTTTTTGATCATGCCTTTCAGGTAGTCCACCAATTTTTAAATATGTCTCCTGGATCTATTTTCCAGGTCAATAATTTTCCCAATGAAATATTTCACATTGTCTTCCCTTTTTTTCATTTCTTTGGTTCTGTTTTATAATATCTTGATTTCTCATAAAGTCGCTAGCTTCCACTTGCTCCCATCTAATTTTTAAGGTGAAATTTTCATCAGTGGTCATTTGGACCTCCTTTTCCATTTGGATAATTCTGCCTTTCAAGGTATCCCTCTCCTCATTGACTTTTTGGAGCTCTTTTGCCATTAGGGTTAGTCTATTTTTTAGGGTGTTATTTTCTTCAGTATTTTTGGGGTCTCCTTTAGCAAGTTGCTGACTTGTTTTTCATGATTTTCTTGCATCTCTCTCATTTCACTTCCCAATTCTTCCTCTACTTCTCTTACTTGCTTTTCCAAATCCTTTTTGAGCTCTTCCATGGCCTGAGACCAATTTATATTTTTCTTGGAAGCTTTTGATGTGGGCTCTTTGACTTTGTTGACTTCTTCTGGCTGTATGTTTTGATCTTCTTTGTCACCAATAATAAATTTAGAGTTTCAATCTGAGTCTGAGTCTGCATCCATTTTTGCTGCCTGGACATCTTCCCAGCCAATTACTTGACCTTTGAGCTTTTTTTCAGGACATGACTTAGAGTGCATTGTCCCAAGCTTTAGCGGCTGCACTGCTATTTTCAGAGCTACTTCTACTCCACTCTTACCACAAGCCCTGCCACAGACGTGTTCTTCTTCCCCCAAGAACTGCCAACCAGGATTGTGACCCAGATCCCAGCTGGACAAAGCAAGCCCTGCACTCCCGCTCAGGTCTGGTGCTTGATTCCTCCCACCGTGTGAGCCAGAGACTCCTGAAACAGCTAATGCTGGAGCTCTGGAAGCAGCTGCAGGGGCTTCCTGCTGCTGCTGCCACCGTGGCCGCACCACCTCCACCACCTGCAGGGCTGTGGCCAGACCCCTTTGTAACCCAATCTAGCAATTTTCCCACTAACCTGTTCTGTGGTCTTTGGTGTTTGTGGGTTGAGAAGTCTGGCAACTGCCACAGCTCAATGCTTCATGGCCCTAAGGCCTGCTCAGGGCCTACTCCCAGTCCAGTCTGTCCTGGAATGGCCCACATTGGGCTGTGCTCTGCTCCTAGCACTGTGCAATAAACCCTTCCCAGTGACCATCCAGGATGTCCTGTGCTGTGGACCTGTTTCCCTCTGCTATTTCATCTATTCCACAGCTCTAGAATTTGTTCAGAGCCAGTTTTTACAGGTGCTTGGAGGGATTTGGGGGAGAGAATAAACAAGTCCCTGCTTTCAAGCCCCACGACTCTATTTCTTAGCCAGTACCAAATTATCTTTATGATTTTCATTTTATAATATAGTTTGAGATGTGGTACTGCTAGGCTACCTTCCTTCACATTTTTTAAAGTTGATTTCCTTGATATTTTTGCTCTTTTGTTCTTCCAGATGCATTTTATTTTCTTCTAACTTTATAAAATAATTTTGGTAGTTTGAGGGACATGATACTGAATAACTAAATTAATTATATAGAATTTTCATTTTTATCATATTGGTAGAGCCTACCCACAAGCAATATATATGTGTGTGTCTGTGTGTGTGTGTGTGTGTGTGTGTGTGTGTGTGTGTGTGTGTATTCAATGGTTCAGATTTAACTTTATTTGTATAAAATGTTTTGTGATTGTGTTCATATAGTTTTCCTGGGTTTCTCTTGGTGGGTGGACTACCAAATATTTTGTATTTTCTATAGTCATTTTAATTAGAATTTCTCTTCCTGTTTCTTGCTGGTGGAATTTATTGGTAATATATAGAAACACTGATGATTTATATGAGTCTATTTTATATGCTTCAACTTTGGTAAAGTTGTTAATTATTTCAACTTTTTTACTTGATTCTCTGGGATTCTCTATATGTCATCATATTATCTACAAAGCATCATGGTTATGTTTCCTCATTGCTTGTTCTAATACATTCAATTTATCTTTCTTCTCTTAATGGTATAGCTAACATTTCTAGTGAAATATTGTATAATAATGCTGATAATCACCACCCTTTCTTCTCTCCTGGTCTTACTGGGAAGGTTTCCCCTTTACAGATAATGCTTATAATGATTTTAGATAGGTATTACTTATTATTAAGAAAAAAAAACTCCATTCATTCTTATGATTAAAATGTTTTTAATAGAAATGAGTGTTGTATTTTGTCAAAAGTTTTTATGCATCTGCTGATGCAATCACATGATTTTTGTTGGTTTTGTCATTGATATTGTCAATTTTGCTTACAGTTTTCCTGATATTGAATAAGCCCTGCATTCCTGATGTAAATTTCACCTGGTCAGAGTGTATGATCCTTGTGATATATTGCTTCAATCTTTTGCTAGTATTTAATTTTTCCATCAATATTAATGAGGGAAATTGGTTTATAGTTTTCTTTATCTGTTTAAACCTAGTTTGGATTCCAGTGTCATATTTGTGTTGCAAAAGGAATTAGAAAGAACTACTCCTTCAACTATTTTTCCAAATAATTTACATTGTATTGAAATTAATTGCTTTTAAATGTTTGATAGCAGGAACTTCTGAATCCATGTGGACATTTTTTTTTAATTAGGGAGCTCATTGATGCCTTGTTAAATTTTCTTTTCCAAGATAGTGCTACTTAAGTATTCTATTTTATCTTCTATTAATGTGGGCAATTTATATTGAAAAAACTATTTATTCATTTTACATAGATTGTTAAAATTTTGGCATACAATTGGACAAAATATAACTTAATAATTGCTTTAATTTTTTTTTCCACTGGTAGTGAATTCACCCTTTTCATTTTTGATACTGGTAATTTGGCTTTCTTCTTTCTTTTCTAAATAAAATCTACCAGTAGGTTATCTATTTTTTTTAATAAAACCAGTTCCTAGTTCTTGTTTTTTAAATTAGTTCAGTGTTTGTCTTATTTTCAATTTTATTGATCTCTCCTTTGATTTTTTTAAGATTTCTAATTTTGTGTTTAATTTGGGATTTTTATTTGATATTTTTCTAGTTGAAGACAGGATTTTCAATATAGAATTCATACTCCCTCTTTAAGAGACCCGCACCCAGGCACTGAGGTCAAAAAAACACCTTCTACCTTATCACACTCTACTCCCTATCATGATTATATGGCTCAGCCTTCACCATCTCACATAATGAATCTATTTAGGACTTAGTGTCTTTGTGGCCTAAGAAAATACTGAGATTGTCACACAGAGATTGTTAGTATTGGGAACCAGGCTTATGACTTATTTCCCATAACAATCCAAATTCCTTATCATGCTGGTTTTATTCCAAAATTGAAGCTACCACGGGAATCTCAATATTTGTCTCTGTGTTTATTCATTTGCTTACTTTACCAATGAGTAAAAAGTGAATATTAGAACTTTTAAAATATTTATCTGTTTGATTATTAGTCATATTAAGCATTTCAAATGATGATCAGTTTCATTTCCTATTTTTGTTTCACCTTTTCACTTTATTTGAAAAATTCATTCATTGACTTTTCCCAGTTACATGTAAA
The DNA here is from genome assembly GCF_011100635.1 of Trichosurus vulpecula. Lineage (NCBI taxonomy): Eukaryota > Metazoa > Chordata > Mammalia > Diprotodontia > Phalangeridae > Trichosurus > Trichosurus vulpecula. Next base: position 136,650,068 of record NC_050581.1, read on the forward strand.
AACAATTTAAAAAAACGGTTTATAAAACTGGAAGTTCTAAATTCTCTCCCTTGCTTCATTCCCACCTCCCCTCATTGAGAAGGCAAGCAGTTCAATATACATTATATATGTGTGGTAATGAATAACACATCCATAATAGTAATGTTATGAAATAAAACTGACAAAAAACCTCCAAAAAATAAGGAATGTAAAAAAAAATATGCTTCAGTCTGTATTGAGAAACCATCAGTTCTTTCTCTGGGCATGGATATTATTCTTCATCACAGAACTTCAGGTTGTCTTTTATCATTGTATTGCTGAAAATAGCTAAGTCATTCACAGCTGTTCATCTTACTGAATTGTTGTTAATTTGTACACAGTGCATTTCACCTTACATTAGCCCATGCAAGTCTTTCTAAGTTTTTCTTAGAGTATCCTGCTCATCATTTCTTATAGTACAATAGTATTCCATCATAATCACATACCACAGCTTGTTCAGCCTTTTCTCAATTAAAATCCTCAATTTCTAATTAATTTTTAAACAATAAGTTTATTTAAACAACAAGATGTTTGACTTGAAGGGAAAACTATCTAGAACCAATTTCTTTATAGTAATTTATCCATACTGAGAGACAGAGAGTGCCCTACATGTAACATCCATGTAAAATAATTATAAAATCACCCTTGGTTTTACAATGATAAAAGAGTAACATTGAAATTATCCAAACAAAGTATGCAAGGATTTTTTGTGGGATTTTTGTTGTCATTTTTAAATAGTGAGAGCAAAATAACTTACTGGAATATAAAGATAAAAGTTGAATGAGCATGTCACTAATGAAGAAAAGGGATATTTTCACAGAACCAGTTTGTATTTTCCTCTCTCCATCTCCACTTGATGTTGATCAAAATATACCATTGTCCATTTAGTTAAGAAAATATGCAGTATGCCTGTGCACATACTCCAGTTACTTTATGTACAATAAAGGAATGAGGGAAGGTAATTAAAGAAGAGAGAAAACTATATTGCAGTAGTCAGGATGTGGATGAACCAAATCTTGATTTTCTAATTGTGAATGTATGATTTTCCTTGGGAGCATAGTCCTGGAGTAGAATTGTAGATTTGCTTTTTAGTAAAAGCCTCCTATCTGCTGCTTGGATATGTCAATTTTATCTTTATCCTCTATTTCCAACTGTGCAGTTGTGTCTGTTTCATTGATTGGTTGCCCATCAAATAAGAATCTGATCTGCTTCATTGACAAACCCTATTGTTCACAATGGGCTTGCATTAGTTTACTAAGTGGTATGTGTCTCTTTAACTTAAATTACACCACCAAATCATCTTGCCCTGCCACCTTCAGATTAGTGTAGCCATAGTTTTCAGTCTTGACTCCTTCCTTCACCTTTTTCTGGTCAATAGAGACAAGGGTCTCCTCAGATGCTGTTTAACAAAAGAGGCACCAGGATGGTCTGCTCCAAGGGAAGGGGGAAAGGGAGAAGCAGTAGTGGCAGGAGAAGGAGGAGGAGGAGGAGGAATATGATGGTCGTGATGGTGAGGAAGAGGAGGACAGTAAGGAGGAGTAGGTAGAGAAGTAGAAGAAGGAATAGGAGGAGAAGGAGTAGGAGGAAGATGAGACAGAAGAGAAGAGGAAGATCAATTTCTACTTCTTTGCCCCCCAAAATGAGCCACCATAAATATTTTTGTATGTATAAGTCCTTTTCCTTTTTTCATCTCTTTTGGGATACAAATCTAGTTGTGGTATTGCTAGGTCAAAGGGTATGCATGGTTTTATAACCCTTTGGGCTATACAGAAATTGCTCTAGAGAATGATTGATTCAGTTCACAATTCCACAAACGGTGCGTTAATATCATGTTTCCCATGCCCCCTCCAACATGTCATTTACCTATTTTGTCCTATTAGCCAATCTAATAGGTATGAAATAGTACCTCAGAATTGTTTTAATTTGTATTTCTCCAATCAATAGTGAGAGTATTTTTTATATGGCTATAGATAAATGACCTGAAAACTGATCATATCTTTTGATAATTTATTAGTTAGGGAATGGCTTTTATTTGTATAAATTTGACTCAGTTCTCCATATGTTTGAGAAATGAAGCCTTCATCAGAGAAACTTGCTTCAATTTTTTTCACACTTACTATGGCTAACTGTATTTTCTCCATCCTATCCCCCCCTCCCCTGTTTATTCTATTCTCTCTCTTCTTTTACCCTGTGCCTTCTCAAAAGTGTTCTGCTTCTGACTACTACCCACCCCCATCTGCCTTCCCTATCACCACTCCCTTCTCTTATCCCTTTCCCTTCCTACTTTCCTGATAGATTTCTGTACCCAATCAAGTGTGTGTGTTATTCCCTCTTTGAGCCAATTTTGATGAAAGTAAAGCTCACTCACACCCCTGTCACCTGCTCCCTCTCCCCCTCCATTGTAAAAGCTTTTTCTTTCCTCTTTTATGTAGGAAAATTTGCCACATTTGACCACTTCCTTTCCCTTTCTCCCAATACATTCCTCTCTTGTCCCTTAATTTCATTTTTTAAGATATCATCCCTTCATATTCAAGCCACACCTGTGCCCTTTGTCTATATATACTCTTAACTACCCTAATAATGAGAAATATCTTATGAATTACAAATATTATGTTTCTATGGAGTAATGTAAACAGTATAACCATATTAAGTTTCTTATGATTTCCCTTTCCTGTTTACCTTCTTATGCTTCTCTTGGGTCTTATTGTAACAACAATCTTGCTAACAACTGCTGTGGCTGTGTAAGACCAACAACAACCAGCACACAGAGGGCTACCAACACAGGTTCTTTGATCTGCTTTTCAAAGGAAAGCAACTTTAAGGGGTTAATAATCTCAGTGTAATCAAACATACATATATCATTCACTTAGTTCAGGGAGAAAAGATCCATCCCCTGAACTTCAAGGCAAATACAAACAGAAATTACAAACATCAACAGACAAACTTTGTCTGATTCAAATCACAATTCATAGTTACTGGAGAAGCACTGATATCTATCTATCTGTGTTACAAAGCCAGGGGGCCAGTTTCAGCAGCCTGCCCAGAGTCTTGTCACTCACATCCTTTCAACGAGTGTACCCCCAAAAGTCAAATACCAACCTCAGATCTTGTTTACCTGTCCCAGGGCCCTGGGGCACTTGAGGCTCACCCATTTAGACTATGAGACATCAGTGTGTGAAAGTTCCAACTACCAATCCCATATCATATACAATTCAATGATTCTTGATGGTCTTAATGTTGGAAAACATTCCAAGACAATATCCCACTTTACCAGCCCTATTCAAACAAAGAAGTGTGAAAAGTCCCATTTTGATTGCCGTTACACCTGCATATGAAAGTAAAATTTTCTACTCAGTTCTGGTCTTTTCATCAAGAATACTCGAAAGTCCTCTATCTCATTGAATATCTGTAACAACTCTTAAGGATTATGCTCAGTTTTGCTGGGTAGGTGATTCTTGGTTTTAATCCTAGTTCCTTTGCCCTCCAGAATACCATATTTCAAGCCCTCTGATTCTTTAACATAGAAGCTACTAAATCTTGTGCTAGCTTGACTGTGGCTCCACCATACTTCAGTTGTTTCTTTCTGGCTACTTGCAATGTTTTCTCCTTGACCTAGGAACTCTAGAATTTGGCTATAATGTTCCTGAAAGTTTTCACTTTGCTATCTCTTTCAGGGGGATTGGTGGATTCTTTCAGTTTCTATTTTACCCTCTGGTTGTATGATATCATGGCAGTTTTCCTTGATAAGTTCTTAAAAGATGACTTCTAGGTTCTTTTTTTTGACATTGGCTTTCAGTTAGTTCAATAATTTTTAAATTGTCTCTATTGGTTCTATTTTCTGGGTCAGCTCTTTTTCCAATGAGATATTTCACATTGTCTTTCATTTTTTTTTTTATTTTTTTTGGTTGTGTTTTATTGTTTTGTCATTTGTCATAAAGTCATTAGCTTCCATTTGGTCTATTCTAAATTTTAAAGAATTATTTTCTTCAGTGAGCCTTTGGACTTCCTTTTCCATTTGACCAATTCTGCTTTTTAAGGCATTCTTATTCTCATTGGTTTTTTTGGACCTCTTTCCTTGGAGTGAAACAAATTTCCATAATTTCACATAAATTCCATAATTTCATAATTGATTACAATCTGCTAAATAAAGCCTAAATCTTGACCCATCTTTTTATGGGTTCTGCTCCTCTAGAATTTTTTTAAAATTCATTTTTAAAGGAATTTGGAGGATTTGGGGGAGAGCATAGCTGAGTCTCTGCCTTTGCTCTGCCATCTTGGTTCTGCTACTCCCTTACATTTAAAAAAAAATCCTTTCACATTTGTCTATCAAACATTGGGACTGTAATAGGAGTTTTAAAAAATTCATATATATTTTAGATATTATTCTTTTATCTCACATTTTTTCATGTTTTTTTTTTCCATTTTGTCATTTCATTATTTCTTTTAGTTATATTTGTAATAGTGATTGCTCTGGCTCCTAATACCTGAAGGCCAGATTTGTTACATTTCACCCTTCCATTGAAGAGATTGGGTGATATTATTGTGTTTTCACAATTTCAGGGGTACCTAGAACTCTAGTTTCATTTTACAAATTATAGGAATATTTACTTCAAAGATATAGCAAAAATGAATACATAATTGTCCTTTCATGCACCTTGTGTGCATAATTCTTCCTATACCCTCTCAGTCTCTGAAGAAGGGAGGGTGATTAGGTCAACAGATTAACTGAGTTCCTGTATAATATTAGTCTCATTAAATTGCAAGTCCAAAACTTTGCTGGATTTGCCTCCAGAAACCCTGATTTCTCAGGGTTTCCCTTCTAGGCTGGTTGCAACATCTGGCCTATAATCCTGGCTGTATTATAGCTGTGGATAAATCTCTGGAGTATAGAGACTACATTCTCTAAAACTTTAATTGAAAAGCACAAATAAAAGAAGTTCAAAAAGGCCCAAAACAAAAAACTTCTCCTATTTCTCAGGGACACTAGGCCTAAAGGGAGGGCAAAATGCCCTTCCTTCCCCATACTATGAATGACTAAGACATTAAGTCCTTAATGGCACCAGAAAGAGAAAGCCACACTGTCCCAATCTGGTAGATTTAAAGATGCAGCTCATTCTGGCTACCAAATCCATAGAAAAAGACTATTCCTGCCCACACAGTAATGAATACTTTATTAATAAATAAATGAGCATTTATTAATCACCTAATATATACCAGATGCTATGCAAAATGTCAGGGATATAAAAAGAGGCAAAAGGCAGTCCTTGTCCTCTAGGAACTCACAATCCAGGTAGTTTGGCATATTAGGCCACAATAGTTTGTCATATTCAAGAAGAAAGTCCCTGGGATCTCCCACAGAGGCGCATCCATGTTAGGTGATCTTGGTATATGGTAAAGCTGCATGACATATTAACTACCTCACACAGAGAGGTCTCTACCATAAACCATTTAAGAATGATGAATGCTTTGTAAAAGTTCTCACATCATGAAGTAAAGTTCTTCACCATCAATTTTGCTTGTTTGTGATTTTTTATTTCAAATTTGGTATACTTGACATTATTGTTTATTTCATTTGCCATAGGAATTTAATTATAATTTTATACAATTATTTTAAAGATGTGTCTTGAGACTTCTTGGAATTTTAATAAATATGCTCATTATCATCATTTTAATATAGTGTTTTGAACCATCCATCAATATTGAATGTCTCTCCAAGTCAAGTATCCTTCTCATCATACTATGCTATACTCATATTAATAAAGAACGTTCTTTAAAACATTTTACATGAAAGAACATCATGTTTTATTGAATACTTTTAAACAGTTGGCATAATATATGATTTAAAATTTTATGATTATTTTGGTTTATTTTGTCTCTTTATATTGTTGCACTATATTTACTTGCCTAGTACAAATCCAATTAATAACAGTGAATTTTTTTATGTTACTGTAGACATTTTTGATAACATTTCATTTAATACTTTTAAATCTGGCTATTTATTGATGATACTGGTCTGCAATCAGAAAAATTAAGTGAGTTGAAAACCAATTGATGGTTGGAAAAATAGAGGTATCTCCCCCTTATACATGTCCCTTTTTTACTTTTTATTGGGATATCAGGGTCATATTAGACCTTAGGAAATAGTTTGGATAAACAGGTGTTCTTTCTCTATTTTCATAGATAGTTTGGGAAACAAAGTAGTTATCTGTCCCCTAAAGGTTTTTTGAAATAATTTCCTTATAAATTCAGTTTGAACTAGATTTGTTTGTGAAGGAAGGGATTATTTCACTTTTATTTTCCTCCCATTCTCTTTCTGATATCAGGTTGCTTATATTCTGTATTTCCCCTCACTCTTATTTGATTATTTGATGTTATGTGTCTGATAATCCATAAATTTCTTTTTTACTTTTGTTTACATATAAAAGAGCATAGTAGTTTCTGCTGATTTTATTTATTGCTTCTTTAATCATTGTGATGGCTACATTTTCTATTTCTGCCCTTCATTTAAAAAAAATTAATGAATAGGGTTCAGAGTAAATCATTTTGTTGTGGTTATAGTACAGGGTACATGAGAAGAGCATTAGACATTATGGTTCTTTTTTTTGGAATAACCAGAAATGTCAAGATTTGATAGACTATAATCAATTATGTAAGGCTCTTTATCAGTGATACGCCATGATCAAATCTATGCTTTGGGGAGATATGTTAGTAATACATAAAAGTGTACAGGTCAGTAGGTCAGTCAGTGAGCAAATATTCCTGAGAAAAGATATCTGATTAAAAACTCTTTGACTAGTATAGCTAGAAAATTTGAAAGAATCTCCATTAGGATTATAGATATAAGAATAGCAAAAGTTAAAAAAAGGTGGTATTTGTATCTGAGACATAGAAGAGGTAGAATTGATAGTAGTTGATTCCATGGAAAAACTAAGGGGAGAGAACTGTTAAAGATGAGAATGGGCTTTCAAGCCTCGATGGTGATGAAATTGAAAGAAATACAGAAGGAGGAATTTTAGGCGAAGGTCATAAATTTTGTTTTGACTGTGTTTTTAAGTGTGAAAACAACAACATAAAGAACAACAAACCCATTTATAATCTGGCAGAGTACTGATAAAAAAGTAGGTTGATTTACTGAATTGTTAACCTTTTTTTTTTGCTACTGTATGAATATAGCCACAAAGTATAAAGTAATTAATAGATCAGTCTGAGAAAAAATAATATTAGGAAATGATGAATTCTTGGAAAAAGGTCTTTTGGAGGACCTAGAAGAAAGGACACAGAGACTAGCAAAGTGCATATCATAATAGTATTGGAATCAGATCTTTCATAAATGATTATTTTAACTTAAAAAGAACATCTATATGGCTGTCATGATTCCTATATGAATTATTAATTCATTCAAGAGAGATATCCATTACTTGATAGGCTCTAATGACATTAGAAAAAACAAACACAAAAGCAGTGTTTGCCCTCTATGAGCTTATATTGTTTTGCATAAAGACTGGCCTTGATATAAATAAATTAATAGTTTCCAATCTATATTTTGATGACATATTTCTTGGAGTAAATGCCATTTTATCATTATGACATTACTGGGGGGAGAGAAATATTAGGAAATCCACTTAAGAATTCACTGTTGTAGGAAACTCCAATTAAGGAAACTCCCACTAAAAGTTTAGTTCAACACTTTCTCTGAAACTTATTGGTATAGACAATTGCTCAGAGAAGTAAGAGGTTAAGGAACTTCACACGATCAGAATATTTATTAGGGGCCAGAATTTAACCCAGGTCTCTATGTCTTCTAGTTTAGCTCTTTATTAAATCCACCATGATGACTCACCATGAGACACTGCTGACTATTTCCTCATTAACTGTTTTGTTTTTTTAAATTTCCATGCCATGAGCATTATTAGAAAGGTTAATTTAATGCAATAGTGGTACTACATATTGAAGAAAAAAGCTTGTGGGTCTTTTTGGAGAGAGAGGGAAGACTTCTTCCAAAACATTGTTTCAGTGGCAAACCAGTCTTTCAGAGACACAAAGTAGTAAAGAAGATTACAATATCTCCTAGAGAAGGGAACATCAAATTCCCTTTTGGCATCTCCACAGCCAAGTATAACATGTCTGCAAGAAGCTAAGCATCATCCCAGAAGTTAAATATAGATACAATTTGATTGCTTCATCATAATCTAATTTCAAGCCAATAAAAACATACTAGAATTATTAAAGCAAAATTTTATAATTCTAGGAGCAATATCGTATGTGTGTTTGCATGTATGTGCTTGTGCCAACTGTCTATATTTTCTATAATAACCATACCTGTACTCTGGACATGAGAAAAAAATAGGGTCATGTTTAACCTCCTATTTATTCTTACTCTCAAGCCAGTCAAATTCACAGTCATGCAACAACGGACTACGATGTAAGCTGAATTGTTTTCTAGAGCTAGCTGCATAAATGAAAGCCATAAGCATAAATAACATCAACCAAGAAGCAAAACAAAATGCCTCCTACTGTTCTGATTGGAATCAATTTGTAAATAGTTGCCACCAATCATAGTGAAGAAAGGGGGGGGAAGTCATTTCAAACAATTCAAATATTACATTTGCCCTTTTTGCTTTGAGAGATTTTTTGTGATTTCAGGCATTAATTCCTTTTGTGAATATTTAAATTTAATGGGGATATTTTAGTACCCACTATGGTTTCAATTAATAACTTCACTTAATTAGCATTTGTTAAATGATTTGAAGATGAAAGTGCTGTCTAACAGCTAAGAATTATTATAATTGAAATTGAAACTCACTCTTCCCAGAATATCAAGGTGGGTAAAAAAATCTAAGAATTGTTCTGCACTTATTATCTTCTGTGCCTCATAATATTAAAATCGTTATGTTCTCAAATATTTTTGACTTTTATTCTATTGATTCCCAAAAGCTGACTAAAGCAGTGTGGGAACTTTTCATCTTTGTATTAGCTAAATACAGGATTCACTTAGCTACTTAGCAATTCTAACTGTAATAGTATAGACTGTTCTAGTACTTTCATTTAGTGTCTTTAATTCCTGATCTTATATGATCTCTCCCTGTATTCCCAACTGATTGTTTTTGGAAACTTCTGGGAGACTGACAGAAATATCCAGATGCTGTGCACACCTGAATGATGAGAGAGAGAGAGAGAGAGAGAGAGAGAGAGAGAGAGAGAGAGAGAGAGAGAGAGAGAGAGAGAGAGAAGGAGAGAGAGAGAGAGAGAGAGAGAGAGAGAGAGAGAGAGAGAGAGAGAGAGAGAGAGAGAGAGAGAGAGAGGGGAAGGAAGGAAGGAAAGGAGGGAAGGGAGAAAGGAAAGGAAAAGATGAGAAAATGAAGAAAGTTGCATATACATATAGAAAGCATACTATAGAACTGCTCACTTGACTTATGATTTTAACATTTAGGGAAACTAATTTTTGTTATATACAAGGTGCATGCAATTTAGAATCTTCAAGAGTTACTTGAAATGCTGAGGCTATGCATGTTGTCATGGTGAAATCCCCAGCATGATTTAGGGCCTGTACTCTGTACTAAGTCTTCTTAATGCCAAGATTAGACCTTCATTCACTATGTTTTGGCTACTTACTAGGTGTGTGAACCTGTTCAAGTCATTTAAACTCCCTTTGCTTCAGTTTTTTCATCTGTAAAATGGGTAGCAATGCGTGCCTCACAGAGTTGTTATGAGGATTGAATTAAATAATACAAAAAAATGTTTTTCAGATCTGAAATTACATAAAATTCTGGTTGTTATTAATACTTTACCATATCATAGTGTTTCTTTTGATCATAGAATATATGTATATAAGTATGCATGTGTATATATACACATACATATATACACACATGCATATGCATATATGCATGCATGTATATATTCACACATATATCCTACTATATACATACATCCTTTTATTTATATATGTGTGTGATATGTGTTATATAACCATCATGATTCAAAATTGGAAGGGATGTCAAAAGTAAACTAGTCTAATCTTTGCCCGATCAGTTTCCTGTTTCCTAATAAGGTTTTTCTTGAAGATCCTACATTTATCTAAACTAAACCAAAGCAGTGGCAATCAAGAGGACATTTGCACATGCCTGGTTCAGGACAAAAGAACTTCATAGATCTCCAAGAGTCAGTCAACAAACATTTAATAATAACAAATATAATAACAAACATTTAATAATAAAAATACTATGTTCCAGGCACAGGGCTAAGTGCTTTGGATAAAAAGAATGGTTTTTATCTTTGTTTTAGTCTTCAAATATCTAGGTCCATAAAATATTATAATATATAAAAGAGTATTCAAAGATAATCTGATAACTAAAGGCATTAGTGCTTTGGGGAATCAAAAAAAGTCCCCTGCAAATACTCACATTTGAACTAAATTTTGACAAAGAGCTAAACAATGCAGACAGTGGTGGCAGAGCATTTCTGGCATAAAGGCCGACTAGTGTAAATACTTAAAGACAGAAGAAGATGTTTGAGGAACATCAAATGGGACAGTGTAGCTAGAATGCAAGGCATATAAAGAACAGTAACTTGAAAGAAGGCTGGAGATGTAGGAAGAGGGCAGGTTATGAAGAGTCTTAAGTGCCGGAGATATTTATATTTAATGCTAGAGGGAATAGGGTGGAATTTTAGTGAAGGTGATATAATCAATTCCATGTTTTCTAAAAAAAATCATCTTGGATAAGTGGAGAATAGATTAGAGGAGTAAGGTAAGATTTGAGAAAGAGGGTTCAGTTAGAAGGCTTTTAAAATAATCCAGGTAAGAGGGAATGAGAGCCTAAACTAGGGCTGAGCTGTATGAGAGCAGATTGAAAAAAATGAGATTGGCAATAGATTGGATATGTAGCTGCAGTGAAAATGAGGAATCAAGGTTAACTTTGAAGTTGGGGGGCTCATCTGAAAGAAACATCATAGTGTCCTCAACATTGATTAGAAAACTCCATAACAAAAGAATGGTTTGAAGGCAATAAAATGAGTTCTGGTTTCCCTATGTCATATTTGAAATGAGTTTATGATCTGCAGTTTGAGATGTCCAAGAGGCAATTGGTGGTGCTTGACAGTGGTTTAGCAGAGACTACATTTTGATCAATAACTGTAGAAATCATCTGTATAGAGATAATAATGAAATCCATGGGAGCTTATGAGATTACCAAAGGGAAGTGAATAAATGGAAAAGATATGGAGGTCTAGAACACAGCCTTGGGGGAACCCCAGAGTTAAAAGTTGTGACATAGAAAAAGAACCATCAAAGAAGATTAAGTAGTTGTCAGACAGATGTTAGAACCAAGAGAAAGCAATATCACTAAGACCTAGAGAGTGGCAAGTAACCAGGAAAAGGGGGATTCACAGTGTCCGTGAGACAAAGAGTGTGAGGACAGAAAAAAGGTCCTCAAATTTCATAATGAAGAGAACGTTGGCAACTTTGAATGTTGTTTGTATGTCAGATTGAATATGGTTTAGAAAAGTGAAAGAAATCTAACTATTAAATGTATATGGCTTTCTCAAGCAGTTTAGACAAGAAGAGGAGGAGAAATATAGTAATATTGTTAGAAGAAATGATTGTTTGGATAAAGTAAGGGAGTTTTATTTATTTTTGTTTTGTTTTATTAGGAAAGGGAAAATATGTTCATGTTTGTAGGCTTGAGGGGAAAGACCAACAGATAGGGTAAGGTTAAGGATTCAAAGTTGGGAGAGTGATAGTGAGGGCAATTTAATGTAGAAGCCAAGAGGAGATAGAATCAAGCATGCATGCAAAGGGATTTGTTTTGGCAAGAAAAAAGGTTACCTCTTCATCAAAGATCTCAGTGAAGGAGGAGATGTGAAGGAAGATGCCTGAGGGATGTAATAAAGTAGAGGAGAAGAGAGAGTGAATGTCATCAATATTTTTCATAGTATTTAAGAAAAGGACCTCAGCTCAGAGGGTGAGGTTTACTGAGAAGAGATGAGAAGATTTAGCATAGTTGCTATGGAGAGTGAGAGAGAGAATCAACTAGGGAGGAATAGAACTTTTGCCTTTGATACAGTGAGGGTTTAGGTGGAATTAGATAGTGTAGATTTGCAGTGGGCGCAGTCAGCAGGAGGACAGGTTTATTGGTAGCAGTAGCTCTCTTAGTTCCCAGATAGTATCAGGAGTGGGGAAAAAATGCAGTTAATAGCTGTAAACTGAGGACAGAGAGATTTGGAAGTGGGCTCTGATTTCTGATCCAATCTTAAGTTGGTATTTCCTTTCCATTAAGAGTTTAAGAGGAAGTGTGTGTCAGGAGTGAATAAAATGACAATCACAAAGATTTAATAATCAACTATCATTTATATTGTACAAAGTAATATGGTAGGTGTCCCAGATGCTGAAAAACTAGTATCCACCTTCAAATGGCTTACATTTTCCTTCTGTATCATCTCTATCATTGATGATATTTCCTCCCACTTTCAGATCTATATCCCTATTTCTTGTGCTTCATCACCTTACCTGTAGTATTGCAGTTGCTTCATATTGAACTCCCTGTTATTATTTCTTCCTTTTCCTATATCTTTCACCTAAATGCCAAATTCTTATTGCTTAGAAACACATATGATCATATTCTTCCCCGATCATGAGTCTCCCACAACTCCCTATTGTCTTAATGTTAAAATGTAAATTCCTTAGTTTGACATTTAAAGTTCTTCAAAAATGGAACCTGTCTCAAATATAATTTTACAGAATTATTTAACATTGCTTCCTCATATGTACCCATGCTCGAATAAAAATGAACGACTCGTTATTCACTCAAGTAGGCATTTCACCTTGATGTCTTTATAGAGGCTATCCCATATATCTAGAATACAATATATCCTTGTTTCTGCCTCTTAGACTTCCTAGTTTCCTTCAAGATTTAAGTTATTTGTCTTTTGGAAAGTCTTTTTATTTCTGTATTAGTTGTTTTTTTTTTCTACCTGAATTCTTTTGTATTTTGTAGTTATCTTCATGTATGTTGCATCCTCCAGCAGAATATCAGATTCTGAAGTGTTTGCATTTTGAATTGTATGCTATCACTTAGATCACCACATTTGGGTTGGAGAAGAGAGAATGAGGGTTTTAGATATGAAATTTCACCATACAGGAAACTTCCAGCATGGAAATCCCACCTGGTTCACACTGGCAACCTATTTTTGATATATTCTTAGAAATGTTCTGAGGGGACTGAGAGGCTACATGACTTGAGTCCAATCACAAAGCTAGTATGTGTCAGAGGCAATACTTGAACATTGGTTATCCCGAATCCAACCTTAGCCCTCTTTCCACTATGTCACACTTCCTTGTCCATAGCATCAATTTAACAGAGATTTAGAGGTAGAAAAAACCAGAGAGGCCGTCTAGTCTAATCCCCTGATTTTATAAGTAAAGAAATTAAGAGGGTGGAGCTAAGACAGGGGAGTGAAAACAGGGATGCACCTGAGCTCTCTCACAAATTCTTTCAGACACCTCTTGAGAAGTGAAACTGAACAGATTTGAGAGAGGTAGAATCCGCTAGGACACAGAGTGCAGCAGATTTCCAAGGCAGGAGAGTCCTGAAAGAGAGAGATCCATTGTACTCAGCTGGGAGAGTGTTGTGCACGCGGAACCATCACTGATCATACTGGAGCACCATGCCAGAACAGGAGCAGACACAGCCTGCTGGCTGCGGTGGTGATCCCCAGGTCTCTCAGCACAGGACAAGAGTCTGTTGGAGCTAGGTGGGACAGAAGCTCAGCACCTGTGGCAACAGAAGCAGCTATTTCTGGAGCTATCAGCCCACAGTCTAAAGGTTTGAAACTCACCTTCTTGAACTTCTGGGAACCATGTTGATCCAGTAAACTCTAAGAGCTTTTATCCCTCCCTTGAATAACCCAGGGAATACTACCCTAGGAGAAACCCTGGAATAGAGGAGCCAGAAGGGGTGGGGTTCAGTAGTCTTTTATCTTGGGAAGCTTGGGAGACCCCCTCTTTTGGTGAAGGAAGGAGACCAGTGCAGGAAGGGAGGCATCCTAAGGAGTCCCACCTTGGCAGACCAGTGGAAGTTCCTGAGAACCAGGGAGGTGGAGCCAGCAAGTGCTAACACCAGGACCCCAGGAATGCCTTTGCACAGCCAGGTGAATTGGCAGACACCAGCACAGACCAATGGCTGAGACCACCCATGTTACATAGCATGTAGCCCTAGGAAAAGAGGAGACCTCCAGGAGCCAGACCACCCCTCCTCCACACCCCATGCTGTGACTCCCTAGGGAAACTCAGAAAAACTTCACCTGGCCTCGGTCCTTGACACATACCAGCCAGCTTTAGCTCAGCATCAGTTGAGCTGCAGCAGTACATAGCTTCTAGCTGACAAAACCATAGGCCACAGCATACAAAGTCAGTAATCAGACCCCCTAGCTTTCATCACAAGAAGCTTGGGACAGAGCCCTCTGGGTCCCAGAAGCAGAGATCCACTTAAAAAGCCAGGAAAAATCAACCACCATGAAGAAGAAAGCAAGAAAAGTAAAAGACCATTGAATAATAATATGGGGACAGAGAAGATCAAAATAAGAATTCAGAAGAGGACAGCCTTGACACTATGTCCACTTGTGAAACCTCCAAAAGGAACGTGATCTGGTCTCAAGACCAAAAAAAGCATTCTGGAAGAGCCCAATGAAGATGTTAAAAGCCAAATTAGAGGGGTGAAAGAAAGATTACAGAATCTAAGAGGAAAGTCTCCTTGAAAAGTAAAATTGCCCAAATGGAAAGAAAGATGCAGAAGCTATCTGAAGAAAATAATTTGTCAAAAACTAGAATTGGGCAAGTAGAAGCTAATGACTCTATGGGGCATGAGGAATCAGTCAAACAAAATATAAAGGATGAAAAAATTGAATAAAATATAAAATATCTAATTGGAAAAAAATGACTTACATGGAAAATAGATCCAGGAGAGACAATTTAAGAATTATTGGTCTTCTGGAAAGATATGATAAAAAAAAGAGCATGGGCAGTATCCTCCAAGAAATCATCAAGGAAAATTTATGTGAGGTCCTAGAAACAGAGGGTAAAATAGTCATCAAAAGAATCCACCAATCACCCCTTGAAAAAGATCCCAAATTGAAAACTCTAAGGAATATTGTAGCCAAATTCCAGAATTATCAGGTCAAGGAGAAAATACTGCAATCAGCCATTTTGAAATTTTGAAACAATTCAAATAACGTGGAACTACAGTCAGGATCTCACAGGATCTTGCAGCTTCTACATTAAAGTATCAGAGGGACTGGAATATGATATTCTGAAAGGCAAAGTATCTTGGATTACAACAAAGGATCAACTATCCAGCAAAATTGAACGTAATCTTTCAGGTAAGGAGTGAAATAAGGAAATTCCAGACCTTCCTGATGAAAAAGACAGAGCTCAATGGAAAAGTTGATCTTCAAATACAAGACTCCAGAGAGGCATAAAAAGGTAAACAGGGAAGAGAAACTACAAAAAAGAAAAAAAAAAACTCTTGTTATTCAGCAAGGGCAAACTGCATCCCTATATGGGAGGATGATATTTGATAATTTTGAAAATGGTATACTTAGTATGACATATAAAAGGGATATACATAGACAGAGGGTGTGGGTATAAATCAACTGATGTGATGATAAAAAACTTAAGGGATGAAAAGGGATTGTAATGGGAGAAGGGATAAGAAGGATGTAGAAAACAGTTAATTATATCACATGAAGAGGTACAAAACATATTATACTAGAAGGAAAGAAGGGAAGGAGAAGAGCAGTGTTTGAGCTTTACTCTCCTTGTTTTTGGTTCATGCAGAGAATACTATATTCTGTTAAGTATAGAAATCAAACTTGCCCTACAGGCAGTAGGAGGGGAAAGGCCAAAGAAAAGGGGGGGGCATGGTTAGAAGGGAGGGAAGAAGTAGTAAGGGAAAAGCGTAAGATAAGGGGAGTGCTGAAAGAGAGGGAATATGGACGGAGGTGGTTGTCAAAAGCATAACACTTTTGAGGAGGGCAAGGGGGAAGGGAGAAATAAAAACATAAATGGAGGGGGAAATGGGATGGAAAAAGAGACACAGATAGTAATCCTAACTGTGAATGTGAGGGAATGAACTCTCCCATAAGGAATAGGTATAGAGCAGAATAGATTAAAAACCAAAATCCTACTATATGTTGTTTACAAGAAATACATTTGAAACACAGTTTAGGTATAAAAACTGATACCATAAGCAATTCAGGAGAGCAAAGAATAGTTTATCTGTCAGATTTATAGAGAAGGGAAGAGTTATGACCAGACAAGAGATATAGAGCATTACATAATGCAAAATGGATAATTTTGATTATGTTAAATTGAAAAGTTTTTGTACAAACAAAGCCAATGCAACAAAGATTAGGAGGGAAGCAGAAAATTGGTACAGAATTTTTACAACCAGTGTCTCTGATAAAGGACTCATCTCTAAAATATATAGGGAAATGAGTCAAATTTATAGGAATGCAAATCATTCTCCAATTCATACATGGTGAAAGGATATGAACGGGCAATTTTCAGAGGAAGAAATTAAAGATATCTATAGTCATATTGAAAAATTCTCTGAATGGCTATTGATTGGTTAAATGCAAATCAAAACAACTCTTAGGTACCATATCTCTCGTGTTAGACTAGCCAACATGACAAAATAGGAAAATGATAAATGCTGGAGAGGATGTGGGAAATTTGGAACACTGTGCCATTGTTGGTGGAGTTTGAACTGATCCAGTCATTCTGAAGAGCAATTTGGAACTATGCCCAAATGGCTATAAAAAAGTTTGAACCCATTGACCCAGCTATACCACTTCTAGGGCTGTGTCCCAAAGAGATCACACAAGTGGGAAAGGGACCTATATGTACCAAAATATTTATAGCAGCTCTTTTTGTGGTGGCAAAGAATTGAAATTCAAGGGAATGCCCATCAATTGGAGAATAACTAAATGGGTTGTGGTATATGAATATAAGAGAATAATATTGTGCCAGGAGAAATGAGGAGCAGATGGATTTCATAATAGTCTGGAAAGACTCATATGATCTGTTACTGAGTGAGGGGAGCAGAACCAGGAGAAAAGTATACATGTTACAGACTCATGGTATCTGTAATAACTAACTTTGATACACTTGTCTCTTTTCAGCAATACTAGGTTCAAAGACAGCTCCATGAGAATCATGATGGAAAAAGCTATCTTCATCCAGAGAAAGAATTGTGGAGTCTGAATGCAGACTGAGGCAAACTATTTGCTCTCTTTTTTTCCTTCTTTTTTTGGTTTTATTTCTTCTTTCTCATGATTCATTCCATTGGTTATAATTCCTCTTTACTACTTAACTATTGTGTAAATAAGTTTAATGTGAAGGTATATGTAGGACCTATATCATATTACATGCTGTCTTGGGGGGTGGAGAGGGAGAAGGAGAAAATTTGGAACTCAAAAACTTGTGGAACTGAGTGTTGTAAACTAAAAATTAAAAAAAATAAAAAAAGAAACTAAAACCAAGGGATACTCATTGAATTGTCCCAAAGATTCAGAGGCAGGATATGAACCTTGCACATAATAGGTAAGTAACAATCATTGAAGAATTGAATGAAATTGAGATGAGACCAGATATATCACGTTTACCTCTAGGTATTTTTCAAGTACATTCAATATTCACTTCCAAACAACAGAGTTCTAAAGTCCTCAAATATCATCAAAATTTTAACACTGATATTACTAGTCTGTAATTTAAAAAAAAATGTACATTTCAGCTGTACTGGGAGCAGGGAGGAGGCAGAAAAATAGACCTAATTATAAAATGTAAAATCAGAAACAAAGAACAATGTCCATAAAATAACATTTTGTAGTTTGGCACTGATTACTGATGCCTGAGTGGCCATTGACTTAATTATAATATTATAAATTCATAAGCAGACCCTTTCAGAAAAGACATTGGAGTATGCCCTAAGGAAAATGGTACTGAGCAGAAGACTGCTTATCCTGGAATGTCTCAGTAGAGAAGCCATTAATTTGTGAATATAGGGCTCAATTTGCAATTATTTTCTGTCTTTCTTGATGAAGGTGACTTCCTTGAGACTCTTCTATCTTCTTAACATGTCTCCATCCAGTCATTTTAATAATGCATTTCCAAGAAGAAAGGAGCTCAGACTTTTAGCTTCTGCATTGGTAATCAAGTGCATAATGATCTACTGACTTAGAGACATCTTCATATGATACCATATAGATGAACAATCAAGAACAGAATGGCTCCTAATGGATGAAGTGTGCTTTACATTTAATCATTTATGAATGCGTAATACCTTGGAGAAAAAAAAAAAACTCATTTGTTTTGAAACTTAAGTATAAAACACATTGCCTAAAGCACATTTTAAGCCTAAATACTTCTCTCTTTTCTGTATGCTGTTAATGCTAGGTTGTTATGGTTGTTTCTGCACAATGCCTTGGAATTAAAACATTGCACTGAAGTTTTGTAGTCAAATGAGATTGACAAAGGAGGAATTGTAGAGACAGAAGGAGAAGGCCAAAGCAGACCCTTAGGTAATGAATACGTTCTTTGTTTGGGGGGGTGGTAATAAAATGTCAGTAGACACAGAATAAGATCACATAGGGTGGTAGGAAGAACCAGCGCAATGTGCTAGAATCTGATTGCAAGGGATGAAGAGGGGAATAGGTAGGCATAAAGTTGAGAAATAAGGGGTAAAACCATTCATTCAATTGAGGATCTTGGGATTAAAAAAGATGAAACGGCCACAGTTGGATGGATTAAAAAGGTCAAGTTTTGTTTTGTTTTATTTTATCTTAATATTAGAAAAACCTAAGTATTGGACAAGAATGAATGAATTTTTAATAAGTCAAGAATGCCCCCAGACCATTTATGGTAGGAGGGTTATCAAAAATTATAGCCATGATTCTTACAGAATGAAAAACCCTAGGCTGATTTCCATCTGCATTGATGGGAAGTTTTTTCCATGGAGGAGATCACAGATCCTCTGAAGCAAATCCAAATCCTAGGGAGAACCTGCATAGATTGGAAAACAGCTCATCAACAAAGGGTAAGGATGTCTGATTGATGTAGACATTTGAGAGAGCAAGATGTCAGAGTGAACAGGATGGAAGGGAAGCCAAGCAACAGATGAAAATTTTGTTTATTTCTTTTATTAGGTAATATGGATACTGAGTTTAATAAGAATTGCTACCTTCTGATTTTAAAAGTCTAATATGTTGTATTTTGAAATAGTGCATATATGTTTAATATCAATCTCCCTCAATCTGTTGGATTCTTCTCTGCTGCATGTAAGCATGCCCATGAATCCCATCCCTGTGCGATTAAAACAAAACAAACCCTCACTTCATGTTCCCATCTGCAGTATTTCTATCTCCCTTTCCTTTTGTTGCTAAACTCCTTGAGAAAACCATCTATACCCAGCACCTCTAATTCTCTTCTAAGTCCTCTGTAATGTCATTCAATCTCATCATTCAATTAATAATTACCTCCCCAAAATTAGCAATTATAATTACTTATAGGAAAGATGTGAAACCAAGAGGGAATACAGGCTGGGACCCATCTGAACTCTCTCAACATTCCCCTACAAAAAATTTAAAATAATCCCTCAAATCAAATTTTGGAATGACAGAGCCAACAGAAGGTCAGAGGGAGACATTTCTCTAGCCTACACCAACTAGAAGGTTTGAAGGAGAGTTCTTTAACACTAAGGTGGGTGAGGTGCTGAACATGAGCAGTGGCCAATGGATACAGCCACAACAGCAACATCAGAAGCAGATTTGAGAATTCTCAGCCCAGAGACTTGAAAGGGGTTGGTCAACTGGTCAGAAAGAGGTTTTAAGGGACCCTTTCTGGCATGAGGTGTTGCTGGCACTGATTGGTGTACTGTTAATGTATTTTTGCTTAACTTGAAGATTCTCCCACCCATTAATAGGCCCATGTGACCTGCTTAAATCACACGGAAGCCTGAATCACATGTGGTGGGAGGAATTTGCTGAACAGGTGGAGCAGAAGGTTGGTAAGAGCAGTTAAAGTTGAGGGAGAGGGAGGAAGCACCTTGCTGTGAGTGTTTGTTTGTGGGAAGGCCTTACCAGTGGGAGGGCTTGGGGATGGTGGTACCCCTGGCATTGTTATTATGTATGGATTTCTTTCTTGTGATGGATATGGCTTTCTGGTATTGGAATTTGGCTTTCTGGTGTCTGAATAAATATTTTGGTTCTGTTTTCCCTATAGCAAGTCTGTTATATTTTGTGATTCAGAACTACACCATCATATTTGTAGTTGCTGTCAGTCCTGTGAATATTGTGTTGGAGATGCAATTGGCAACTCTGTTTTCTCTAAATATTTCTGGGTTGCAGTTCCAGGATAAAAAGGAGCACTTGTGATCAGTCACTAGGGGGCAGGTAGCCTGGTCACATTTTTAGGACCAATAGTATTGCTAGCACTTGTGGCTACAGGGGAATAGAAGCCCTTCCTGGGGGGAAGAAAAAGAAAACAAAAACAAACAAAAAACAAACAAAAAAAACTCTTAGAATATACACAAGGAGAGCAAAGACCACCTTTCCACCTTGGAAACACTGAAAAATTTCAGACCATCAGAATGAACTAGTTATAAACACAGAGGCATGAAAAAGTCTTAAGGTTGTCACAGTGCCTCCCCAGCTCCAGATGAGCAGAGCCTAACTCAAATATAAAGTTTAAAATGAAGAAACAGGCTGAGTAAATTAAGAAACAACAAAAGTAACTTGATTACAGAATGATGCTACTGTGATAGGGAAGACCAAGGCATCAACTCAGAAGAAAACAATGCGAAAACTACTTCAAGCAAAACATCAAAGAAAAATGTTAATTGGATCCAACCCTAAGTAAATTTTTTAGAAGAGTTAAAGAAATAGATAAGAGTGGAAGCACAACCTTGGGAAAAGAAAAGTGAATGATGGAAGAAAAATATGAAAAGATAGTTAACAGTTTGTTAAAAGAAGCAAAAAGAATATTAAAGAAAATACCAACTTAAAAAAGAGAATTGACCAAATGGCAAAAGAGACAAAAAAGTAAAAAAGGAACTCCTTTAAAGGAAAATGGGCCAAATGGAAAAAAAGAAAGTGCCAAAATTTACTGAAGAAAACAACTTTTTAAAAAGTAGAATTAGCCAAATGGAAAAAAGAAGTACAAATGCTCATTGAAGAAAATAATTCCTTAAAAAAATAGAATTGGGCAAGTGAAACTAATGACACCATGAGACTTAAAAAAACAATAAAACAGTGTCGAAAGAATTTTTTTTTTTTAAAAATAGAAGAAAATGTAAAATGTCTCATTAGAGAAACCCCTGAGAGGGTAGAGCCAAGACGGCGGCTTAAAAACAGGTATTTGCTTAACTTCTCCCCCAAATCCCTCTAAACACCTGTAAAAAATGAATGCCATGATGAAAAAAAAAAAAGCCTGGGCATTATCTTCCAAGAAATCCTAAAGAAAACTGCTCTGAGGTTCTAGAAAGCATAATTTTTCAGGCAAAGATATGGACATTCAATGAAATAAGAGAATTCTAGATATTCCTGATGAAAAGACCACAGCTCAGTGGAAAATTTGATCTTCAAATACAAAACTCAAGAGAGACATAAATAGGTTAACGGGGAAAAAACCTTGTTAATCAATAAGGGCAAACTGTTTCTGTCCATATATAGGATTATGTTGTTTTATATGTTTTATATATATGTCAATCTTGAGAATAGTACAATTACTATGACAATTGAAAGGGATATACATAGATTGTGGATGTCAGTATAAAATAATTGATATAGATAGATATAGATATTGATATAGATACATAGAGGGCACAAGGTGAGTTTAATATGAAAGGATGATATCTAAAAAAATTAAGGGGTGAGAGCAGGACATATTGGGAGAAGAAGAAGGGAGACATAGAATGGGGTAAATTATCTCACACAAATGTGGCAAGAAAAAGCTGTTGTAATGTAAGGGAAGAGGGGGTAGGTGAAAGGGAATGAGTGAATCTTGCTCTCATCAGATTTCTCTTAAGGAGGGAATAGCATACACACTCAATTGGGTATCTGAACCTACTGGAATGTAGGGGGAAGGAGATAAGGGGGGCATGATAGAAAAGAGGGCAGATTGAGGGATGAGGTAGTCAAAAGCAAACACTTTCGAAAAGGAACAGGGTCAAGGGAGAAAAGTGAATAAAGGGGGACTGGATAGGATGCAGGAAAATATAGTCTTTCACAACACTAATATTGTGGAAGTGGTGGTTTTGCATAATGATACATGTGTGGTGTACATTGAATTGCTTGCCTTCTTAAGGAGGGTGGGTGGGCAGGGAAGAAGAGAGAGAAGGTGGAACTCAAAGTTCTAAAAAATTTGTAAAAAGAAAGTTGCTTTTACATGCAACTTAGAAATAAAATATACAGGCAATGGGGTATAGAAATCTATCTTGCCCTGCTAGAAAATAAGGCGAAAGGGAATCTGGGGGGCAGGGTGGTTTGATAGAAGGGAAGGCAGAGTTGGGAAAGGGGCAATCAGAATTTATGCCATCTTAGGGTGTGGGGTATTGAGATGGGGAGAAAATTTGTAACTCAAAATCTTGTGGAAATCAGTGTTGAAAACTAAAATATTAAATAAAAATAAATAAAAATACCTGAGCTTTCAAAATGCATTGAGGAGAGATTATTTTAAAATGATGTGACTAAATAAAAGCAGTGATCAATAAAAAAATGAATGAATGAATAAATAAATAAAGAGCCTAGACATCATATTTCCAGAAATTATAACAAAAACTACCTTGATATTCTAGAATCAGAGGGTAAAATATAAATTGAAAGAATCCACCTGTCACTTTCTGAAAGATATCTCTCTCTCTCTCTCTCTCTCTCTCTGTGTGTGTGTGTGTGTGTGTATGTGTGTTTGTGTCTCTCTGTCTCTGCGCTCTATCTCTGTCTGTCTCTGTCTCACTCTGTCTCTCTCTCTCTCTCTCTCTCTCTCACACACACACACACACACACACACACACACACACACACACACCACATCACATCACAGGAATATTGTAACCAGATTCCAGAACTCCCAGATCAAGAACAGCCAGAAAGAAATATGAAATATCATGAAGCCACAGTGAGAATCACGCAAGATTTAATATCTTCCATGCAAAAGCTGAGGGATTGGAATATAATATTCCAAAGGGAAAAGGAGGTAGGACTTCAACCAAGAATTCCCTATCCAGAAAAACTGAGCATAATCCTTCAGTGAAAAAGTGTATTTAATAAAATAGAGAACTTTTAACCATTCCTGATGAAAACACTGGAGCTGAATAGAATATTCATTCTTTAAATAGAAGACTCGAGAGAAGTATAAAAAGGTGATGAGTAAAGAACAGATCATTGTCCCTCTATTATGCTCCTCCCCAAAGCCTCATAATACAGGGCCCAATAACAGATCCTAGAACAGAGGAGCCAGCTGAAAGACAGGGTGAAATTGTCTTTTGATCCAGGAGACTTAGAGAATTGGTAAATCAGGTCCTTATCACTCAGGCAAAAGGAGAGCACAGTCTAGGACAAGAAGCATTCCAATAAACACAGTAGGCTCCTCCTCAGCAAACCAGAAGGAGATCCTAAGTCCCAGAGCAGTGGGGCATGTAAACAACAACAACCAGCCCCCCGCCCAACACACACATGTGTTACCACAGCCATGGGAACTGGCAAACTCCAGCTCAAAGAACCACCATGTGTACCAGGGCAGCCCCAGGCAGGCAGATTTCTTCTGGCAGCTTGATTTTCCCATGCTTCCAGCCATGGGCAGGTAGGTGTCCTCTACCAGCAGACCTTCCTGAAATTCAGTTCATCTCCAGGGAAGTGCCTTCATCACATGCCAGGCAACTCCACTAGGACCCTAGATCAGCACCAGGTAAGTTGGCAGACAACTACAACCTCTAGCAGCCAGCCCTTGAGGCCCCAGGGCACAAAGCTAGTGGCCAGTCCCCTGGACCTCACCACAAGAATCTTGGGGCAGTGCCCATTGTACCTCAAAAGCAGAAGGCAACTTTAATAGCCAGGAAATAGGCAAACAAGATGAGCAAAAAGCAAAAATGAACACTCACTATAGACTCTTCTAATACCAATGTTATTTGCAGCTACTGTGGCTGTGTAAGGCCAGTAACACCAGCACACAGAAGGGCTGCTAACACAGGTTCTTTGATCTGTTTTTCTAAGGAAAGCAACTTTAATTAAACATAAATATATCATTCACTTAGTTCATGGGGGAAACTCAGCACCCTGAACTTCAGAGAAAACACAAACAGAAATTACAAGTAGAAATTATATAAACAGAGCAAAATAACACAAATCAGCACACAGGCTTCTGGCTGCCTGTCTAAGACATTATATACATGGTTACCAAGGAGAGAAGCGCCAACATCTGGGTTTTTCCAAAGCCAGGGGACTCCATCACCGACCCAGAATCTCATCCGGTCAAATCACAGGACACTCTCCCAGTGAGTGAACCCCAAGCAAAATGCTAACCTCAGAGTATATATACACTTCTTCAGGGTCAAATGGTGTCACAATCATGCAACTCAAACCCATGTGACCTAAGCCTTCCTGTGACTTAAGCAGGTCATCAAAGACTCCCAATTCAATCCAGGACTTGATTGAAACAAAGGCAAGACTAAAAGGCACTTGACTGTGTTAGTCCTGAGAAGCACTTCAAAACAAAATACAACAAATTTCCACTTTATTTGTCATTACAACTCTTTTTATCGGGACGGGGAAGGTCAAAACACAAACTCAGAAGAGGGCAATATTGTCAACATACCTACATCTGAAACATCAAAGAGGAACATGAACTTGTCTAAAGCCCCAAAATCTTTCTTGGAAGAGCTCAAGAAAGATTTTTTTTTTTACTTTCATTAATCAATAAACATTTATTAAATGCCTACCATGTGCCAGGCACTGTGCTAAGCACCCAGGATACAAAAAAAGCAAAAGACATTCCCTGCTCTGGAGGAGTTTACTATCTGAAACAATATGCAAACAAATGTAGACAGAATAAATAGGAAATAATTAAGAGAAGGAAGGCACTGGAATTAAGAGGGGTTGGGTAAGACTTCCTGTAGAAGGTGGGATTTTAGCTGGTACTTAAAGGAAGACAGGAAGGTCAGTAGTTGGAGTGGAGGAATAATACAATTCCATTCATGGGGGTCAGCCAGAGAAAATAGTCAGAGCCAAGAGATGGAGCATCTTGTTCGTGGAATAGCCAGGGAGCCTGTATCACTCATTCATTAAGTATACTGGAAGGGTATGGTGGGAGGTGGGTGGTTATGAAGGGTTTTGAATGCAAAAAAGAGCATTTTGTATTTGATCCTGGAGGCAAAAGGGAACCTCTGGAGTTTATTGAGTTGGGGGTGGGATGAGTATGGGGGTGGGGGTGACATGATCAGATTTGTGCTTTAGGAAAATTACTTTATGGCAAAATGGAATGAATAAGATATGTATATATTGGAAAGATGTGGCAGATAGTTAATGAGTTGGGTGCAGAATTTAATGGGAGGTGGTTGGGTTAGATTACATTTGAGAAATTAGGGAGCTTTCAATGATTTCAAACTGTTCACTCCCACAAAATCTCATATTTTCCTGGTGATCCACATTCCTGAATATCACATAGCACCATGATCTCAGAAAAATCAGGCATCATAGATGACTCAAACGGCAATGGAAAAACTCAAGGTGATTAAAAGTAGGTTATTTTGTATTGCCAATGATGACTTGAGTGTGAGAATATGTATGACCAAAAAAGGAAGTGGGCCAGATGAGTAGCAATAATTAGGCATCAGTCCCACACTATTATCCCCATACATGAAAAGTGCTGGGAGAGATTCGATAAAGTTGACTTATAAGAAAATATTAGTAAGAACTGGACAACATTAAAAAAGCCTGAATAGGCTGAAATCTACACCAGTAAAGAATTGATCACATTGATTATGTTATGGATCCAATGAAAAAATAAACTATTAAGGCATGAATTGGTGACACAAGTGAATATATTTTGTATTGAGAACAGTTTGTATGTTTTAAAACCATGCTTATTTAACCCACTTCTAAATCCTGCCCACAAAAGGCAATGACTGGAGAGACCTGAGGGAGAGAAATACTTGCAGTCTAGGATGGTTTGCCCAGCCTTTCCCAAAATGCTAGGGGGTCTGCTCTTGACCTCAACCTTGAAAAGGCTCACAGGAAGAAGAAAAAGGACATCAGGAGGCCAAAAAGGCTTATAGAGTTAGGGTAGCGTGGCTGTGATGAGACTATGAGAGCTGGTGAGGTTCATTTAAGAATGGTGTGAAATGATGAAGAAGCAGAAATTAAGATTTCCTGGAACTAGTAAATGCCTTCATTTCTTGCTCAATCTGATCTCCCCCCATCTTTTTTTGGTTGTTTCAATGGCTGTTTGAATGGCAGCTTCAGTTGGGGGATCTTTGGTCTTTTCCTTTGTTCCTTATTTTCAGTTTTGTCATTGACCTTTACTTAATGTAAAGATTTTTTCCCAAAAAACCCAGATGGTTTTCTGTGCATAGCTAGAGAAGTAAGGAGGATTTTCCCCTTTTCAGGCTTCTCTTGATTCTTGTGTTTGAAAGTCAAATTTTCTATTCACCTCTGGTCTTTTCACTAAAAAAGCTTGAAAGTCCTCTATTTTATTGAAAATCCATATTTTGCCTTGGAGCATGATCATCAGTTTTGCCGGGTAGGTGATTCTTGATTTTAATCCTAGCTGCATTGACCTCTGGAATATCGTATTCCAAGCCCTTTGATCCCCTAGTGTAGAAGCTGCTAGATATTGTGTTATCCTGACTGTTTTCACAAAACTCAAATTGTTTCCTCCTGGCTGCTTGCAGTATTTTCTCCTTGATCTGGGAGCTCTGGAATTTGGCAACAATATTCCTAGGAGTATTCTTTTGGGGATCTTTTTCAGGAGGTGATTGGTGGATTCTTTCAATTTCTATTTTACTCTCTGGCTTTAGAATATCAGTGCAGGCCTCCTTGATAACTTCTTAAAAGATGATGTCTAGGGTTTTATTTTTGATCATGGCTTTCAGGTAGTCCAATAATTTTTAAGTTATCTCTCCTGGATCTATTTTCCAGGTCAGTGGTTTTTCCAATGAGATATTTCACATTGTCTTCCATTTTTTTTCATTCCTTTGGTTCTGTTTTATAATATCTTGATTTCTCATAAAATCACTAGCTTCCACTGGCTCTAATTTGATTTTTAAGGTAGTATTATCTTCAGTGGTCTTTTGGACCTCCTTTTCCATTTGGTTAATTCTGCCTTGCAAGGCATTCTTCTCTTCATTGGTTTTTGTAGCTTTTTTGCCATTTGAGTTAGTCTATTTTTAAGGTGTTATTTTCTTCAGTACTTTTGGGTCTCCTTTAGCCATTCATTGACTTGTTTTTCATGATTTTCTTGCATCACTCTCATTTCTCTTCACAATTTTTCCTCTACTTCTCTTACTTGGTTTTCCAAATCCTTTTTGAGCTCTGCCATGGCCTGAGACCAATTCATGTTTTTCTTGGAGTCTTTTGATGTAGGCTCTTTGACTTTATTGACTTCTTCTGGCTGTATGTTTTGGTCTTCTTTGTCACCAAGAAAGATTTGAAAGTCCGAGTCTAAATCTGAGTGCTTTTTCGCTGCCTGACCATGTTCCCAGCCCACTACTTGATCCTTGAGTTTTTTGCTGGGATATGACTACTTGTAGAGTGTAGAGTACTTTGTCCCAAGCTTGAGAGTTTGCACTGCTGTTTTCAGAGCTATTTCTACAGAGCAAGCCCTGCCACACCAGAGCTCCTCCTCCCCCCAAAACTGCCAACCTCGACCATGACTGAGATCTAAGCAGGCTCTGCACTCCTGCTCTGATCTGTCACTTAATTAGGTGGGTGTGGGGCCAGAAACAACTGAAGCTGTAGTTCTGTAGCTGTACCACCTCTGCTGCCCCTGGGGCAGTGGCTAAACCTTGAACTCCCTTCACTCTTTCCCTGCAGTTTTTCCCATTAACCTTCTCTGCTGTCTTTGGCGTTTGTGGGTTTAGAAGTCTGGTGACTGCCAAAGCTCAATGATTCAGGGCCCTGTGGCCTATTCCACCTGGCTCCCAGTCTTTTTGGTCTTGTCTTGGCCCATGCTGGCCTCTGCTCCTCTCCCCTCCCAGCTCCATACAATAAACTCTTCCCTGTGACCATCCAGGCTTTTCTGGGCTGGAGCCCTGCTTCCCTGTTATTTTGTGGGATCTGCAGCTCTAAAATTTGTTCAGAGCCATTTTTACAGGTGTTTGGAGGGACCTGGGGGAGAGCTCAAGCAAGTCCCTGCTTTCCAGCCTCCCTCTTGTCTCTGCCCCCGAAAAGATGTTTAATAAGAATATATATGCAGAGACTATATAGGATTGCATGCCATCTTGAGGAATGAGTAAGGGATGAAGGCAGAGAAAAATTAATATTTATGGAAGTGAATGTTGAAAACTAAAACTAAATAAATTATAAAATAAAAAACCACCATATTTCATAATGGTCACTTAAAATATTGTTTCCCTACCACAACATTAGGCTTCCAAAAATGAGGCAACAGACACCTATTCATCTTCTAATGTCTATGCTATGTGCGTAGACAAATTATCACCAAAGGTATGTTAACGTATAAAGGTAAGCCAACAGAATAAAAAGATTGAAAACTAGAAAGGAAACTGTTTTGGCTTGTGGAAAGAGGACAATTTTGACTGGATTAGGCAGATCCTTAAGTCATCCCTATATATAGAAGACAGCGCAGTATAGCCAAGTGGTATCACATCATTGTATTTCAATACAAACAGGATGACTCTAGGACAACAGGAAAGATCTGTCAGTTATTCTTGGAGTCCCAAAAAGGGTATTTGTAATCTATAACACATTGGCCACTTAACATATTAAACATTTTTACTGGGTTTAGGATATTTGTCATTTCTTTACATGCACTCTCTTTATTGATTCCTATCCTATGAGCTTAGGGTGCAAGATACTCCGAAAGACAAGACTATTTTAATAATACATTTATAAGTAGACCCAGAGATGGTGACATAACAGATGCTCACCTAATTTAACTGGCTGAAATACTGAATGCAGAAAAAATGCAATGGAGAGATCTTAATTTTCTTCATGTCTCCCTAGTCACTTTTGCTGCCTTCATTTTTTCCAAAGTGCTTACCATCAATTCCTTCACTTACAAGTGAGAAACCAGGGAGCAAAGATAATAGAAATTTTACCTATAGTCTACTTGGAAATCTTTTGCTCAAACTTTTAATAATGCCAAAAATAAAATAATTGCTAGAAATAATCCTTAATAATATCAGCCAAAAAGTGAGGTAATTACTTTAGAATCAATGTTCAGAAATTAACCCTTGAGATCTTATATAGGATATTGTCATCTGATGAATGGGGCTCTGAACACTGTATAATGCTGCCTTTCTATTGCATATCAAATTATCACACAAGTCATTTCCCTTTTGACTTTGGATATTTCTGCAGTTTAATTTGCAAAGAAAATTTCCACAAAATGATGTTTTTAACCAAATCATATCTTGTAAACACTTTCAATTTTTTTTTTGTTTTTGTTTTTGTTTATGTTTTTGCAAGGCAGTCTGGGTTAAGTGACATGCCCAGCATGGCCAGGAACATACAGCTAGTAAGTATAAAGTGTCTCAAGTGTCAAGTCTCAGACTGGATTTAAACTCAGGTCCTTTACCACCTAGCTGCTCTTAGTAAACTATTTATAGAAAATCCAAAGATAAAATGAACTAATCATTATGTCAGGCCTTTTTCTTATATATAGACGCTTTTATTTATTAAATATTTCCTAATTTCATGTAAAAAATTGTTTAACATTCTTTTTAAAAATTTTGTGTTTTAAATTCTCTCCCTCTCACCCCTTGAGAAGGCAAGTGATATGATATTAAGTATATATGTAGAATCATGCAAACCACATTTCCATATTAGCCATGTTGTAAAAGAAAACACTAAGGAAAATTAGAAAAAATAGAGTAAAAAAAGGATGCTTGAATTTACACAGAGGGTAGATTGTCTTGATAAGGGTAGCTAAGCCTTTCACATTTCATCAACCTTATACTAGTGGAACAGGTAATGTTTCAAATTTATCTTTTCTACCCCCAGCATCTAGAAGATGACCTAGCACATAGTAAACACTTAATAAATCCTGGTTTATTGATTGATTAGCATAACCCTACAGAGTTTCATGAGAAAGTAGCTTGCTTCTCCATGATGTCTCAGAGCTGAGTTCTTATTGTCCTGTGTATAAACTCACAAAGTATTTATGGAAGAGGGGCAGGAGCAGACATTTTATTTTATTTTTTAGATTAGTTTATTCATTTTTAATTTTCGACATTCATTTCTACAAGATTTTGAGTTACAAATTTTCTCCCCATCTCTCCCCTCCCCTACCCCAAGATGGCATGCATTCTGATTAGCCCTTCCCCAGTCTGCCTTCCCTCCTGTCACCACCTCCCCCATCCCCTTCCCCCTTACTTTCTTATAGGGCAAAATAGATTTCTGTACCCTATTGCCTATATATCTTATTTATTAGGTGCATGTAAAAGCAACTTTTTTTACACATTTGTTTTTAGAACTTTGGTTTCCACATACTCTTCCTTCTTCCCTCCCCACCCACCTTCACTGAGAAAACAAGCAATTCAATATAGGTTATACATGCGTCATTATGCAAAACACTTCCATAATAGTCCTGTTGTGAAAACCTAACTATATTTCCCTCGCTCCTATCCTATCCCCCTGCATTTATTCTGTTTTCTCCTTTGACCCTGTCCCTTTTCAAAAATGTTTGCTTCTGATTACTTCCTCTCCCAATTGGCCCTCCCTTCTACCATCCCCCTTCTTATCCCCTCCCCCCTACTTTCCTGTATGGTAAGATACCCAATTGAGTGTGTATGTTATTCCCTCTTAAAGCCAAATCTGATGAGGGTAAGCTTCACTCATTCCCTTTCGACTTCCCGCCCCTTCCCTTCCATTATAATGGCTTTTTTGCCTCTTTAATGTGACATATCTTACCCCTTCTATCTATCTCTTTCTCCTTCTCCCACTATTTTTCCTCTCTTATCTCTTAATTTTATTTTTTAGATGTCATTCCTTCATATTCAACTCACCTGCTGCCCTCTGTCTATATATATGCATATTCCATTCAACTACCCTAATACTGAGAAAGGTCTCATGAGTTACAAATATCATTTTTCCATGTAGGAATGTAAACAGTTCAACTTTAATAAGTCCTTTATGATTTCTCTTTCCTGTTTACCTTTTCGTGCTTCTCTTGGTTCTAGTATTTGAATGTCAAATTTTCTATTCAGCTCTGGTCTTTTCATCCAGAATTCTTGAAAGTCTTCCATTTCATTGAATATCCATTTCCCCTCCTGAAGTGTTATCCTCAGTTTTTCTGGATGAGTGATTCCTGGTTTTAATCCTAGCTCCTTTGACCTCTGGAAGATGATATTCCAAGTCCTTTTGTCCCTTAATGTAGAAGCTGCTAGATCTTTTGTCATCCTGAATGTGTTTTCACAATACTCAAATTGTTTCTTTCTGGCGTCTTGAAATGTTTTCTCCTTGACATTAGAACTCTGGAATTTGTCTACAATATTCCTAGGAGTTTTCATTTTGGGATCTTTTTCAAGAGATGTCAGTGCATTCTTTCAGTTTTATTTTACCTTCTGGCTCTAGAATATTAAGGCAGTTTTCCTTGGTAATTTCTTGAAAGATAATGTGTAGGCTCTTTTTTTTGATCATGCCTTTCAGGTAGTCCAATAATTTTTAAATGATCTTTCCTGGATCTATTTTACAGATCAGTGCTTTTTCCAATCTGATATTTCACATTGTTTTCTATTTTTTGATTCTTTTGGTTCTATTTCATAATTTCTTGATTTCTCATAAAGTCATTAGCTTTCATTTGCTCTATTCTAATTTTTAAGGAATTATTTTCTTCAGTGAGGTTTAGGACCTCTTTTTCCATTTGTCCAATTCTGGTTTTTAAGGCATTCTTCTCCACATTGGCTTTTTGGGGTTCTTTTTCCATTTGTATTTGTCTATTTTTAAGGAGTTATTTTCTTCATAATTTTTTAAGTCTCATTTAGCAATCTGTTGACTTGTTTTTTATGATTTTTTTTCTTGATTTTCTTGCATCACTTTCATTTCTCTTCCCAATTTTACCTCTACTTCTCTTACTTGATTTTCAAAATTGTTTTTGAGATCTTCCATGGCCTATGACCAATTCATATTTTTCTTGGAGGCTTTTGATGTAGTATCTTTTACTTTGTTGTCTTCTTCTAGTTGTATATTTTTATCTTCTTTTTCACCAAATAAGGTTCTATAGTCTGAGGTTTTTTTTTACACTCTCTGCTCATTTTCCCAGACAATTACTTGACTTTTGATGTCTTTGTTAAGATATGACTCTGCTTCCAGAGTGGAAACTGTTCTGTCCCAAGCTTCAGGGGTTTTGTGTAGCTGTTTTCAGAACTATTTCTAGGCACCTGTAAATTTTCTGTTCTCCTGAGGTGGTTTGATCCGAGGTGAGGTGTTTACTCCTCTCCTGGCCTGTGCTCTGGTCTGTGAGCCACCCCAAGCACTCCTTTCCACCCTGTGACTGTGAGAAGGACTCCCCCTTCACAGCCACCACAAGCTCTGCCATACCACTGCTCCTCCTCACCCCAGTACTGCCACCCAGGACTTTGATCCAGATCCAAGTAGGGCAAAGCAAGAGAATCATCCCTCGGTTCCAGCACGGAGATTCCTGCAATTGCATGCTGATCAGCTGCTTGATCCCACCCCAACCCCCAAATGTCTGCAGGCCTGAAGCTCTGGAAGTATCTACTTCCACTGCCACAGCCACAGGCACCTCTGCCACCCTGGGGCTGGGACTGAAGCATGCTCTTTTGATTGGCTAATTTGGAATTTGTGAGTTGAGAAGTCTAGAATTGACCATAGCTTCCAGTTATTCATTCCCTGTAGGCCTGCTCTGCCTGATCTGCTCTGGCAGGTCTGTGCTAGCACAACTCATTTTGGACTGTGCTTGGCTCCCAGCATGGTGCTATAGACCCTTCCCCTCAGTCTTCCAGGTTGTCTTGGGCTGGAACCTTGTTTCACTCTGTTATTTTGTGATTTCTGTATCTGTAGAATTTGTTTACAGTCATTTATACATGTATTTGGAGGAATTTGGGGGAGAGGGCAAATAAGTCCCTGCTTTTACTCTACCATCTTGGCTCTGCCCCTCTGCAGAAGGCCTTAAATTATGTTATTACAGTAGAAAATACAGGAGGTAAAAGATAACTGAAAAGACAATTTCTACATTGGATTCAAATCTCTAGCTCCTGTGGCTACTTAAAACATGGTTTTTAAAACTAAACCCAACATTTTTCAGTAACTTTAGAAAATTATTAGGACAATTTCACCAAGAAAGCCCATATATTACTCTACATATGACAAGGTTAGAAGTTGTAAGAACTGAAAGGACACAGGAGACAAGACATTTATCTACAACTCATGTTTGCTTTTTTTTCATTGTTAGACTTTATTGATATTTTGGTTAGTTCTGGTGAATTGCTCTCATCCACTCTCTTTTTACAAAGAATACCTGAGGGGGGGGGTGGTGTTTGAAAATGAAGGTGATGTAAAAACAAAAAGGCATCTATTTTAAAAAATCTGAAAATTATTTGCAGACATCAGAATTCTCAGGCTTCTAGGTCTGCTATTCAAGGGAGTCTAAGGATAAGGAGCCTCATATGTCATTTGAATGGCAATCTTTAACACACTCTTCCTCCTGTAATCTAGTTCACAATTCCAAAAGGCTGTACAGTTGAGAAACAGATTCCTTCATAACAATGGGCATTTTTTCAGCTGCCAAAGAACAACAAAAAGAAGCTTGGATGTTAGTAGAGATACTAGGCTTATGTTAGGAGGAATAGTAGGAAAGCACTACCAGACTTAATTGCTGACTGCTTATCCCAGAGTTGTTCCAACAATGTCTAATTCAAGCTGGCACCACAAATACTGCATTTTTCAAAAGTTTGTCCTACTGGACCTCATTAATATCTATTTCTATTATTACTGCTGTCTGGTTCTCACATATTATACAAATGTGCCCTACTTGAAGATGAAAATACTTTGCTGAGAGCCAATTGATAAATAGAATGGTATATTAGATGTCCCTCCATTTCTCCACTCAATCACCTTTAAGCTAATCTCTATTAATATGAAAAGCTAGGCTCTGGGGTTCAAGTGATAAAATTTTATTGTCCTCTTAAAAATCCTTTTAGCACCTACTGATGATCCTCACTTGTATTATAACATAGTAAATATTGTTCTTTTCAGTCACAGATAGTGAATTTCCTAGAAAGACACTAGCTTAGGGAAATCTTTCTGTTTTTCCTTCTCCGGCCCTCCACCCTCCGTTTTTAAAATTTTTTTTGTATTTGAAATCAAGTCCACTAACTCATATTTATATATTACTTTACAATGTAGGGAGTGCTTTTTTACACAAGAAGTGTAGCTATCAGAATCATTTTATAGATAAAGAAATTTAAGTTGGAGTGAATTACACAAGGCCACATAGCTGGTAAGTAGCAAAATCAGCACTTTAATGCGGACTCCAACTCAGATACTCTTTTTACTACACCAAATTGTAAATATTAAAATAAGATCATGAGTAACTTCAAAAGGCAAAGGAAGAATAAATGATGTTACAAAAGATTTTAAAATAGGCATCAAGGTCAGCTGGAAAAGTAAGTGAAATATGGGGAGGGAGTTAGCCCCATGACTTTGCTTTAGTGACAGTGAAGAGTACTATAGACTTATCATAGGTAATTTGACTATGAAGAAGTGAGATAGGTTTCCATAAGAACACAGGTCACATAAGAATGTCAGTCTTACCATATTATAGCTATACCACAAATATGGCCATACACCTCCTTTAGTATCAACTAAGTTCTTGCTCTTTCAATTTGCGAACCCGAGTCACTGTCCAGCTTACAGATACTTGGTCCTGTAACATTCTGGGTGGTAGAAGGGAAGAAATGGATGTACATGCAATTCTGGCCATAGCATGTCTGCCCTAAAGGATTCCAAATACTATTTTGTAGGGATTTCATGCAATCTTAAAGGGTGCTATTTTTTATTAGATTTTTTTTTTAATTTTTAGTTTACAACACTTAGTTCTACATGTTCTGGAGTTTCACATTTTCTTCCCTTCACTCCCCTAACCTCTACCCCCCAAAATGGCATGCAGTCTGATATAGATTCTACATAAACTTCTCATTAAACTTATTTACACAATAGTCAATTTGCAAAGAAGAATTATGACCAATGGAATGAGTCATGAGAGACAAGAAACAAAACCAAAAAGAAAGAGAAAAAAGAGAGAGCAAATAGTTTTCCTCAGCCTGCATTCAGACTCCACGGTTCTTTCTTTGGATATAGCCAGCTCTCATCTTCATGAGTCTTTTGGAGCTGGCTTTGAGCCTTGTATTGCTGAGGAGAGCCAAGTCTATCACAGTTAGTCATCACAGAATCAATATGTAGTTGTGTACAATGTTCTCCTGGTTCTGCTCCTCTCACTCAGCATCATATCATGTAGACGTTTGCAGGTTATTTTGAAGTCTGTATCTTCCCCATTTCTTATAGCACAATAGTATTCCATTACCTTCATATACCACAAATTGTTCAGCCATTCCCCAATTGATGGGCATCCCCTTGATTTCCAACTCTTTGCCAACACAAAAAGAGTAATTATAAATATTTTTGTACATACAAGTCCCTTTCCCACTTGTGTGATCTCTTTGAGATATAGCCCTAGGACTGGTATTGGGTATGCACATTTTTTTGGCCCTTTGGGCATAGTTTCAAATTGCTCTCCAGAATAGCTGGATCAGTTCACAACTCCACCAACAATGTAACAGTGTTCAAATTTTCCCACATCCTCTCCAGCATTTATCATTTTCCTGTTTTCTTATGCTAGCCAATCTGACAGGAGATATGTGGTACCTAAGAGTTGTTTTGATTTGCATTTTTCCAATCAGTAGTGATTTCGAGCATTTTTTCATATGTCTGTAGATATCTTTAATTTCTTCCTCTGACAACTGCCTGTTCACATCATTTTACCATTTCTCAATCAGGGAATGACTTCTTTCCTATAAATTTGGCTCAGTTCCCTGCATATATTAGATATGAGGCCTTTATCAGAGATATTGGTTGTCAAGATTTTCTCCCAATTTTCGGCTTCCCTCTTAATCTTTGTTGCATTGGCTTTATTTATTCAAAAACTTTTCAGTTTAGCATAATCAAAATTTTTCATTTTGCATTTTATAATGCTCTCTATCTCTTGTTGGGTCATGAATTCTTCCCTTTCCCATAAATCTGATAGGTAAACTATTCCCTGCTCTCCCAAATTGCTTACAGTATCAGCCTTTATTCCTAAATCATGTACCTATTTTGACTTTATTTTGGTATATGGTGTGAAATATGGGTCTGTGAGCAGTTTCTGCCATACTATTTTCCAATTATTTCAGCAGTTTATATGAAATCGTGAATTCTTAACCTGGAAGCTGCATTCTTTGGGTTTGTCAAAGAGTAAGATTGCTATAGTCATTGACTTCTGTGTATTGTGTACGTAACATATTCCACTGATCTACCACTCTGTTTCTTAGCCAGTACCAGGTGGTTTTGACGACTGCTGCTTTGTAGTACAGTTTGATATCTGGTATGGCTAGGCCCTGCCTAGCATTTTTTTTTCATTAATTCCCTTGATATTCTGGACCTTTTGTTGTTCCAGATGAATTTTGTTATTATTTTATCCAGTTGTGTAAAATAATTTTGGTAGTTTGATTGGCATGGCACTGAATAAGTAAATTAATTCAGGCAAAATTGTCACTTTCATTATATTAGCTCAGCCTAAACTTGAGGATCAAATGTTATTCCATTTAATTAGACCTGTCTTTATTTGTATGAGAAGTGTTTTGTAATTATGTTCATAGAGGTCCTGGGTTTGTCTTGACAGGTAGACTCCCAAATATTTTATAGTGTCTACAGTAACTTTAAATGGAATCTCTCTTTCTATCTCTTGCTGTTGGGCTTTGTTAGTAATACATAGGAATTCCATGAATTTATGCAGGTTCATTTTATATCCTGCAACTTTGCTAAAGTAGTTTTTTACTTGAATCTCTAGGTAAATCATCATATAATGTGATAATTTAGTTTCTTCTTTGCTTAGTCTAATTCCTTCAATTTCTTTTTCTTCTATTAATGCTAAAGCTAACATGTCTACTACCAAATTGAATAATAGGGGTGATAATGGAATCCATGTTTCACCCCGGATCTTCTTGAGAATGCATCTAGCTTATACCCATTACATATAATGCTTGCTGATAGTTTTAGGTAGATGCTATTTATAATTTTGAGGAAAACTCTGTTTATTCCTTTTCTTTCTAGTGTTTTTGATAGGAATGGATGTTGCATTTTGTCAAAAGCCTTTTCTGCATTCATTGAGATAATCTTATGGTTTCTGCTAGTTTTCTTATTGATATGATCAATTATGCTAAAGTTTTTTTGTAATATTGAACCAGTCTTGCATTCCTATAATAAATCCTACCTAGTGGGAGTGTATTATTCTGCTAATAAACTGCTCCAAAATTTTAGCAAATATTTTATTTAAAATTTTTGCACTGGACTGTGGGGGGCAGAGCCAAGATGGCAGCTGGAAAGCAGGGACTAGTGTGAGTTTCCTGCCAAGTCCCTCCAAAAACCTATAAAAATGGCTCTGAACCAATTCTAGAACTGCAGAACCCACAAAATAGCAGAGGGAAGCATGGCTTCAGCCCAGGACAGCCTGGATGGTCTCTGGGTAAGGTCTATTGCACACGGAACTGGGAGCCAAGTGGAGAGTAACAGAGCCCAGCTTGGTCCACGCAGACTAACCACACCAGGAGCTGGGCGGAGCGG
Source organism: Trichosurus vulpecula (assembly GCF_011100635.1). Classification (NCBI taxonomy): domain Eukaryota; kingdom Metazoa; phylum Chordata; class Mammalia; order Diprotodontia; family Phalangeridae; genus Trichosurus; species Trichosurus vulpecula. The sequence goes on from NC_050581.1 coordinate 136,688,147, forward strand.
GCCCTAGCACCGTGAATCAGTGAGCTGCAGCACTTACCAGACTTCTCAACCCACAAACACCAAAGACATCAGAGAAGGTTAGTGGGAAAAGCTGCTGGGAACAGGGTGATATAGTTAGCGGTTCAGCCACCACCCTGGGGGCAGCAGAGGTGGGGCAGCTACAGAGCTACAGCTGCAGCTGCTTCCAGCCCCAGGCCCACCTGGTGGGAGGAATTAAGTGGCAGATCAGAGCATGAGTGCAGAGCCTGCTGAAGATCTGAGTCAAGTCTGGGTTGGGGTTTCTTGGGGAAGGAGGAGTGCTGGTATGGCAGAGCTGGCTGTAATAGTTCTGAAAACAACAGCATAGCCCCGCAAGCTTGGAACAAAGTACCTACAAGCAGTCATACCCTGCTGAAAAATTCAAGGGTCAAGGAAGTTGACTGGGAACATGGCCAGGCAGGGAAAATGCACCCAGATTCAGTCTCAGACTTTGGAATCTTTCTTTGGTGACAAAGAAGACCAAAACATACATCCAGAAGAAGTCAACAAAGTCAAAGAGCCTACAACAAAAGCCTCCAAGAAAAACATGAACTGGTCTCAGGCCATGGAAGAGCTCAAAAAGGATTTGGAAAACCAAGTTAGAGAAGTAGAGGAAAAATTGGGAACAGAAATTAGAAGGATGCGAGAAAACCATCAAAAACAAGTCAACGACTTGCTAATGGAGACCCAAAAAATACTGAAAAATGTACTGAAGGAAACAAGACCTTAAAAAGTAGACTAACTCAAATGGCAAAAGAGCTCCAAAAACCAATGAGGAGAAGAATGCCTTGAAAGGCAGAATTAGCCAAATGGAAAAGGAGGTCCAAAAGACCACTGGAGAAAATACTACCTTAAAAATTAGATTAGAGCAAGTGGAAGCTGGTGACTTTATGAGAAATCAAGATATTATAAAACAGAACCAAAGGAATGAAAAAGTGGAAGAAAATGTTAAATTTCTCATTAGAAAAACCTCTGACCTGGAAAATATATCCAGAAGAGATAATTTAAAAATTATAGGACTACCTGAAAGCCATGATCAAAAAAAGAGCCTATATATCATCTTTCAAGAAATTATCAAGGAGAACTGCCCTGATATTCTAGAGCCACAGGGTAAAATAGAAATTGAAAGAATCCAGGGATCGCCTCCTCAAATAGATCCCAAAAAGTAATCTCCTAGGAATATTTTCACCAAATTCCAGAGCTCCCAGATCAAGGAGAAAATCCTGCAAGCAGCCAGAAAGAAACAATTTCAGGATTGTGGAAACACAATCAGAATAATCCAAGATCTAAAAGCTTCTACATTAAGAGATCAAAGGGCTTGGAATACGATATTCCGGAGGTCAATGGAGCTAGGATTAAAACCAAAAATCACCTACCCAGCAAAACTGAGTATCATACTCCAAGGCAAAATATGGATTTTCAGTAAAATAGAGGACTTTCAATCTTTCTCAGTGAAAAGACCAGAGCTGAATAGAAAATTTGACTTTCAAACACAAGAATCAAGAGAAGCATGGAAAGGTAATCAAGAAAAAGAACAAGAACTAAAGTTGAACTGTTTTGTTTACATTCCTATATGGAAAGATGATGTGTATGATTCATGAGACCTCAGTATTAGAGTATCTGAAGGGAATATGCATATATTTATATATGTATGTGTATATATATGTATATGTGTGTATGTATACATATATATGTGTGTATGTATGTATGTATGTATGTGTATATACATACATATATGTATACACACACACACACACACACACACACACATATATATATATATATATATATATATATATATATAGAGAGAGAGAGAGAGAGAGAGAGAGAGAGAGAGAGAGATTGAGAGATGGCACAGGGTGAGTTGAAGATGAAGGGATGATATCTAAAAGAAATAAAATCAAATTAAGGGATGAGAGAAGAATATATTGAGAGAGGGAGAAAGGGAGAGATAAAGTGGGCTAAATTATCTCGCATAAAAGTGGAAAGAAAAAAGCAGTTCTGTAGGAAGAGAAGAGAAGGTAGGTGAGGGGGAATGAGTGAATCTTGCTCCCATCAGATTTGACCTGAGGAGGGAACACCATACACACTTAATTGGGTATCTTACCCCACAGGAAAGCAGGAGGAAGAAGATTAAAAAAGGGGGAATGTTAGATTGCTAAACTTGTTGATTTCACCTACTTGTGTACCTATCCTATTCCACTGATCCACACCCCTGTTTCTTAACCAGTACCAGGCAGTTTTGATGACTGCTGCTGTGTAGTACAGTTTAATATCTGGTGTGGCTAAACCACCATCCCTAGCATGTCTTTTCATTAATATCCTAGATACTCTAGACCTCTTGTTTTTCCAAATGAATTTTGTTATTATTTTGTCCAGCTCAGTAAAAAAATTTTTTGGTAGTTCGATTGGTATGGCACTGAATAGATAGATTAATTTAGGTAGAATTGTCATTTTTATTATATTAGCTCAGCCTAACCATGAGCAACTGATATTTCTCCATTTATTTAGATCTGATTTTATTCGTGTGAAAAGTGTTTCATAGTTATGTTCATATAGGCCCTGGATTTGTCTTGGCAAATAGACTCCCAAATATTTTATAGTGTCTTTAGTAACTTTGAATGGAATTTCTCTTTCTATCTCTTGCTGTTGGGCTTTGTCAGTAATGTATAGGAATGCTGAGGATTTATGTGGGTTTATTTTATATCCTGCAACTTTGCTAAAGTTGTTTATTATTTCAAGTAGTTTTTTACTTGATTCTCTAGGATTCTCTAGATAAATCATCATATCATCTGCAAAAAGTGATAATTTAGTTTCTTCTTTTCCTATTCTAATTCCTTCAATTTCTTTTTCTTCTCTTATTGCTACAGCTAATGTTTCTAGAACCAAATTGAATAATAGGGGTGATAATGGACATCCTTGTTTCACCCCTGATCTTATTGGGAATGCATCTAGTTTATCCCCATTACAAATAATGCTTGTTGATGGTTTTAGGTAGATGCTATTTATAATTTTGAGGAAGGTTCCCCTTATTCCTATGCTTTCTAGTGTTTTTAATAGGAATGGGTGTTGTACTTTGTCAAAGGCTTTTTCTGCGTCTATTGAGATGATCATATGGTTTTTGCTAGTTTTGTTGTTGATATGGTCAATTATGCTAATAGTTTTCCTAATATTGAACCAGCCTTGCATTCCTGGAATAAATCCTACCTGGTCATGGTGTATTATTCTCGTAATGAGTTGCTGCAATCTTTTTGCTAATATTTTATTTAAAATTTTTGCATCAATATTCATTAGAGAAATTGGTCTATAATTTTCTTTCTCTGTTTTAACTCTACCTGGTTTAGGTATTAGTACCATATTTGTGTCATAAAAAGAATTTGGTAGGACTCCTTCTTCCCCTATTTTGCCAAATAGTCTGCAAAGTATTGGAATTAGTTGTTCTTTAAATGTTTGATAGAATTCACATGTAAAACCATCTGGCCCTGGAGATTTTTTCCTAGGGAGTTCATTGATGGCCTGCTCAATTTCTTTTTCTGATATGGGGTCATTAAGAAATTTCACTTCCTTCTCTGTTAGTCTGGGCAGTTTATGTTTTTGTAGATATTCATCCATATCTCTAAGGTTGTCAAATTTATGGGCATACAGTTGGGCAAAATAATTCCTAATTATTGTTTTGATTTCCTCTTCATTAGAGGTGACGTCACCCTTTTCATTTTTGATACTGGTGATTTGATTTTCTTCTTTCTTTTTTTTAATCAAATTGGCCAAAGTTTTGTCAATTTTATTGGTTTTTTCATAAAACCAGCTCTTTGTTTTATTTATTAATTCAATAGTTTTCTTGGTTTCAATTTTATTAATCTCTCCTTCGATTTTCAGTATTTCTAATTTGGTATTTAATTGGGGGTTTTCAATTTGCTCTTTTTCTAGCTTTTTCAGCTGTATGCCCAGATCATTGATCTCCTCTTTCCCTATTTTATTCATGTAGGCATTTAGAGATATAAAACTTCCCCTAAGGACTGCTTTTGCTGCATCCCATAAGTTTTGGTATGTTGTTTCATTATTGTCATTCTCTTGAATGAAATTATTAATTGTTTCTCTGATTTGTTCTTTGGCCCACTCACTCTTTAGAATTAAATTATTTAGTTTCCAATTAGTTTTTAGCTTATTTTTCCATGGTGCTTTATTAAAAATGATTCTTATTGCATCATGATCTGAAAAGGATGCATTGACTACTTCTGCTTTTCTGCACTGGATTGTGAGGTTTTTATGCCCTAGTACATGGTCAATTTTTGAGTATGTGCCATGTACTTTTGAGAAGAAAGTATATTCCTTTTTATCCCCATTCAGTTTTCTCCAGAGGTCTATCATATGTGCCTTTTCTAAAATTCTGTTTACCTCCTTCACTTTTTTCTTATTTATTTTGAGGTTAGATTTATCAAGTTCAGAAAGGGGAAGGTTGAGGTCTCCCAATATTATAGTTTTGCTGTCTATTTCTTCCTGTAACTCCCTTAACCTCTCCTCTAAGAATCTGTATGCCTTACCACTCGGTGCATACATGTTAAGCAATGATATTGCTTCATTGTTTATGGTGCCTTTTAGCAGGATATAATGTCCTTCCTTATCTCTTCTAATTAGATCTATCTTTACTTTTGCTTTGTCTGAGATTAGGATTGCTACACCTGCTTTTTTTACTTTAGCTGAGGCACAATATATTTTACTCCAGCCTTTTACCTTAACCCTATGTGTATCCCCCTGTTTCAGATGCGTTTCTTGTAAACAGCATATTGTAGGATTATGGTTTTTAATCCATTCTGCTATCTGCTTCTGTTTTATGAGAATGTTCATCCCCTGCACGTTCAGGGTTATGATTTCTATCTGTGTCTTTTTCTCCATCCTAATTCCCCCTGTTTATGCTTTTATTTCTCCCTTTCCCCTTCTCCTCCCCAACAAAGTTTTGCTTTTGACCGCAGCTTTCCTCAGTTAACCCTCCCTCTTTATTCCCCTCCATTATCTTACCGTTACCCACTTGCTACTTCTCCTCTTCCTTCTGCCCTCCCCCCTCCCTTTTTCCCCCCTTTCCCTCCCACTTCCCGTAGGACAAGTTAGATTTCTAAACTTATCAGAGTATGTTATTCCCTTCTTGAACTAGATCAGATGACAGTAAAGCTCAAATACTGCTCTTCTCCCTCCCTTCTTTCCCTCTACTATAATATGATTTTTTGCCACTTCCTTTGGTGTAATTTACCCTTTTCTGCAACCTCCTTACCACTTCCCTCATAGCCCTCCCTTTATATCTCTTATTTATATTTTATATCTTTACATCAGTTAATTTATACAGGCATTCACAACCTATGTATATCCCTTTCATTTGTCACAATAGTTGTACCATTCACAAGAATGACTTATATATGTATATGCATATATATATATATATATACATAAAAAACATACATAAGATGATATAATCCCACATAAAGATGTAAACAACCTAAGCTTATTGGTTAATGAAGTTTGTGGGGTTTTTCCCCCTGGTTACCTTTTTATGTCTCTCTTGAGGTTTGTATTTGGAGATCAAATTTTCCATTGAGTTCTGGCCTTTTCATCAGGAAGGTCTGGAATTCCCTTATTTCATTGAATGTCCATCGCCTTGCCTGGAAAATTATGCTTAGTTTTGCTGGGTAGTTGATCCTTGGTTGTAGTCCCAGCTCCTTTGCCCTTCGGAATATCATATTCCAATTTCTCCTGTCTTTTAATGTGGAAGCTGAGAGATCCTGCGTGATCCTGACTGTAGTTCCACGATATTTCAATTGCTTCTTTTTGGCTGCTTGCAGTATTTTCTCCTTAAGTTTATAGCTCTGAAATTTGGCTATAATATTTCTTGGTGTTGTCAGTTTAGGATCTCTTTCAGGGGGTGATCGGTGAATTCTTTCAATGACTATTTTGCCCTCTGCTTCTAGGACCTCTGGGCAGTTGTCTTTGATAATTTCTTCGAAGATACTGTCAAGGCTCCTTTTTTCATCGTGGATTTCCGGTAGACCAATAACTCTCAAATTGTCTCTCCTGGATCTATTTTCCAGGTCAGTTGTTTTGCCAATCAGATATTTCACATTTTTTTCTATTTTTTCATTCTTTACATTTTGTTTTATTACTTCTTGATGCCTCATAGATTCATTAGCTTCCACTTGCTCAAGTCTAATTTTAAATGAGTTAGTGTTTACATTTTGCTTTTGAGCCTCCATTTTCAATTGGTTGATTTCACCTCTCAGGGTGTCCTTTTCTCTCTCTAGATTCTGAATCTCCATAGCCATTTTGCCAATCTTATTCTTTAGGGACTTGATTTCGTCAGTGGATTTTTTCTCCCTTTTTTCCATTTTTTCCATATTTTCTTTTAGCTCCCTAATTTGGTTTTTAAAATCCTCTTTTAGCTCTTCCAGCAGTGCTTTTTGGGCTGGAGACCAGATCATATTAGCTTTTGAGGTATCTGATGTATCTACCGTGTCATTGCTATCTTCTTCTATGTCGATATTTTGATCCTGCCTGTCTCCGTAAAAAGAATCTATTGTCCTCGGTTTTTTTGTGTTCTTCTTCATGTTGGTTTGCCTTTTGCTGGCTTTACAACGAATTTTTATCTGTGAGTCTCAGGGCTTTCTGTCCCAGCTTTCTTATTCTGGGGGTTGTGAGTCTAGAATTATAACCTTCAGTTTCCTGAGGTGTGGGGGAGGGGTCTGGCTCCCTGGCATCTCACTCCCTGTGGGTGCTCTCCAGCACTTGCTTTTCAGCAATGGTCTCAGCTGTTTGTTGTTTGAGCTGATGACTGGCGCTTCCCCTGGGGGAGCAAGGTTACGTCTGGGCTCCTGGCTTGGCCCCCTGCCGACTCTTCCCCTCTGGGACTAATGAGCTTCTAGTATTTGTCCTGTGAAGCCCCGCTACTCTCTCCTCTGTTTCAGTTCTCTTTTTTTTTTTTTTTTTTTCCCGAGGAATTCTCTGGGTGAGGGGGGGAGGGGTTAGAGCCGCTTACCTAGCCATTGAGTCTTCCGGAAGTTCAAGAGGCCGAGTTCCTGGGTTTTGCAAGCGTCAGGACTGGGTGTTTTCGCGGCTGGTGGCGTTGCGCTGCCTCTCGTCGCTCCCAGAGACTGCCGTCCTGTGTTGGGAGGCCTGGGGATCTCTGCCGGTTTCGGGCGCCCAGCTTTCTCCCAGCCCGTCTCCCATGTGGATTTCCCGGCCGGCCGCTTCCGCCTTGGTCTGGAGCAGCTCCGCACCGAGCACTCTCCGAGCCTGCAGGTTCGTTCCTCTGGCCTTTCAGACTCTCCCGGCTCGGAAATTTGCCCCACGCAGACTGCTCGCGGTTTCTGACTCTCTCAAATCTGCTCAAATTCACTTTTTTATGGGAATCTGACAGACCTTGTGAGAGAGCTCCGGTAAGAGGCTGCCTTCATGCGGCCATCTTGGCTCCGCCCCCAAAAAGGGGGAATGTTAGAAGGGAGGGCAGATGGGGGTGGAGGTAATCAAAAACAAACACTTTTGAAAAGGGACAGGGTCAAGGGAGAAAACTGGATAAAGGGGGTTAGGTTAGGAAGGAGCAAAATATAGCTCGTCTTTCAAAACATGAGTATTGCAAAATGGTTATACGTAATGATACACATGTGGCCTATGTTGAATTGCTTGACTTCTTAGGGAGGGTGGGTGGGAAGGGAAGAGGGGAGAGAAATTGGAACTCAAAGTTTTAAAAACAGATGTTCAAAAACAAACAAAAATAAGTTTTTGCATTCAACTAGAAAATAAGATACATAGGCAATGGGGCATAGAAATTTATCTTCCCCTACAAGAAAGGAAAGGAAAAGGGAATGGGAGGGGAATGGGGTGACAGAAGGGAGGACTGACTGGGGAACAGGGCAACCAGAATATACGCCATCTTGGACTGGGCGGGAGGGTAGAAATGGGGAGAAAATTTGTAATTCAAACTCTTGTGAAAATCAAGGCTGAAAACTAAATATATTAATTAAATTAAATTTAAAAAAATTAAAAAAAGAATTTTTTTGCATCAGTATTCATTAGGGAAATTGCTCTATAATTTTCTTTCTCTGTTTTGACTCTTCCTGGTTTAGGTATTAGTACCGTATTTGTGTCATAAAAAGAATTTGGTAGGACTCCTTTGCCTATTTTTCCAAATAGTCTATAAAGTATGGGAATTAGTTGTTCTTTAAATGTTTGATAAAATTCACAGGTAGAAGAACCATCTCTGACCCTGGCGATTTTTTCCTACGGAGTTCATTGATGACTTGCTCAATTTCTTTTTCTGAGATGGGGTTATTTATGTCATTTACTTCCTCTTCTGTTAACCTGGGCAAATTGTATTTTTGTAAATATTCATTCAATTCCCTGAGGTTATCAAATTTATGGGCATACAATTGGGCAAAAGAATCTCTAATTATTGTTTTAATTTCCTCTTCATTGGAGGTCAGTTCACCCTTTTCATTTTTTATAGTGGTAATTTGGTGTTCTTCTTTTTTTAAAAAAATCCAATTGACCAAGCATTTATCAATTTGATTTTTTTTTTCAAAAAACAACTCTTAGTTTTATTTATTAGTTCAACTGTTTTCTTGATTTCAATTTTATTAACCTCTCCTTTGATTTTCAGTATTTTTAATTTGTTATCTAATTGGGGATTTTCAATTTTTTTAATCTAGCATATTTTTAGTTGCATGCCCATTTCATTGATCTTTTTTATTTATTTTACTCATGTAAGTATTTAGAGATATAAAACTTCCCCTAAGAACTGATTTTGCTGAATCCCATAAGTTTTCATATGTTGTGTCATTATTGTCATTCTCTTGAATGGAGTTATTAATTGTTTCTATGGTTTGTTCTTTGGCCCACTCGTTCTTTAGATTTAGATTATTTAGTTTCCAATTAAATTTTAGTTTGTCTTTCCATAGTCCTTTATTACAAATAATTTTTATTGCATCATGATCTGAGAAGGATGTGCTGACTATTTGAACCTTTCTGCTCTGGATTGTCAAGTTTTTATGCCCTAATACATGGTTAGTTTTTGAGTATGTGCCATGTACCTCTGCGAAAAAGTATATTCCTTTTTAATCCTCATTCAATATTCTCCACCGGTCTATTCACCTCCTTAACTTCTATCTTGTTTATTTTAAGGTTGGATTTATCAAGTTCAGAGAAGGGGACGTTGAGGTCCCCCACAAGTATAGTTTTGTTGTCTATTTCTTCCTGTAACTGCCTTAACTTCTCCTCTAAGAATTTGCATGCTATACCACTTGGTGCCTATATGTTAAATAATTATATTGCTTCATTGTCTATGGTGCCTTTTAGCAGGATATACTGTCCTTTATCTCTTTTAATTAGATCTATCTTTGCTTTTGCTTTTCCTGAGATTAGGCTTGCTCTCCTGTTTTTGTTTTTGTTTTTTTTTTTTAATTTTAGCTGAAGCACAATGTATTCTACTCCAGCCCTTTACTTTTACCCTGTGTGTATCCCCCCATTTTCAAATGTATTTCTTGTAAACTACATATTGTAGGATTGTGGTTTTTAATTCATTCTGCTATTCACCTCCATTTAATAGGAGAGTTCATCCCATTAACATTCACAATTAAGATTACAAACTGTGTCTTTTTCTCCTTCCTGTTTCTCCACCCTTCCCCCATTTATGCTGTTATTTCTCTCTCCCCCCTTCCTCTCCTCAAAAGAGTTGTGCTTTTGACCACCACCTTTCTCAATTTACCCTCCCTCTTGATTTCCCTCCCTTATCATACCCTTTTCCCCTTGCTACTTCTTCCCTCCCTTCTGACCACACCCCCTTCCCTTTCCCCTTTCCCTGCATACTGCATGTAGGACAACTTTGATTTCTATGCTTTTCAGAATCTGTTATTCTCTTCTTGAACCAAGCCTGACGACAGTATAGCTCATATCGTACTCTTCTCCTTCCCATCTTTCCGTCTACTAGAATGTGTTTTGTGCCTCTTCATTTAATGAAATTTACCCTTTTCTACTACCTCCTTACCTCTTCTTCCAGAATCCTTCCTTTACATCTCTTTATTACATTTTTATCCTTATATCAGTTATTTTATAGTGACACCCACAGTCTATGTGTATCCTCTCAATTGTCAAAATAACTATACTTTTCTCAAGATTGGCATATATACATACACACATACATATATATGTATACATTTACACACATATACATGCATATATATATATATATATATATATATATATATATATATACATATATAAAACAATATAATCCTATATAAGGATGTAAACAATTTGCCCAGATTTATCAATAAGTTTTGTGGGGATGTTTCCCCCTGGTTTACCTTACTATGTGTCTATTGAGTTTTGTATCTGGAGATCAAATTTTCCATTGAGTTATGGCCTTTTCATCCGGAAGGTCTGGAATTCCCTTATTTCATTGAATATCTGTCTCCTTGCCTGAAAAAATTATGCTCAATTTTGCTGGGCAGTTGATCCTTGGTTGTAGTCCACACTCCTTTGCTCTTTGGAATATTATATTCCAATTTCTCCTGCCATTTCATATAGAAGCTGAAAGATCCTGTGTTATCCTAACTGTAGTTCTATGATATTTGAATGTTTTTCTTTTTGGCTGCTTGTAGGATTTCTCCTTGACTTGATAATTCCAAAATTTAGCTATAATATTTCTTATAGTTTTCAATTTGGGATCTCTTTCAGGGAGTGATGGGTGGATTCTTTCAATGACTAATTTCCCCTCTTATTCTAGGACCTATGGGCAGTTAACTTTGATAATTTTTTCGAATATACTGTCCAGGCTCTTTTTTTCATCATGGCTTTCCGGTATTCCAATAATTCTTAAATTGTCTCTCCTGGATCTATTTTCCAGGTCAGCTGTTTTTCCAATTGGTATTTCACATTTTCTTCTACTTTTTAATTCTTTACATTTCATTTGACTACTTCTGGATACCTCATAGAGTCATTAGCTTACAGTTCTCAATTCTGATTTTTAATGAATTGCTGTCTTCATTTTGCTTTGGAGTCTCCTTTCCAGTTTTTTTGATTTTACTTTTCAGCATGTCATTTTTTTTTCTAATTATTCTGAATCTCCTTAGCCATTTTGCCAATTTTACTTTTTTTAAAATTTTTAAATTTTTTTTTAATTTATTTAACATGTTTACTTTTCAGCATTGATTTTCACAAGAGTTTGAATTACAAATTTTCTCCCCGTTTCTACCCTCCCACCCACTCCAAGATGGCGTATATTCTGGTTGCCATGTTCCCCAGTCAGCACTCCCTTCTGTCACCCCACTCCCCTCCCATCCCCTTTTCCCTTCCTTTCTTGTAGGGCAAGATAAATTTCTACACCCCATTGTCTGTGTATCTTATATTCTAGTTGCATGCAAAAACATTTTTGTTTGTTTTTGAACATCTGTTTTTAAAATTTTGAATTCCAAATTCTCTCCCCTCTTACCTTCCCACCCACCCTCCCTAAGAAGTCAAGCAATTCAACATAGGCCACATGTGTATCAATATGTATAACCCTTCCACAATACTCATGTTGTGAAAGACTAACTATATTTTGCTCCTTCCCAACCCATCACCCTTTATTGAATTTTCTCCCTTGTCTGTGTCCCCTTTCGAAAGTGTTTTTGACTACCTCCACCCCCATCAGCCCTCCCCCCTATCATCCCCCCCATTTATTTTTATCTTCTTCCCTCTTCTTTCCTGTGGGGTAAGATTCCCCATTGGGTATGTATGGTATTCCCTCCTTCGGCCAAATCTGATGAGAGCAATGTTCACTCATTCCCCCCTCATCCACCCTCTCCCCTCCTCCCACAGAACTGCTTGCTCTTGCCTCCTTTATGGGAGATAATCCACCCCATTCTATCTCTCCTTATCTCCCTCTCTCAGTATGTTCCTCTCTCATCCCTTAATTAGATTTTATTTCTTTTAGATATCTTCCCTTCATCTTCAACTCACCCTGTGTCCGCTCTCTCTCTCTCTCTCTCTCTCTCTCTCTCTCTCTCTCTCTCTCTCTCTCTCCATATATATATGTGTGTGTATATATATATATGTATATATATATATATGTATACACACACAGATATATACATACATACACATTCACCCATATATATACATAAACATATATGTATGCATATTCCCTTCAGCTACCCTAATACTGAGGCCTCATGAATCATACTCGTCATCTTTCCATGTAGGAATGTCAACAAAACAGTTCACCTTTAGGAAGTTCCTTGCAATTTCTTTTTCTTGTTCTTTTTCTTGATTACCTTTTCATGCTTCTCTTGAGTCTTCTGTTTGAAAGTCAAATTTTCTATTCACCTCTGGTCTTTTCACTGAGAAAGCTTGAAAGTCCTCTATTTTATTGAAAATCCATATTTTGCCCTGGAGCATGATACTCAGTTTTGATGGGTAGGTGTTTCTAGGTTTTAATCCTGGCTCCATTGACCTCCGGAATATTGTATTCCAAGCCCTTTGATCTCTTAATGTAGAGGCTGCCAGATCTTGGGTTATTCTGATTGGGTTTCCACAATACACAAATTGTTTCTTTCTGGCTGCTTGCAGTATTTTCTCCTTGATCTGGGAGCTCTGGAATTTGGCAACAATATTCCTGGGAGATTTCTTTTTGGGGTCTATTTGAGGAGGCAATTGATGGATTCTTTCAATTTCTATTTTGCCCTGTGGCTCTAGAATATCAGGGCAGTTCTCCTTGATAATTTCTTGAAAGATGAGATCTAGGCTCTTTTTTTGATCATGGCTTTCTGGTAGTCCAATAATTTTTAAATTATCTCTTCTGGATCTATTTTCTAGGTCAGCGGTTTTTCCAATGAGATATTTGACATTTGTCTTCCATTTTTTCATTCCTTTGGTTCTGTTTTATAATATCTTGATTTCTCATCAAGTCACTAGCTTCCACTTGCTCCAATCTAATTTTTAAAGTAGTATTTTCTTCAGTGGTCTTTTGGACCTTCTTTTCCATTTGGCTAATTCTGCCTTTCAAGGCATTCTTCTCCTCATTGGCTTTTTGGAACTCTTTTGCCATTTGAGTTAGTCTGTTTTTTAAGGTGTTGTTTTCTTCAGTGTATTTTTCAGTATTTTTTTGGGTCTCCTTTAGCAAGTCATTGACTTGTTTTTCATGATTTTCTCGCATCCTTCTCACTTCTCTTCCCAATTTTTCCTCTACTTCTCTAACTTGCTTTTCCAACTCCTTTTTGAGCTCTTCCATGGCCTGGGTCCAGTTCATGTTTTTCTTGGAGGTTTCTGTTGTAGGCTCTTTGACTGTATTAATCTCTTCTGTCTGTATGTTTTGGTCTTCTTTGTCAGCAAAGGAAGAATGCAAAGTCTGAGACTGAATCTCGGTGCGTTTTCGCTGCCTGGCCGTATTCCCAGCCAACTAACTTGACCTTTGAGTTTTTCAGTGGGGTATGACTGCTTGTAGACTACAGAGTTCTATGTTCCACGTTTGGGGGTGGAGGTGCCAGCTCTGCCACACCAGCACTGCTCCTTCCCCAAGAACCCCCAACCCGAACTGGGCTTAGATCTTCTGCAGGCTGTGCACCCCTGCTCTGATCTGCCACTTAATTCCTCCCACCAGGGGGGCCTGGAGCCGGAAGTAACAACAGCTGTAGCTGCCCCACCTCCGCTGCCCCTGGGGCTGGAAGCTGAACCACGAACTCCTTCCACTCCTGCAGCTTTCCCCACTAACCTTCTCAGCAGTCTTTTGTGTTTGTGGGTTGAGAAGTCATGTAACTGCCGCAGCTCACTGATTCAGGGTGCTAGGGCATGCTCTGCCCAGTTGCTGGTCTTGTTGGTCCACGCTGCTCAGGCTGGGCTCTGCTCCACTCCGTTCCCAGCTCCCAGCTCCCAGCTCCGTGTGGGATAGACCTCACCCAGAGACCATCCAGGCTTTCCTGGGCTGGAGCCCTGCTTCCCTCTGCTGTTTTGTGGGTTCTGCCATTCTAGAATTGTTTCAGAGCCATTGTTTTATAAGTTTTTGGAGGGACTCGATAGGGAGCTCAAGCTATTTCCTGCTTACCAGCTGCCATCTTGGCTCCGCCCCCCAATTTTACTTTTTAAAATGTTTCTCTCATCAGTATTTTTTTTTCCTTTTTTAGTTACCTCCCTAATTTGATTTTTAAAACCCTCCTTTAGGTCTTCCTAGTTCACATTCCCTTTTGAGGTATCAGATATGGGTATAGTGTCAATGGTGTGCTATTCTGAATTGGTATTTTGATCTCCCCTTTCTCTGTAAAAAAGAATCAATGGTCCTCGGTTTTTTCATGTTCTTCTACATGTTGGTTAACTTTTTTTCCTGTCTTTACAGTGGATATCTGCTTTTGGGGCTCAGGGATCTCTGTCACAGATTTCTTGTTCTGGGAATTGTGAGCCTAGTTATTGGCTTTGTGTATTATGGCCTTTGGTTTCCTGAGGTGTGGTGGAGGGGTTGTTTGGCTGCTGGAAGTCTCTTCTTCCCCTGGGGCTGCTCTCCAGCATCAGTGGTCTCAGCCATTGTCTGTGCTGGTGTTTGCCACTTCCCCTGGCTGTGCATAGGATGTCTGGTTTCCTGGTGTTGACCCTTGTTAGCTCTACCCTTCTGGGACTAAGGAATTCCTACTGTTTGGCTACTGAAGCCCCACTCTTGGCTCCTCTATTCCAGGATTTTTCCTGAGGTATTCTCTGGGTCATGGAGCTATGGAGGCTTGAGAGTCACCTACCTGACTATTATCTCGCCCAGAAGTTCAAGAATGCAAGTTTCAAACCTCTGGGCTGCAAGCCTCAGGAGTAGATGTCTTGTGGCCACAGGGGCTGTGCTGCTGCCTTTCATGGCTTTGACAGACTCTTGTCCTGTGTTGTGAGATCTGGGGATCTTTGTCAACTTATGGAGCCCAGCTTTCTCCTGCCATGGATGGCTGGCTGGTTTCTGCAGCTGCTTCACCTTTGGTATGGTCTGGTGCAGCTCTGTGAGCCAGGTGCTCTCCTAGCCTACAGATCTGTCCTGTAGACATTGCAGACTCTCATGGCTTGGAAATTTGCCCCACTCAGTCTACTAATGGCTTCTAATTCTCTCAAATCTGTTCAGATTCACCTTTTTAGGGCTATCTGACAGAACGTGCGAGAGAGCTCCAGTAAGATGCTGTTTTCACACGGCTGTCTTGGCTCCCCCTCCCGCCTCCCATGTTTGCTTTATTGAGCTTGTAGTTTCACAATTCAGTTGTCTTCTGCTTCAAACGCAGATTCTTCTTCATTTTTGATCCACATTTTTCACTTGTCAAGAAAGACAGCTGTCCCCTTTGCAACACATACACCCCTTCCAAGTGGGCTCCTCACTCAGTACTTTAGCTTTATTTTTTAAAAAAAAAGCACCATCATTTTTGGAAGGCTTTCATGAAAGGAAAGTTGTCTTAACAGTTCTCCTGAATCTTCAGCCACCTTGAACAGCAGCAGGAGCACCAGCAGCAAGGGGCAGCAGCAGCAGCAGCAGCAGCAGCAGCAGCAGGAACATCAACAAGTAGAGGGCTATATTGCTTCAAATGCTTGTTGGCTTGTTCTTCGACCAGCTCCTCCTTTTTGTTCCATTCCATAGCTCTCATTACAGTGGACCAGACTATGTCTATAATGATCTGTTCTGGGATATTGTTTTCCTTTATCTCCTCCCAACATAGAAAATTATATCCCTAAATAGATCATCACATGACACTTGTTCTTGAAGCTCTTTCTGTTGCTCTTTGTGAGCTCCTGTGTTTTGCTGGTTCTAACCATACTCAGAAAGTTCTTTTAGACCTGCTTAGGTAAAATATTTTGTTTGTTAGGAGGAGAAAGTTCCATCAGTCTGTTGTCCATGCTGACATTTCAAAGCCTAGAAGCTACTGAATTAATATAATTTTTATTTATCAAAAATTTAAACAACTTCACAGCCCAGGCCACTGAAATATCTTTAGTCAAATTCTCATTATAAAAGCTGTTAAGAATGAATGCATTAAATGTCTCATTGGCCAGAAGAAACCCTGTTAACATGACCAGTTTGTTCCTCTCGATACTCAAAAAGCCCTTTAAGAATAGCTATAACTTTTTAACTTCATCCTAAAATCTCTTTTTAAGATATTTGTGTCACCTAATTAACTTGTTGAATACCTCAGCAAAGGCTTGCATGGTCTCTAGGTCTTCTTGTGCCACAAATATATGGACATGTTTGCATTACATCATCTGCCAATGTACCACGTGGGGCCAGCATGCCACCAGCCACCAGAAGGTCAGAGTGTTTCTGCATATTGGCAACAATCAGTGCCAGTTTCAGTTAAACCTTGAATAATATAGTCCTGAAACTGAAGAGGGTCAAACCTTTCTTTTTTGTCTTTTTTTCTGGTTTTAAAATATTGACCTGATAGTGTTGTCTTTTGCTCCTTTTGATTATTCATAAAAGACAACCTTCCCCAGGTATGGCTCTGAATCCAGGTCCTTGGAGTGGACTTGGCCTGGCCTCATGCTGCTGCTCACTACCTTCCCCACTACAGGCTGGCCCCAGCCACATTCCTTCCTAGACACAGAAGTGTGAGGCAGTCTGCCTTCTGCCTGTCCCACCCCTGGCCCTGGAGGGCCACATGGCAGTCTTTAAATGCCATACTAAAGATTTTGTGTTTTATCATTAAAGACTTCATAACTCTATATCTAATCATTTTCATTTGGGTTGATGACTGAAGTGGCATCTCAGCCTTTGGCAAAAAATTAATTAGATAACAATGGTTATTACTGTCAGAGAGAATATTTGCTCCAACTTTTCGCCTCACAAACATTGCTGAATATTTGGGACTGAGCTGGGGGCTTTCCAGAGAAAGTTTGATGTGGAGCTAGTTCCCAACACCTCCGTTTACTCTGAAGCACAGTTAGAGGGAAGAACCTAACTAATATTAGAAATAATACTACCACCAGGATCACAAAACTATGTGGAGGCAGATGGAGCAGCAGGATCTTATGGAAGTCTATTGAGTATTTTTAGCACCAAAGGTGAGAGCAGAGATATTGTCCAATTTTCCACAACGTATTGTGTCATATAATACCTAATAGGAAAGAGCCACAATAAATGGTTTTCTTTCTTTCTTCTTTTCTTTCCTTCCTTCCTTCCTTCCTTCCTTCCTTCCTTCCTTCCTTCCTTCCTTCCTTTCTTCCTTTCTTTTGTTCTTTCTTTCTTTCTTTCTCTCCTTCCTTCTTTCTTCCTCTCCTTCTTTCTTCCTCTCCTTCCTTCTTTCTTCCTTCTTTTTTTCTTTTTGACTTTCTTTTTCTTTCTTCTTTTCCTCCCTTCTTTATTAATCTATTTCTTATTTCATTCATTAATTTATTTATTTAATCATTTATGTATGCATATTTTTGCATTTTTCTAGTTTGAGCTTCCATATACCCTTCTTTGTTTTTATTTGGGGGGGTGGTGGTGGAATCTTTTCTTATAGAAATCTTTCAGTATACTACAGAGTGTTATATGACTGGGAAGGATTCTTTGACAGGTTAAAATATTTTGAAAGAAAAATAACCTAATTCAGCCTCTCCACAATTTGGTAAGTGTTCTTTAAGCACTTTCTTCTTTGGTAGAAATTAATATATTTGAAGTCAAATAAATTCACCAGTGTATCATGCAAAATAAGGCACATAGTCCGAGTTCTTCAAGGGAAAAAAAAATTAAATGTGATTTCTCTCAGGAAAAAAAAAGAAAAAAAAAACAACAACCAGGAAAGCCAAAAGGATTTGGTTTTATTTCTAATATAGCAGGCTAGTGACTAACCTGAAAAGTAACAGTAAGATATTTTTCAAACACATGGTGTTTCAACTCTGTGATAACAACTTATAGCATGAGCATCATCAGACTCAGAATGACCTGAGAGTACTAAGCCATTAGTGCAGTATGAATTTCTCATTTACATGACAGCTGCTCAAGTATGCAAATATAGTTTGTATTTCCACCCAGTAGAAATATTGTTTTGGCTAAAACATTATATTTCCCCCAGTGCCTAGTGCAGTGCTGACATGGATCAGGTGATTAATAAGTATGTGTGTAATTGAATTGAATTCAATTGAATTAAGTTACCTCATCTTTCACTTTTTGAGGGATGCACTGCTGGTTATCTATATCCACCTCAGTTGGTACTACCTAGAAATGGACAGTAATCCAGATGTGGTTTGACCAGGGCAGAGTAGAGTGGAAATATTAATTCCATCAGGAGCTTTATGGCCTCCCAGAGGCAAATACGAAGCCTAAGATGTAAAATGTATATAGGGCTGGGAGCAAAAAAGGTAGAGTAGAGGGAGAATTCTAGACAAGCCCTCCCAACATTCCCCTCCAAACAATTTTAAAATGATGTATTAATTTGAATTCTAGAGAGGCATACCAACAACAGGATGGGGTGAGGCATTTTTCCAGCCCAGGACAACTTAGAAGATTGGAGGAAGAGTACCATAGCACTAAGGTGGAGACTGACCAGGAGCACAGCCCAGGGAGTCACCAGCTATAGGCTTTGGAGAAGGTGGCAGCAACAGTAGGACAAGCAATAGCAGCAGGACCAAGAGCTCTCACCATCTAGTGAAGGGAAGAGGAATTGGACAGCTAGTCAGAAAGAGAATACAGGGAACCCCTATACAGTCATTGGGCATAGGCCTAGTGCCATCTGGGAGCTCCATTGCCTACCATGACAAAAAAGGAAAATGACAACTGCTGGAGATATTGAGAAATCAGTACACTAATTCATTGTTGTTTGAGTTGTGAACCGATTTAACCATTCTGGAGAACTGTTTGGAACTAGGAACAGAGGGCTATAAAACTCTACATACCCTTTGATTGAGAAAACACTACTAGTGTTAAAGAGATCAAAGAAAAATGAAAAAAAAAAGAGGTCTATTTGTTTAAAAATATTTATTTCAGCTTTTTTATGGTGCCAAAGAATTGGAAATTAATAAGATGCCTATAAATTGGGGATTTGTGGCATATGATTATGGTGGAATACTGTTGTCTTATAAGAAATAAGGGAAATGATTTCAGAAAAAAAAAAACCTGGGAAAATTTACATGCCTGATGTAAAGTGAAGTAAACAGAACCAAGAAAACATTGTACACGATAAAGGGAACATTGTAGAGATGATTCACTGTGAAAAACTAATCTATACAGATCAATACAATGCTTCACAATTCCAAAGGACTCATGATGCTATCTACCTCTAGAGAGGGTGTGGTTGAACTCTGATTGCAAACTGAAGTATATTTTTTTCTTATCTTCTTTATTTTTCTTCCTTTTTTCAATGTGGCTAATATGGAAATATAATGCATGTCATAGTGTTTGCCTTTTCAATGGGCGGAGGAGGGACAGGAGAGAAATCAAAAGTTAAGAAAAAAAAACAGTGTAAAAAAAGAAGGGGAAGCCCTGGCACTCATCATCTGGCAGGTCCTCTGATAACAAGTACATGATCTTTTTACTATACCAGAGTGTAAATAAATAAATAAAATAAAGTCTAAAAGAAAAACAATGCACATAGGACTCATAGAGACTTTGGGATATTTTTTCCCCTCATAGGCCATATTAGAGAGCTATGAACTAAGTGAACGGGAATGACTGTCACTTCCTGGAGGGTGAGCATTAGCCACAGGAAGGAAAGGTTCTGAGGACAATGCTGCTTAAGGTTATAGTAGAGAGCAGGTTAAAGTACATTGTTGCACAGATAGGCTCTATTGATAAGAGAACAGACATGGAGGAAAAAACATTAGGTGACCCTTGCCAGAGACTTCTTTAGGGCAGTCTTATAAGTGCTGAAAAATATAACAGTTTCCGTGACTTTAGGGGTTTTGCAAATAAAAATTGCTGGAGTGTGAAGATTCCATGTCAATTTGGGAGAGTATTACACTTCTCTCGAATGAAGAGCACATCCTTAAATCTAGGATTGCCTTTCTTCTAGACAGCTCTATAAGATATAATCAACTCCCTAACTTACAAATATTCTGACATCCTCTGATCAGACTAAAGTTATTGTAATGTTAAGCAGGGTGGGATGTTTTTGTTGTCTTCTCTTTTGAAATGCTAAGACCATCAAGTGCCTGAGTCTTACCTTTAAGTCAAAAGTCTTTGATTTAATCAAGAGTCTTTGACCTGCTTAAGCCACACAAAAGCTTAAATCACATGGGTTTGAGGCCCATGTTTGTGAATCCCTCTGACCTTGAATGGGGTATATAAGCTCTGAGGTTGGCATTTTGCTTTGGGGTTCTCACTCACTGGTAGAGTGTCATATGATTTGACCAGATGAGACTCTGGGTAGCCAATGGAGCCCCCCAGCTTTGAAAACCCAGATATTCATGCTTCTCTCTGGTAACTGTATGTATTTGTGTTTATTTGCTCTGTTTATATGATATATGCTTGTAATTTCTGTTTCTTTCTGTCTGAAGTTCATGGTGCTGACTTTTCCCCCTGAACTAAGTGAAAGGTATATGTATGTTTAATTAAAGTGAGATTGCTAACCCCTTAAAGTTCTTTTCTTAGAAAAGCAGATCAAAGAACCTATGCTAACAGCCCTCCTGTGTGCTGGTGTTGTTGGTCTTTCCCTTCCACAAGAGCTGCTAGCAACATTGTTGTTACAGTTTTTTAAGAAGTAAACTGTTAACCACTTCCTGTTCACATCTTCCCCATATTACACAGGGGCCTATATGCAAATTTTATTTCAGCATATACATACACATATTATGTAAATTATAAATCCTTACCTTTTGTTGTACAGTATACAAAATATTAAATAAAATACTATTGTCCTAATATATTTTACTAAAAAATAATTGATGAATCCTTACAAATGTAGATAATGTTTCATGTCTGCAAATGGATTAATTTCAACCTCACGACTACAATTAAGTGAGAAATGAGGAAATGCAAATATTTTTTCAATTTCATATCTTATTACGCATCCCTTGACCTTGTTACAAAATGTTTCACTACTAGTCTTCCCTCACCCCCTCATGCTCACTATCAATTCTTCATTACTAATTCAAAGAAACTGGCAGTCTACTGTAATTTAGTGATGAGATAAAACACTGTATAGTGAACATCTGAAATATAGTTCAAATTCATGTTTTTCCTAGGGTTTCATAATCATAATGCAATCACCAAAACTCCAGTGTTTGTAATCTATCATAGAAGAATATATTTTCCTTCATTGCTATGGCACCTAATGTAACTCGTTTTAATATTTTCAAATTCTGCTGGTGATTATTTTTCCATTTTTCATTAATATACCAGTATAAATTATGCTTTTAAAAAGAAAGCACATTATGTATGCTTTTTAAAACATGAACATACACACACACACACTAACTTTAGGTATTGATTTTATAGGTACCTTGAGGGATTTGGAAGACCAGATAAGGCCAGAGGAATTTGAGTAAACATTTTGATAGGAAGGGATTGACCTGTTCTATTAAGAGTATTGCTTTTGGGGATTAAGAATTCTTAGGAAGTAATAAACCAGGTTGCAGACACTTGTGCTAGATTCCATAGAGCATCGAACTGGTTGAAGAAGATGGAGTGGAAATGCTTATCACCTTTTCAAAATTAATCAGATTCCCAGAAGAACCCTAGACTAACATTTAATTTTCATTTGTGTTATTGTGCAAATTTCACATTTTGTCATTCTTCTCCTTCCTTCCCACCCAAATAACTTCTAAGCAGTGAAATTCTAACTAATCTTCATAGAACAGCTTCCTCTGCAACATTAGGAAAGCTTAGGCTGAAAGGGATTAGAGACCAATTCAGCTTTTTCAATTCAAAATAGTATCTTGAAGACATTTCATCAACTTATCAGCTGGCACACTTTTCAGTAAGCACTCCATTTTATTCTCCTTACTATTCATTTAGTTTTTCCTCTGCTCTCAATCAACAACCACATATTTATTGAAACTTTCATGTATGCCAAGAACTGTGCTCATTTCTGTGAGAGGTACAAAAGAGATATATCAATGTTTAAATAGTGGAAACTAATTCTTCTAAGGGAGATCGCCACTTTTTGTGGAGACAAAGGAAAACATAAAATTATAACTGAACACAGGTAAATAGATTATTAAATGGAAAATATGATTGCTAAAGGGGATCTGAAAGAGTTGTGGGTAATTTAATCATTGCACCAGACTGGAGCCAAACCTAAAGTGAGCAATGAAGGATTTGTACTGGGGTGTCAAAATTATATAGAGTGCTGATAGCAGTCATTTTGAAACATAGAACTAACTTGGATTAGCACTGTTAGTATGAAAAATTAGGGAAAATAGGAATCTACCTGATGTCAAAACAATGATCACATCTAAGGCAATTTCTTCCCTGCTACATAGTTTTACCCCTGTCAATGCTGGTGCAACACAACCCCTGCCCCCCTCTCCCCCACCCAAGTACTATGTTTCATGTACTAACTTGAGACTGATTTTATGCTAGTTTTGCCAGGTACAAAAACAATTATCTTTGTCCCAACACCAGACTGTTTAAATTTGTTACCATTTTTCTATTTTTCCAAATGATCATATATTATTGCCAATATGGAGTTCAAGAAAGGCTTATGTAGAAGATAAAGTTTGATTTGGTCCTTGAGAGACAAGTTTACAGGATGTCCCAAATGTCTTACTGTACCTTAACTTTACAATAACTTTAAAAGTATAAATGCTACAAACTTCTAAAAAATAACTAGAATTTGAGAAGTTATTGATTTTCTTTTATGTTTCTTTTTTTTTTGTAAATAGTATTTCATTTTTTCCAATTACATGCAACGATAGTTTGCAACATTCATTTTTAGAAGATTTTGATTTCTAATTTTTCTCTCCCTCCTTCCTTCCAATCCTCCCTCCCCAAAATGGCAATCAATGTGATATGTTTTACACGTGTAATTATATAAATATATTTCTACATTAGTCATGTTGTGAAGGAAGAAAGAGAACAAAAGGAAAAAGCCAAAAATAAAACAAACAAAAATCTGAAAATAGTACGCTTTGATATGCATTTTGACTCCATAGTTCTATCCCTAGATATGGATAGCATTTTCCATCATGAATCTTTTGGAATTATCTTGGATCATTGGATTGAGAAGAGCTGAATCAGTCATTGTTGTTCATAATATAATGTTGCTGTTACTATTTACAATGTTCTTCTGGTTCTGTTCATTTCACTCAGCATCAGTTCATGTAAGTCTTTCCAGGCTTTTCTGAAATCTACCTGCTCATCTTTTCTTCTAGCACAATAGTATTCCACTACATTCATATACTACAATTTCTCCAAAATTTATCATTTTCCTTTTCTGTAATATTAGCCAACCTAATAGATGTGAGGTCATACTGCAGTTTTAATATACATTTCCCTAATCTATAATGATGTAGAGAATATTTCTTTATATGACTATAGATAGCTTTAATTTCTTCATCTGAAAACTGCCTGTTTATATCCTTTGACCATTTATCAGTTGAGTAATCCCATGTATTCTTATAAATTTGACTCACTTTTCTATTTATTTGAGAAATGAGGCCTTGATCAGAAAGTTACTGTAGAAATTTTTTATAATCTCTCTTCTTTTCTTCTAATCTTGGTTGCTCTGGTTTTGTTTGTGTAAAAACTTTTTTTTATTGTAGTGTAATCAAAATTATCCATTTTGCTTTGCAGAATGTTATCTATCTCTTGTTTGGTCATAAAATTTTCCCTTCTCCATAGATCTAATAGGTAAACTATTTCTTGTGCTCCTAATTTGTTTATGGTATCACCCTTTATGTCTAAATCATGTACCCGTTTTGACCTTATCTTGGTATAGGATATGAGATGTTGGGCTATTCCTAGTTTCTGCCATATTATTTTGCAGTTTTCCCAAAAGTTTTTGTCAAATAGTGTTTATCAAACAATAGACTACTATAGTCGCTTACTACTGTGTCTTATGTAACTAATCTATTCCACTGATCCACCACTCTATCTCTTTCCCAGTACCAAATAGTTTAAATGATTTCTGGTTTATATATAGGTTTAGGTCTGGTATGACGAGTCCACCTTCGCATTTTTTTCACTAATCCCCTTGATATTCTTGACCTTTCATTTTTCCAGATGAATTTTGCTATTATTTTTTCTACCTCTTATAGAGGTTTTATAAACATTGTTTTATAAACAATTTTTGGTAGTTTTATTGGTATGGCAGTGAATAAGCAAATTTATTTAGGTAGAATTGTCATTTTTATTATATTAAGTGGGTCTACCCATGAGCAATGGATATTTTTCTGTTTCTTAGATCTGACTTTATTCATGTGAAAAATGTTTTGTAATTGTCTTCACATAGTTTCTTGGCTTGTCTGGACTCCAAAATATTTTGTATTGTCTACCATTATTTTAAATGGATTTCATCTTTCTATCTCTTACAACTTGACTTTGTTGGTCATATGTAGTCATGCTGATGATTTCTGGGTGTTTATTTCATATCCATCAACTTTGCTAAAGTTGTTAATTATTTCAAGTAGAATTTTTTAGTTAATTCCCTAGGATTCTGTAAGTATATCATCTACAAAGAGTGATTTTTTTTTTCCTTATTGCCTATCCTAATTCCTTCCCTTTCTTTTTCTTCTCATTTCTAAAGTTAACATTTCTAGTATAATATTGAATAATAGTGGTGATAATGTGCATTCACCCCTGATATTATTGGGAAGAATTCTAACCAATCAGTATTACAGATGATGCTTGTTGACGGTAGATAGATAAAAATTATCATTTTAAGTAAAGTACTATTTATTTGTAGACTCCTTAGTGTTTTTAATAGGAATCAGTGCTGTATTATGTCAAAAGTTTTTTTTCTTCATCTGTTGAGATAATTGTATGATTTCTGTTAGTTTTATCATTGATATGGTCAATTATGTTGGTAATTTACTGATATTGAATCAACCCTGAATGCTTCATATAAATGCCACCTGGTGATAGTTTATTATCTTGACAATGAATTCCTATGATCTCTTTGCTAATATTTTATTTAAAATGTTTGCATCAATATGCATCAGAGAAATTGCTTTATAATTTTCTTTCTCTGTTTTAGCTCTTCCTGATTTAGATATCAGCATCATATTTGTGTCACAGAAGGAATTTGGTAAAACTCCTTCTTAGCCTATTTTTTTCTAAATATTTTATATAGTATTGGAATTAATTGTTCTTTAAATGTTTTGTAAGAATTTGCATGTAAATCCATCTGGTCCTGGAGATTTTTTCTTAGGGAGTTCATTGATAGCTCGTTCAATTTCTTTTTTTCTAAAATGGAGTTATTTAAGTATTAAATTTCCTCTTCTGTTATTGTGGGTAATTTATGTTTTTGCAAATATTTGCCCATTCCACTTAGGTTGTCAGATTTATTGGCATATCGTTGGCAAAATAGCTCTTAATTACTGTTTTAAATTCCTCTTCATTGGAGGTGAATTCACCCTTTTCACTTTTGATACTGGCAATTTGGTTTTCTTTTTACTTCCTTTTTTTTTTTTAAAATAAAGTTATTATCTATTTTTTTCTTAAAACTTGCTTTTTGTTTTATTTATTTATTCAATAGCTTTCTTAATTTCAATTTTACAATTGCTCCTTTGATTTTGAGAATTTCTTTTTTGGTATTTAATTGGGGTTTTAAAATTTGTTCTTTTGGTAGCTTTTTTAGTTGCATGCCCAATTCATTGATCTCCTCTTTCTCTATTTTATTCATGTAAGCATTGATGTGTATAAAATTTCTCTTAAGAACTACTTTGGCTGCATCACATGAATTTTAAGATATTGTATCATCATGATGAGGTTGAAGAAAAATGATGATGATTGGCAACCATAGGTTTCTAGGGGTGCTTGAGACCTCAAAACACTGACACACCGGGTACTGATGAATGAATTCAACACAAGCCTTCTCACAAGGAAAAAGACAGTGTTTATTAAAGATTCATCATAATAAGTAGTCTTAAGAAATCTCACCCTTTATGATGCTTGTTTTCACAAGCTGGCCAGATTCAATCTACTGAGCTAGATTGAATCTGAGTGCCTTCATGGAGGCAAGGTAGAGATTATATACAGAAAGATTGTGGGAGGCATTGAGGGGTGGTCAAGTAGTCTGGGGTGACTAGAGCTCAAGACTCCAGGAAACAAGAGAATGGGATTTTGATGGGATTAAGAGTGGGAAGCAGCTGCACCATAGAGGTCTAGACTAGGTAGAGATTTGGTCCTAGATAAGGAAAGGCTTATGGCCTCAGGGGAAGTCCAGATCTAATGAGAAGATTCAAGGAGAGTTCAAGTGGTTTCCCAGAGACTGTATCGCATCAGGTTCAAGGGGATTCCCAGAGACTGTACTCTCATCAATCATGGTCATTTGATGGAATTATTGATTGCTTCTATGATTTATTGATCAACCCACTTATTCTTTAGGATCAGATTATTTAGTTTCCAATTAGATTTTTAGTATATTTTTCCATGGTCCCTTATTACACATAATTTTTATTGCATCATGATCTGAAAAGGATGCATTTAATATTTATGCTTTTCTGTATTTGGTTATGATATTTTTATGCCTTAATACATCATGAGTTTTTGTGTAGGTGCCATGTACTGCTGAGAAAAAAAAAAAAGATAATACTTTCTATCCCCATTGAAGTTTCTCCGGAGGTAGATCATATTTAAATTTTCTAAAATTTTATTCACTTCTTTAACTTCTTTCTTGTTAATTTTGTCATTAGATTTATATAGCTCTGAGAGGGGGAGGTTGAGGTCTCCCAATAATAGTTTTATTGTCTATTTTTTCTCTCATTTTAAAAATTCGAGGTCTTCTTCTGGTGTATAGGAAGCACTGTCCCAAGATTATTGCACTGG
Organism: Trichosurus vulpecula; assembly: GCF_011100635.1. NCBI lineage: Eukaryota > Metazoa > Chordata > Mammalia > Diprotodontia > Phalangeridae > Trichosurus > Trichosurus vulpecula. Next base: position 136,715,031 of record NC_050581.1, read on the forward strand.
GAGCCAGGGTTTTGGTCATTGTTTTTCTGCATTGAGGTCTCTGGTGCTCATGGCTTCCCTGCTCCACTGGGGTGACCCAGCCTACTTGCTCTTATTGTTCCCTTGGTTCTGGGGCTGGCAGGTTGCCTGATGCACTGGGGATGTAAGCCTCACAGCTGGCCTGTTGTGCCACTGGCCTGCTGAGCCAGAACCATGGTGCCTTGGTTGCTGATCTGTGCAGTGTCTAAGACCCTCCCATTGGTTTGCCTGGACATTGAGGCAACATCATGGCTTCCCTCTGCCAACTTCTCTTTTATGGTTCTTATTACAATTCAGCATAACTACATCTTGTTTCATATATCACTCTAATCAACTATCAAACTCTGTAAAATGTGCATTTGTAGTTTTAGCTATAACATTACTCGCGAAATCTGATTTTGAAACACATAAATATTCTAATATGATCCCATAAGAAAATGGCTATTGGATATCAGGTGACTGAAGTAGCCAAGGACAAAGATCTCCTATACTGATCCCATAATCTGAAGAAAATATTATCCAGAAACTATCTCATATGGAATATATAATAATGGGGTGCCCTCCCTTGTCAAAATTAAAATTAAAAATGTATTACTTGAAATGTATAAAACTAAAGCATAAAAGAAGTTTGAATAATTAAACTTTCTAATGATTTTTATGTTTATAGCATTTATACTTCAGAAGTTATTAGAGTTTCAAACTGAACTAAAATATTTGGAACATGCTGCATTTGAACAAGTAGAACTGGGGCAGAGAAGGGCCTTTTAAATAGGGGGAATCATGGAAGTAAAGTTATAGAGATGGAAATGAGCCTGGAAATTTGTGGGAATAATGTAGCTTTTCACTGATGTATAGGACTTGTGATAGAGAGTGGTAAAGAAGAAGAAAAAAATGTCAATGAGAGTTCTCCCTCATGTATTCAAAAACTATGAACCATTCCACTTATAGCACTTACTAGCAGTAGGACTATGGACAAGTAGTTTAATTTCTGTAAGCCTCAGTTTCCTCATCTGTAAAATGAGAAGGGTGGCCTACGTGGCCCCTAGGATGCCTTCCAACTGTAAATATATGATCTTATGAACTCCAGTCTAATTTGGATTGGAGTAACTTAAATATGATTGAGCTATTGATCTGTTCCTTCTTGTAGTAATAGTTGTACTGAGAAAATACAAAACGAAAGGACTTGTAAGCCTGGTCAAGGAGGTATTCACCTCAACGAAGATGATTAAGGGTAAAAGTCACAAGAGGATGTTATTTTTTTCCAAAGTGCATGAAAAAATATTCTGGGTGCTTAAAGTGCCTTACAAATGGGAAAGCATGAGGTAAAAAAAAAAGCATGACAGAGAAAAGTTAGGTAGAAAAGTTCTCTTCAACAGTTGCTTCATTGATCTCAGGAAAGGGAAAGGCTTCATTGGAATGAGTCTCTGGCCAGATTACATAGAAGATACTGATTCATGATTTAGGTGACTGCATGGACAGTAGCTTTGTCTCTTAATTTAGAGATTGGACAGGATTTCAAAATAAATTTACTTGCTTCTTCATTGACCATTAATACTAGGCTATAAAATAGATAGTGGAATGAGATAAGAAAACAGAGATTCTATGATGTGAAGCTTGTCATTTTCCTGAAAGGGAATTTCATCCTGCATAACCAAGCATCCTAGAAAAGAATTTTGTCTTTAAATATGAGAATGGCCAAATATCCTATAGTACAGACCTTTAAATGAAGAGAATAGTCTGGGTTTAAAACAGGGGGATCTATTTCGATGTGTTAGTGGGAACATGGGGGCGCTGAGGAATTAACACCAGAAAACATTTATCCAGCCATCATTGTATGATGTCCTGGCATTATAACAGACTTATCGCTTGGATTATTATATTCTTGTCCCTCATTAAGGCATGTAATCCTGATGTAATATAAAAGAGTTCATAAAGAACCAGATGATGAGGCCAAAATCATGAACAGGCTGGGGACTGCAGGCAAGTAGGACTAGTTGAAAACCTTTAATTGCTGACATTTCTCTTTAAAGTTCACAGAAGATAGCTATATTAAAGGAATAGGTGTAGTCAGAGTCTGATTACCGCAGGCCAAGAATCATGCATACAGATCCTTTGTTGACTCCCACCATAAGCATAAGATGATAGATCATACCATAGCATGCTATAAAACTCATGAAATCAAGATGACAAGGAATAAGTACAGGCTTAAGTAGGCAAGCATATGGAACCACTACCCATGAGCAGAGACCTCTGGAGACCTGAAAGCTGTTTCTCCCTAGGTACCCAATGATATAGGCGAGGGTATAGGTTTGGTCTATTGATGGCATCACATGAGATGTGTGACCACATGATAATGATTATGGTAATGAAGATAGAGTTAGATAGCATCTTTATGCTTTAAAGTTTGTATGGCACTATACAAATACCTCATTTTT